>NC_053037.3:599485466-599802966 GCF_002575655.3 Aegilops tauschii subsp. strangulata
TCATATTAAAAAACTTTTTAATCCGAGTTCGTATGCAAAAGTTATGCCCATTTTACAAATTCCAGAGAGATCTTGCAAATAAAGTCGAAATTCATATTTGTAAATTTTCCCAACAATTAGACCACATATCACATGGGAAACTTATTTTATTTTATTTTTCTGACATTTCCATCATTTTCTTTTGTTTTTTCTAAAACTGAAAAGGCGGTCATGAGGGTAGAGTTTGAAAATGGGACCTTTAGTACCGGTTCGTGCACCAACCGGTCCTAATGGGCATCGCACCCTTTAGTCCCGGTTCGTGGCACCAACCGGGACTAAAGGGCCCAGGTGAACCGGGACTAATGCCTTAGCCGCACGAACCGGGACAAATGCTCACATTAGTCCCGGTTCGTGACTGAACCGGGACTAATGTGAGCATTGCCCTGTGACCAAAGCCCTGTTTTCTACTAGTGTCCACTTGATGAAGGGGTGACGATAGTCCGAGCCTAATACCAAACAGATTTCGCACCAAAGCCTAACATCGAAAGTCGGAGGCCCCAACGAAGCCACATATTGGGTTTGGGGTACAAACGGTCTGACGCACGCTCATGTGTCGTCGCCGCCGTCTTTCACCAATCCATCTTCAAAGTAGAAACTAAGGCACTGACTTTGCCAGGCCTCTTCGCCATCGACGCCACCATGACGCCAG
The DNA here is from genome assembly GCF_002575655.3 of Aegilops tauschii subsp. strangulata. Classification (NCBI taxonomy): domain Eukaryota; kingdom Viridiplantae; phylum Streptophyta; class Magnoliopsida; order Poales; family Poaceae; genus Aegilops; species Aegilops tauschii. Next base: position 599,486,155 of record NC_053037.3, read on the forward strand.
ACAACGTCCTCCTCCTGTGCGAGTCCATCTCCGTGCATCGGACGCCGAGTCTCCATTGCACCACGCCACCGGGATCCGCCGCCATCAATGTGTAAGATGAAGCACCACTCCACAAGAAGCCGTCCACTGGTCCCTCGAGTCTGTGTACACCTCCAAGAATGATGCTCCCAAGGGGGAAACGACACTAGAGCGCCGCCGTCATCCGATCTACTGATCTAGGGTTTTCTCCGGAGGTAGCGGATAGAGGTCTGGAGTTTCTCCACGGCTGTCGGGATATACCCCGCGGTATGACCCGGCCGGAATTATGACCCGGCCGGACTTGGCGACTCACGAGAGACCTGGCTGGAGCTAAGAGACTCACTGGCGATCCGCCCAGACATGGCGGTTTAAATGTAACCCGCCTAGACTTGTGACTCACTGAAGACCCGTCGGGCGGATCAAACGGACGACAAGGCCCAAGGCCCAGCAGGCCGGCTTATACTCTGGTGGGCCGGTTTAAGAGGAAAGCGTAAGGAATATTCCCTTACAAAGGAAGCAAGACTAGGACTCCACTTGTAATTGAGTAATCCTAATCCTACTAGGAGTAGTCATGTAACCCGCCCCTTCAACTTATATAAGGAGGGGCAGGGCACCCCAAAGGGGGGAGAGGGAACAAGAAACAATCTCTAGGGCTAGACACCGAGAGCCGGTCCCCGGCGACTCTCCCGTGATCATAATGAGACCTAGCCTCAAACAGCATGTAGGGTTGTTACCGGATGATGTTTCCCGGGGCCCGAAGCTGTCTAAATCCTTGTCTTGTGTTGCGTCTCTCGATTCCGCTCAACCCCTCTCAAGCTACCACATAGATGCGTTGGCCTCGCGACTAAGTCCTGACACTAAGGACATCTGCCGTGACAATTCCACGACAGTTGGCGCCCACCGTGAGGCCAGACGCACGGTGGTGTTGAGTTCTTGGAGGGATTTCTTCACGGGTCAAGAAGCTCGCAATTTGTTAGATAAAAAAAGCTGGCATGAAACAATCGCGCAGAATAACCCGGCGTGGGATAACCTCGGGCAGAGCCGGCCAGTTCATCGTCAGGAGATCAGAATCGTCATCAACTTTGGATCGGATAGTACGATATTTTAGTCCAAGGAGAAGTCAACCGCTGTTGATATGGGCAAGCGGTCCAATCCCAAGTTGCCGGGAACATCATTTTTTCCGCTGCTGTTTTGTTTCGCCGACACGTGAACTCGCTGAAACTAGCCTGGTCATGTCAATGTTGAAAGCAAACAGTGCATGGGAGCTGACCAATATCAGAAGAAAAGCAGATAGTGCATGGAAGTTAATCAATGTCAGCTAAAAAGTATTGTTTTTTGAGCCTAGTAGGAGCGCCGGAACGGAGAAAGACATAGTAGTACTTCTTAATCATGAGGGATTTGGAGGCTCAATCCGTTCTGTGCATAAAGACAAAAAAGTACTATTCCAGCGATCAGATCAAGGAAAGAAGAAGATTAGATTGGTAAAAAGGACAACAATCCGGAACCGGATTGGATTTCTGCTTACAAATCGCCGTGGCCGAATCCGCTGCCGGGCCCGTGCTGCCTGTCTCTGCCATAACTGAGCCGTCAAACTGCCCTCGTCGTGAGCGGTCTCACCTTCACTGTAAGCCGATCTGGGCCCTACTGTCGCCGCTGCTGTACATTGAACCGACGCACGCTGCTGTACATTATTCCTTAAAAAAAATGAATGAGGGAAGGAAAACTATGACTCGGAACCTCGCCTGCTGTGAGCCGCCTCCGCCGCCTGCCCCGGATCGACCCGCGTCGTTTCAAGCTGTTCAAGTCGCCGCCTCCGCCGTTTCAAACACACGGCAGCGAAACGGAGGCATCACCAAGGCGGTGACTCAGAAACTGCAACCGCCAGGGCCACGTTGAGCCGCCTCTGCTATGTTGAGCCGTCCGGGTTATATTGAGTCGTCGTTTTGCCAGAACCGCCTCTGTTGTGTTGAACGGATCATCCGTTATCCGAACAATCAGGTGATATCTATCCGTTTAAATTTATTAACATATATTGGTTTTTGTCAAAGAACACTTAATCTGGTTTGCTGCAGCTCATGCAACTTGCAAGCCGGGGGCAATCTGTAGTAAGGGATCAAATAGTGCCAAGCGCTCCTGATTATATAATGTACCTTTTGGTACATCATCACTTGAGGAATGAAGGCAATCAGCCTAGATTTTGAGTACATAGCAATGAATCATTATGTCAGTCTACACGAACATCTGTTATTTGTCTGACTGCATCCAACAATATCTAGTGCCAGCAGTTGTGTTCATCCGATAAAAATACCAGGTGTTATTCATCTTATGTATATTTTTAGTATACATTATTTGTCTGAGAACAATTACTCTGGTCTATGTCTTTTTTATACAGGACAAGTGCTCACTATGAAAGTGATGCCCTACCGCGGACGGCGCGCACTAGCTGTTCTACACCGGCATCTACGCATGTCGCACTGATAACAGGAACACAAACCGCCGCCCCCGCAGTCCGGATTACATCCACAATACCGCGACCGACTCTCTTGTCCGTGTTGGCTTATAACACCGCGGCCGACTCAGCTATCTGTGCTGCCTCCGATGTTGCGGTCGTCTTTGCCGTCCGTCTCTCGCAGTCTGGTCTACATCAACATACCGGGTCGCACCTGTCTGCATGAGCTGTTTATTGAGTATGAGCAAGTCACAGCTTTGGAAGCCCGGTTTTCTTCCAACAACTTGGAGGAAAATTATCATGTGTTATCAGCCGCCGTCTGCACTGGACGGCTCAATGGGCAGGCGCACAAGTCGCCGCCACTACGGTTTGGTGAAACTTCAAAACATCCAGTTGGAAGGAACCATTGGCCGAGTTGCTGACACGGCTCATATGGGATCATCTATAACCCGCCGCAGTCACATCAACCTTCTATGGATTTACATCGTGTTATCAACACCAATGATATACACCTTATGTTATGGTCAATATGGAGAATCTCAAAGCCAACTCTTTGAGTCATCTTGAGACTCGGGGGCTACAATGATATAACTCGGCAGCATTGGTCGGTTTCAATGCATTCAAGGACTTCGGGTCATTGGAGGGAAAAATATTTCGGTCCCGGAGGCTACCGCTATATTGGTGAAAAGTTTAAAGGCCGTGAGAATTTTTCCGGCTTAAAAAGAAGGATTTCGGTTTAGATCCGGCTCAAGAGACTTGACATCTCCCACAAAGCACTGAAGCTCTTAATATCCGGTTTAAAATCCGGTTCAAGGGAAATTTATCTGCCACAAGATTTTGAAGCTCTCAAAATCCGGTTCAAAATCCGGTTCAAGGTAAATTTGTCTATCACAAAGCTTTGAAATTCTCAATATCCGGTTTTTTCCGGTTCAAAAAGAATCTATCTCTCGCAAAGTTCGAGTTCTCGGGAAAAATTAAAGGGACCAAAAAGGAGTCTGTTACAAGGCACCACCCAAACATAGGTATCCTGCTTTAATAACCATTGGGAGCTGATCGTATTCGAATTTAGCTTAACCCTTTTGGTATGACCCTGATCGTATTCGAATCAGAGCCGTTAAATATTCTTATGATCACTTGGGGGCTTCCTGTTCAAACATAGGTCGTATTCGAACCAAAGAGAACATAGCTGTCGGTACCCTCTTGATCGGCACACTGCCGAGCTCACTAGGGGCTTCTTGATCGTATTCGAATCATAGCTCAACCCCTTTTGGGAACCGACGTGGATCGTATTCGAATCAGCGTCGTTAAACAACTCTCAAGGTCATTTGGGGGCTTCCTGTTCAAACATAGGTCGTATTCGAACCAAAAAGAACATAGCTGTCGGTACCCTCTTGATAGGCAACGCCAAAGCCACTGGGGGCTATATGATCGTATTCGAATCTTAGCTTAACCCCTTTGGGACGGTTTTCTGATTGTATTCGAATCAGAAGCCTCAAAATTTTTGAAGTCTCTTTTTGCAAACAGTTTACGGATTTTATTTGAAGCTCTTTTGATCATATCTAAAGTGTATATGAGTGGTTGCTATTGTAGGAGATATGCCCTAGAGGCAGTAATAACAGTTATTTTGTATCTCCAAAGTTTGTAATGAATGTTTAGCTTCCATGCTATAACTGCAATGATTCCCGAGTCTGCAATATCCACGAGGCTCGGAGGGAAACTCATGTGCACGTGTGGTATACTAAACGGTAAAATGTATTCCTAGTCTTGCCTCTAAGACTGGCTCATGTATTGCATGATGATCCTGTTTTCCTGATCATGGGCATGTCTATGCTGGCAATTCTGAGGGCGCGATGTTGGTAGAACACTTGTGTTGAATCGACCCAAATTGATGTTATGCTATGAGATTCTTTTCGTCACAAGTTTATGGTTAATAACACAGAGATAGTTAATGTTTGCATAATTCCTTAGACCATGAGAGTATCGAGTTCCTTCGTACTTGCTTTGTGAACTTTGGGGTTTGTTAAACGTCATCCGTAACTGGGTGGCTATTACGGCGGCTTACGAGTTCACGGAAAAGTATGGCAAGTAACGAGATAGCTCAAGATTGGGATTTGCTCCTCCGACGATGGAGAGATATTCTCGGGCCCTCTCGCTGTTACGGTATCCATAATCGTCTGGCCAGACACCTTGTGATCTGATCACTGGGATGCCGGAACACGGAAACGAGAAAGGAGAACAGAACCGGTAACAAGGTAACTTGCATGGTGGACAAATTGTTCGTCCACGGGGATGAAATAAATCTCACCTCGGGTGTTTGTGACATATCGTGAAGCAATAGGAATAGCTCACTACAACTGGAGGTTCACTCGAATATTCATTCGTGTGGGTATAGGGGTCAATATGGGTGTCCACGGCTCCGATGTTGATCATTGATCGGAAGGGGTTCCGGGTCATGTCTATACTTCACCGAACCTATAGGGTCACACACTTAAGGGTCATCTATCTGCTGAATACTAGACAGGGAGTATGAGAGAAAATCACCGAAAAAGTTTCGGACACCGGAAAGGTTTCGGACAGCGGAATCATACCGCAGAGAGAGATCATCGGATAAGTTTTGATGGTACCGAAAAGTTGTTTCAGGATATACCATTAAGTCAGATTGGTTTCGCCAAATGCCTGATAATTCTTGGAGGGTGCCAGAATCATTCTGGAAGCTTTTTGGAATTTTCTGAGATAAAAACCGGAAATGTTCCGGAGCTGCCGGAGCCACTTCAGATGCATTTCGCAGATGAAAATCACTAAAACCGGAATTGTTTCGGAACGCGTTGAAAATTATTATGGTGGGTACTGGAAATGTTCTAAGCCCACATAAATATTTTCAGTTCGAACGGACGCTGAAAAATGTCGTCGTGAATAGTGAAAGTGCTTTTTGGGATATTTTATGGTGAGTCACCTTTTGGGATATTTCCAAAAGGCTTCTAGAAGGGCTTGGGGGCCAAGCATGCTCCTCATGGGGGCCCCCCAAGGGGGTTGGCCGGCCACATGTGTGGGGCTCCATGGAGCTCCACTTCCTCCCCATTATGCCCTTCATGTGTGACATTTGCATGGGCATTTTGGGTTTTTGTGAGCCATCCCTACCCCTTGGCTTTCCTATAAATAGAGGAGGAGTGGGCATCCCAAAGCTCATCCCTTGCTCTCATACACATGCCATGCATTATCTGGCTTCTTCTCTCCCTCCCACGAAAAGAGTTTCGTAGAGCCGTAAGGCTGTCTGGGTTCCGGCAGGAACTAGTTCTGGATGGCGAAGCCCTGCCGGATAGCTGACACCGTATGTGTGCAACCCCGTAGAGAGATTGTAGTTTTGATCTTTTGCCCGAGGGGCTGTTCGAGTGTCCTCCCGAAGGGCTGTCCGAGTCTCCGTCCGAGTTTCGAGGGTCCTCCCGAAGGGCTGTCCGCGACATTGTCCGGGGGACTGTCCGACCGCCTCCCGAAGGGCTGTCCGGAGAGGGAGTACATCCTCGCGGTTGGGAGGTTGTAAATCCTAGCTGCGGGGATCTGCACCAACGATCTACACCGACTCTTCTTCCGCTGCGCTTCGAGTCGGTACGGATCAGATCAAACCTTGTATGCAGTCTCCATAGTGGTCCTGGGCGTGCTCGCTATACCGAAAATTTTCGTTTTCCGTCGCGTTCCCCTACAACTATTTAACCCGGTTTGACTTTGGATAATAAGTCGCCATCATATGACAATCATAAACATTTGGAAGTCTTGATTTCTAAAGATTGGGTTATCACCCTTACTGCACAGGTCATGTAAACCGGCAGTACAAATTCAATATCACAATGGTTATATGTGAGATATTATGACCCGCCCTGCGGTAAACCGTCAAGGGATTTTGTGATCTACTTGTGTGCAAGATAAGACTACATTTGGGTGGTTACCCGTCCTGGCTTTTGACGTTAAGTCGCCAGGGCATATGTTGTTTAATCTCTGTGCAGGATTTACAGAGCTATGACTTACATAAATGATTAAGTTCAAGCCCATCATCAAAGATTGAAATTGGTGTCTCAAAAGGGTTATCAATTCTTGATTTTCTCAAAGGCTATAAGCCACCGGGTTATAAAAGTTCCGGCTTACAATGGAGGCGTATTAAATTGCCATCGGCCAAGAGCCGCCGGGTATTTAAACTCCGGGTTTACTTATCAACAGATGAGGTATTCAAAGTCGCTTTGGCGCAATGGCTATTATTTTATCAATGGATATGATTTATTCTACAATGGAAGGAATAGTCTCGAGTTGCTGCAGGCTTACGACCCGGCACTTGGGGACTACATTATTTAAATCGAGATCACATCAAATATGCAAGTCCCATGTTACTGCCAGCATGCACCATGACACTTGGGGGCTAATGTAAAGACATTTTTTGCTCAACTTATTGAAGACCCGACTCATCACATTGTAATGAGCCGGCCCTTGGGGGCTACCAATTGCTCCTGTCGAAAATTCAAGGTACACAAGCCTTAATCTATTATATTGAAAGATCCACTACTCAGTTGGTAGAGTACAAAGCTCTTAACCTTGTGGACGTGGGTTCAAGCCCCATAGTGGAGATTACATCATATGCTGTTATTATCAATGAATCATTTACAAAGTCCCAGCTCGGTAATATCTTACTGACCCGGCCCTTGGGGGCTACACATTGCTGGGCAAGTTTACATGATTATATTTACAAAGTCCCTGCTCATTATTATATAATGAGCCGGTCCTTGGGGGCTACGCTGGTTCAAGTTTTTATGAGCATAAGTCAATTACAAGTCCCAGGTTGCTGCAAGCATGAAAACCCAGCACTTGGGGGCTACAAGTGATATATATATATATATATATATATATATATATATATATATATATATATATATATATATATATATATATCAGTTTGGAGAAGATCAAACCTTCTCATAAGGGGGAAAATCTTCAAAATTCTCAGTTTGGAGAAGATCAAGTTGACCCGGTGTTTGCAACAATCATGATCCGGTGTCACCAAATAATTATGACCCGGCATCATCAGTCTTTTATAACCCGGAGATTTTGGAAATTATAACTCGGCAAGATCTATATCTTTAAGCCGGTTGAAAACCAGATGAGTATTTTAAGACCTATATTTTTTAAGCCGGCGCTTTGGAAGCTGACTCAAGTGGATTATTTCTTACAATATTTCTCTACAAGAGACCAATGTCAGCAAATTGATTCTGAAGCTGGCCTGTTTGACCCGGATTTTTCAAAAGAAGTATCTGGATTTTTTGCATTGACAAAGTTGAAACATATCTGCTAAGGAGATTTGCTATGAGTTCATGGGCATGTATCAAGAAGGAAATGACAAGAACTTAAAGATGATCAGGTGCCGGTTTACGAGAATTTTTAACCCGGAGCACAACCTGTCAAAGTTGTTCTGGTGTTTATTTTGCAGGATCAGTTTAACATGGATAAATCCAAATTAAACTGGGGACTAATGTCGGGGATATACCCCGCGGTATGACCCGGCCGGACTTGGCGACTCACCAGAGACCTGGCTGGAGCTAAGAGACTCACTGGCGATCCGCCCAGACATGGCGGTTTACATGTAACCCGCCTAGACTTGTGACTCACTGGAGACCCGGCGGGCGGATCAAACGGACGCAAGGCCCAAGGCCCAGCAGGCCGGCTTATACTCTGGTGGGCCAGTTTAAGAGGAAAGCGTAAGGAATATTCCCTTACAAAGGAAGCAAGACTAGGACTCCACTTGTAATTGAGTAATCCTAATCCTACTAGGACTAGTCATGTAACCCGCCCCTTCAACTTATATAAGGAGGGGCAGGGCACCCCAAGGGGGGGGGGGACAAGAAACAATCTCTAGGGCTAGACACCGAGAGCCGGTCCCCGGCAACTCTCCCGTGATCATAATGAGACCTAGCCTCAAACAGCATGCAGGGTTGTTACCGGATGATGTTTCCCGAGGCCCGAAGCTGTCTAAATCCTTGTCTTGTGTTGCATCTCTCGATTTCGCTCAACCCCTCTCAAGCTACCACATAGATGCGTTGGCCTCGCGACTAAGTCCTGACACTAAGGACATCTGCCGTGACAATTCCACGACAACGGCGATGCCTTCAGGAAGGTAACAACACAAAAGAGTGCCTCCATCGCCGGTCTTGGCAACAAGCCGAGAACGAGGTTTTCACCCGGATCCGCTTGACGAACCTCCATCAAGCATCGTGTGCCCGAGTCGCCACCGAGCTTAGTCGCCGTGCAGCGAGCGGGCTGCACTGGCCAGATCAGATCTGTCCGGAGGCCAGACCACAAATGGCACCGACCCGTCCACCAGGCCCTCCATGCCGCCGGGGCCGCCAATCCGAGGTCAGATTGCACGTCGCCGCAGATCCGGTCGCCGACCCCGAACGTAGCCAACGTTGTTGCCTGAAGCAAGGCCGCTGCCGCACCAGCAGCCATCGCCGCCAGAGGCAGAGCCGGCTGTCACGCCGCCACCGGTCAAGGCAGGGGCGCCCGCCGCGCCGCCAAGGCCAGATCGGTCGTGCCTCCTCATGTCGTGGGGCTCCACACCATTCCCATGTCGTAGGAGAGAGGGAGGCCCCCGCCGCAGGCTATAGGCCGGCGGCGTCCTGGCGGTGGCGGAGGGAGGGAAGGAAGGAGAGCCCCCGGCGGCGGCGGCGGGAGGCGTGGGACGCGAGCTGGACGCGAGAACAAGCAGGGTGGCCCCAAATATATCTGTGTCTTCTACATGCGTGAAAACTTTCGTGGAAATAGATATGGTTTGCGATTTGCATTTTTCATACTGAAACTCTAACACATGTCCGTTTACCATTAAACTAGCAAAGTGGCCCGCTCAATGCGCGGGCTAGAATTTTGAAATTTTTAATGATTGAAAATTATTAGTTGATTTATGTAATGTTAAATAGAAACCAAATGTGATGACATTCATAAATAAAACTCAAAGTTTTGTCTTATAGGTTTGTATTTATCCATTAATCGTTGGCCTACTAATTATGCATGCCGTACCGACACAATTTTTTATGATCACGCATGATGTGCTAATTATAATTTTGTCATCATGTTGCATTTTTTTATTTTGTTCTTAAGATACATATTTGATAGTTATCATTGCTTCCGTGTAGGCACATGTAAATTTGGTAACACTGCGCAAGATTGATATATTATTTTTCATTATAATGATTGTTTACTATAAGTGATTATTTTAAATTTTGTATATGAAGGCAGTGTGCACTTATGTACTATATATACATCACTAAAGGGGCTTATCCATGTCGGATGCCCCTTTATTCTGAAATGTTGAAATTTTATATTGGAGTACATCTTCATACCGTTAGATTAATTATTGGTCAATATTCATAATTAAAAAACACAGACCATATATCTCGCTCGTGGAGGCGGATAATTGATTTATACACTCCTAAACTTGATTTTTATGCAATTCCATGATGTATTGTACCGCAAATTGATATTTAAATCTTGATATGTATTAGGAATTAATCCCCTAGGTTTTTGTAGTCCGGAATGTCTAGTTGAGTTGCTCCATGTCCAGTCATGTTGACCTATCCATATATATACACAATACCGTTAACTGTTTACCTTCTTACTTGATAATATTTTATTAGTAGTTTACAGATTAATTACGTTACCATGTCTTACACATTTGACCTAGGTTATCACTATCCCCTTCCCTGAGTCATGCATTAAGTGGTTGATGATTGAAAAATATAAATAGGCATATTGTAAAGTCGGTAAGGAACAGAGAAAAACATATCATTAGTACTTGTTTTTAGGCAATAGTACGACAATAAAATTATTTTGAAAAAAACTGAATGGTAAATTGTGGTATACATAGTAGATCCAATTTTTATTCTCGATAAAGGGTCCCTTTATTAAACTATACCCAATTGCCGTGTATATTTATTGAGGATGTGTAACATGTATGCGATATTCTGAACCTACACCCTCTATTTATAAGTTCATGGCAACATGTTGGTACGAAAAGTAACAGCGAAAAATACTTATTGGGTTGTGCATCATTGTCTCCCACATCATCTATTCATGAATGGAGGGGCTATAAATTATGTATATCGAATCAATTAAAAAAGAAATCACAATAGAAAGAAGTCAAAATATTTGTTTCTGTATATACAGATGGCATTAGATGTCTACATTATCTTATAGATTGTCCATGCATGATACCCATGTATATACCTCCATCATTTCATGGATGCTTCAATTCTGCATTCACCTGTAATCACTTTTTGAACCTTGCCGTGAAAGAAGTATATGTCCAAAATATATGTCGGCCACGGATTAGCCTTCACAATAATGTAAACCAGAGGTGCTTGTAGTACAAATTAACCTTGAGTCATACTACAACATGTATCGTACCATGCATATGGAGTCCGTAGCCCTGACTGCTTCATAATGTGGTTGGTTACGTTAACGTATGCCTGGACGGCATGCTGTCGATGGGGCTCGGGGCATTTGCAGTGTTGGATGTAGTAGGGTGTGTAGAATTTAATGCAAGACACCCTGCCATAGGTACTCATACAGCTTGGTCTGCTATTCTGCCTACTGAAGTATGCATGCTTTTCCGATATATTATTTAGGATTCATGGGTTGGATGGTACGTTTATGTCCATGCGAGATAAAAAGCTTAAAATACTAATAGAAAGGTTATGGAAGAAATGGAAGACACAGAGGTATCATGTTTGGAATAGACTTTGTAGGTTTCTGTAGCAGTGAGCTTGCTTATGGACATGGCGGACAGTATGATGTGATAATTATTACAGATGGAGATATAGGTTCTGAAAGAATTTAATTGGTTAAAAACTTGAGCTGTACAAAAATTCCTTGACGTTGTCCTATCTCCTATGTCACGGATAACATCTTCTGTGTGGTTGTGTGCAGTACTTAAGAAAGAAATTACTAATCAAAGAAAATAATAATCTATATTATAGAGATTGATCATATGCTCTATTATATGTAGAAATAGATGTTGCCTGTCATGTACTTATGGGTGCCTAGCTCGGTGAGATGGCTGCACGTGGCACAGTAGGAGTTCAACAAATCTCTATTTACCTGATGTTGAACCTGCATGAACGATTGGATCACATGAACATAACCTGTTGATGTTGAGTTGAATTGCATGATGCAGATGCGCGTAGATTCTTGTTGGTGAACAAACGGGGTCGCTCGCCTGTAAGAAGAACTTGGTGGGAAAATCTCTAAATCCGTTTCTCATCCCAATCAGGAACACTGACCACCCCTATCTAGCGTCGCATTCTCTTGCTCCACTACTGATGTACTACACTGCAAGCAAATTCAGAGGAAGCTATTGCCAACTGATGGTGCGGCTAAAAAAGACATAATATATAATTTGGTGTATCATGCTGGAGTAAGTTGTTCATATATATCGCCCATCAATCTGTTTACTATTATACTGCACTACTGTGTTGTGAGAAGGCAGTGACCGAGGGCTTTGAGCTCTACCTGTGGAGATGGGAATGAGGACGATTTCTGAGGAGGCGCCTGATCTGGAACAATCTACCTCTGGTGCTGGTGCTCTACCACTATGAGAGCAGCCACCGTCAGTCTTCGCCGTCCTCGCGCTCAGTAAGGCCTCTCTTGAGGTTGGATATTTTCTTTAACTTGGATATCAAATATCACCTAGACATTACCTTCTTTCTTCCTAGACGAACCGGTCTCTCAAACAGCCAACGAAAGAATATCAGTGTGCATCTTAGAGAAATAAATCAAATAATAGTAGTTGATGATGACACACTGATGGTGAACGCCGCCGCGGGGTGAGAGTCGTGGAATCAACATACCCTAGCCGTTGTATGGATCAAACGATTGAGTTGGACTGAACATTCACGTACACGACAAGCAACACAACAGATTGATTCCTCGTGTGTAAAGCTAGCAACGCTACCTAGCCGATTGATTTTTCGCCGGCCGAAAGCGCACATGCACGTGAAGCTTGCTCCAGCTACGCCTCAACACCAACGTACACGATAAGCATCAAAGTAGATTGATTCCTCCTGTGCAAAGCTAGGTATGCTAGCTGGCTGACTAATTAATTTGCGGCCGGCCGGAAACGCATCCGCACGCCAAATTAGCTATAGCTCGTGGATCTGCCAAAGTGCCAACAATACTTCCGGCCAGGCAAGCAACAAAATAACCACGAATTAATATCTACAGTGCCAATAAATTGAGCAGTAAGGAATTGAAGGAGAAATTACCTAGTTAGGTAGATTCCGTGTGGAAGACCATTGGTGAACAGGGCTTTGGGCGTGAAGTGATTGGTTGTATCCCTTAGAGTGGTGCATCAGCCTCCTCAATAATCAAATCATCAAACACTCGTTCGTCCAATCCCATCCACTTGAGCATCTCCTCCAGATCCTCCTTCCTATCTCCCTTGCTCTTTTCCCTTTGGTTTGATGCTTCGATGATCCTGCCGTGTCTGTAATTCATCATGGACGCCGAACCCTACCTTCGCGGACACGGATGATGAACCTGTCCCCTAAATCAGCTTCTCCAGCGGAATCCACCAGCGCTTATGAAGACTTAAATCTGATCTGATCTCAGGAGGCCGGTGGAGTAGAGAAGGACCCTAGTCATCGCAGCAATAGGGAAGAAATTATGAGACATCAGTTTTTGCTTCGGCCTTACGTTGAAGGTGACTATTAAGGGCATGCATAATTGGTTTTGGGTGTTCTTACGTGGAAGTAAATATTTTCTTAGGGTTGGAGGAAGAGAGAGACATGAGAAATTCTTTTGTTTAGCTTTTTTTTCCTGTATATGGCATCTATACGAAAGGTTTTTTTCATAAATAATGGCAATGGTGGGTAATTTTTCACTGAAATCTTATCTAATGGCTATAAAATTCTAGGATGTTAAATAAACGGCTATAAAGTAGCCTCGAACAATTTATGAAAAAATTATTACAGAAGACAAGTCTAGTTTACCTGAGTTGATGTGAGTGTGATCGTACACCTTGGGGCCTATTTGATTCATGCGATTCTCAAAATACAAGAATAGAAAAACATGGGATTGCGATGTCATGCCTATCCAAATCCTACATGAATTTGGTTTGTTTGGTTGCGTCACAGCAAAAGCAAAAGGTTCTTCCCAAGAGATTTTTATTTTCTTGAGGGAATTTCCAAGAGATTTGAACTTTCCTATAAAATTCTGTAACATTTAATGCACGAATTAAACATTCGTCATAAGAAATTTGTCAAAGTATTCTGATCCTCCAAAATTTGCATACAAATCTTTTGAAACGAAGGCCATGATTGTTTAGAGCAACTCTAGCAGAGTCACCATAATTTGAATCGCCAAAGTACTATGAAGATGTTTGCCAAAAAAATATGGAGGCTCCAGAACTAGTGGGTAGAAGTGGAATCGCTAAAAGCAAAAGCTTCATATTTCCTCTTTTCGCGTGGGATCAATTTGTCATTGGCTACCTACCATGGAATTTTCCTCCCGCCAAATATAGAGTGCACTCTATAGTGTCCTTTTCGTGCTCCAAATATAGAGGTTCAGAGGTCAGATATGAAGCTCCCTTTGTAAAATATGACGATTCTGACAGATATGACTGACTCTACTAGAGCTGTTTTTTCAGGTTCTGTGCTTCATATGGCTATTCATATGTAGTTTTGGAGGTTATAACGACTGAGCTAAAGTTGCTCTAATGAGGTAGATGAGAATGAGAGGACATCTTTGTAGAGCATGTGCTGACTACAAAGATAAATTGCTGGTGGTGGTGTGTGAATAGAGAGGGAGATTGGTGGAATCGATGTTTATTGCTTGAGCCTCATGGTCTGACTACAAAGATATATAGGAATACATGACCATCTTGAAGTACCGGGCATGTGGCAGTGTTGCCAGCACCGGGCATGCGTAGACGGACGGAGTCGATGTTGACGAGGCGCCGCACCAGTCTTGCCAAGCCCAGGGACATATCATGGACGAAAGCAAGCGTTGGTGTTGGCAGCACCGGACATGCTTAGACGGGGCATTATGAGTTGTACGCCATGTCGAGGGGGGCTAGGAGAGGAGGACTCGACGACGGTTGCGATGACAGTCTCTCCTATGTTAAATAATCACTAACTATCGATCGTGAGGTTTTGAGTCAAAACTTTGAACAAAACACAGTTCACACGCTATTGCTAGGAACAAAGTTAAAATGAGTCCTAATAGTGTCCAGATGATTTTCCTTTTATCGAGAGAAATTACACTCGATGATTTCCCATAGCAAGTTGATCGTGTGCCCGAGGGCCGTAGTGCCCAGCATACAAATGTGCCAGATCCAGCTTTGATCAAACATGGTTAGAATACGACTTAAATTATAAGAGTGATTCCCACTAACTTATTTACCCTAACATGCAGATATATTATCATACAATTGTGGATGGGACAAGACATACTCAACATGCAACCATGTATGGATAAAGACCCACCATCACATGCAACCATACATGATTAGATATTTTGCATTCTATTACTCTACTTATAGTATTTTACAACTATACATAATCAATTATAATAAGTCGTATGTATTTTAAATTTTCATTCATGTGTTATTAATCCAATATATATCTATACTCCATGCAATCAAATCTCATTGAAATGTATTGCGACCGATCCCCGCAACAAAGCGCGGGGTATCATTTAGTTCACATAGCACCTAAAAACAAAACCATGACAGATAACAGCATACTTAAGCCATGTTTCACAGCGAAGTATTTTTGAAGTATTCTAAGAATTCTCTAGTTTCTAAGAATACTATAGTTTTCATGAGAAAACTCACAACCTTCCAGTTGCCACACCCCTGGAATTATTGATAGATAAATAAGTTCTAGGTTTAAACTAAACAATAATCCAACTCCACTAAAAACAATGTATAGAAAATAGTAGGGCTCAGAAGAAAAATCAGATATATAATTCAAATTAAATCATGTTACAATAACTACTAAAATATGTGAAAAAATAACAGTCTGAAATTCTACAGTCGGGTTTGACGGTCAGTTTTTCTAGGGATTGGCGACCATGAGGTGACTAGCACCTCCCCTAGGCACGTTGGTGTCGCTGTGGGTTTCTTGGCCTTCCATCGGACAATATGGCAGTGTGAGGGTGGGCAAACCCCAGATCCGTGTGTTCGGTCGGTGTCCCATATGGTCTTCAAGTCTTTGTTGGTAGTGGAGTTAGGGTAGCGGCAACAATGGGAATAATGGTTTTTCAGCTTTCCCCGTGTTGTTGTCCTTCCACGAAGTGATTCCGACGAGTCAGGGTATGGTGTCTTTGGTTTAGCATGGTTAGCGTTTGTCCACGGTGGATGTAGACTACAGAAGGGATGGCGGTGCAAGGTCTTTTTGTTCTCTTCTTTCATCTGCGTTCAATGAAGCTCAACCAGATACGACTCCATCGGGAAACTTGTGAGGTTTGTGTCCCCCTCCTCTATCTAGGCAGAGTTGGAATTATCTTCTACCCCTCAATGGTGCCAGTTTTTTCTGGGACGACAATCTACACATATCGTGGTTGCCAACTTCTTCTCATCTACATTGACGACTTCCATGTCACTACTTCTACAAGTTCCTGGTTTTCAACAAGGTCACTTTGGTAAGATGGAGGCTCAGAGGCGGCAACAAGCTCTACTTCCGGCGTGTCGCTAGAAGGAAGACGGTGTTGATATCTTCAAGGACTTGCATGTAATTTGTATTCTTGTAAATAACTTCTTTTACGGACTGATTTTATTCAATATATGCCTTTGGGCTTTTTGAAAAAAATGTGATCATATCAAATGTAAACCTTATTCATCCATAGAGTGTCATAAAAAAGGATAAAAAAAATGGTCTAAAGACACCGAACAGTTGACTTGAGAAGCTTGTGGACTGCACACAAGCTTAATAAACAACGAAAGGCCTGTATGTAGGTCAAGTTTGACCCAATAAAATAAAGCAAGAAGGAAACCCACAAATGTTGTCAGGGCTGTATTCGCCTGTACCAATTCCTAATAGGAATCGCCTACGGGAGGCGTCTAGCAGGCCCACCCAGTAGCGAGTACGGATTCCTAATAGGAATCGCCTCCGGGAGGCATCTAGCAGGCCGACCAAGTAGCGAGGTTCCTTCGTTGCATGCTGTACGTTTTCTATAGGTATAGTTTTCCTTGGTTTTCTTTATTATTTTATTTTACTTTGGTTTTATTTATTTTTCCATTGGTTTCCTTCGATTTTCCTTTATTTCTACATTTTTCTTTGGTTTTTCCTTGTTGTAGGTTCGTGTAGTCTGGTTTTTTACTGTTTTGTTTTTTCTTTTGTTTTCTTCAGTTTTATTTGTTTTCTCAATGATTTTCGTTGATTTTTTTTTCGGTTTCTTTGTTTTCACATTGTTTACTTTGGATCTTCGTTCTTTGTTATACTTTTCCTTGTTTATTCTCCTTTTGTTTCTTTTCTTTGGGTTTTTTACTTCTATTTTTTTCTTTGTCGTTTTGATTGTTATTGTTCACACATGTATTCTTTTTTTACTACGCAAATGTACATTTCTAAAGCACACGTGAAACATTCTTATGATACACTTTGGATATTTTTCAAATGCATCATGTACATTTTTTTAATTACATGTTTTGAACACACAGTAACCTTTTTTTCAAATACAATTTGCACATTTTTTCAATGGAAATAAATATTTCTTTTAACCTGCGGCAACCTTTTTTTACATTGTGTAAACATTTTTCAAAATGTAACAAACATTTTTTTCCATCGCCAGAAATTTTCTTTAAAATACACGTACATTTTTAATGGTACGAAACATTTTTTAAAATAGCATAATTTTTTGGCAATGTGAGAATAAACATTATGGAGACTTGTGAAACATTTATCTTAAATGGTATGTACATTTTTTCGAATGTATGATTTTTTTAAAATTATGCGAACATTTTGGGTGTATTTTTGAAATATTTTCAAAATGGCACATACAGTTTTTAAGCACGTCGAATTTTTTTGATGTAACAAACATTTTTCATACACATGATTAACACTTTTATTCACGCTTTTAACATTATTTCATGAATGATTAACGTTTTTCAATGTTTATGTAAATTTTACTTTCTTATATATATTGAAAATATTACGTAGTATAAAGAAAAGTGAAAGCAAAAAAAAGGGAAAATAAAAAGGTGAAGAAAAAACAAAAAAAATGTGCATGACATCAGCACGGTGCGGCAGCTGGTTACTGTTCATGCTCAGTTCCGGCTCAAAGCAAGCCGTTAATAGGTGACGCATCAGGCGGCACATAGCAGCACCCCACAAATGATATGTATGGCCCATAGCACCCCACAAATAATCTGTATGACTCATCAGCCAAGCGAACGAGAAGATTCCTCGTTCGTTTTAGGAATTTTATTTAGGTATTTTTTTACCTGCTTTTTTATTTTTCTTTATGTGTTTTTCCTTTATTTTCACCTGGTTTATTTTGTTTCTTTTTAATTCAAAAAAATTGAATCCGTGACCACTTTTTAAACACACACTATTAAAATCGATATTTGTTTCAGCCATCACTATTTTATAAACGGGATTTTTTTAATTCATAAACATTTTCCGTACTCAGGAACATTCTTCGAATTTATAAACCTTTTTTGAAATCATAAACTGTCTTTAAACTCGCAAAATTTTCAAATTTCTAAAAAAATTTAAATTCATTAATTTCTTTGAACTCATAATTTATTTAGAATTCGAGTATATTTTCTAAAATTCATGAACCTTTTTTAAAATCCGCAAACTTTTATTAAAATCCATGAACATTGTTTCAATTCATGAACATTTTTTTAATTCATAAATATTATTTTGAATTAAAGAACCTTTTTGCAAAGTTCTTGATTATATTTAAAAAAAACTATGGAAAACTTTTTGAAATCACGGACATCTTTTAGGTCAACAGAATATTTCAAATTTTTTAACATATTTTAAAATTTGTGAATATTTTTAAAACCGTGGACTTTTTGTATTCATGAACATCTTTTGAATTTTGCAAACAGTTTAAAAATTAATTTTAGAAAATTTAATTTTCTTTATTAAATTAAATATAGCTCGAAATAAAAAAGAAGTCATCTGCGCTGACTAAGAGGACTGTTGGAAGATGCTCGCTCGCGCTGGCTGGAGGAGACTTATGTGCTGGCCTTGGCCCATGTAGCAGCTGGCGACCTGAGCGACGCGACGCTTCTCTGCTCGCAATGAGCAATACACAACAGTATCCAGGGAAAAAGGGTAAGGTATTTGCCAGCATATTGACTCTTTTGAGGAAGTTATTGCGAGGGAGTAAAAATAGTGAGGGAGATGGTCATGTACTTTTTCACAAATAGAGAGGCTTGCTCCATTTGATACTCATTGTCCTGCTATTGTACTTCCATTAATATTGGCCAATGATAGATTAATCGTACAGTCTCAATACATATATATGAATAAATTGTAACTTGGTAATAGATTTTTTTTTACTGCAACACCATAATGGAATTAACTATCGCATATCAAAAGTTCCACCACAAAAATTACATAGATGATCAGAATCGTGTTTGGCGGCTTATATGATCTGGACATGGTAACGAAATGAGAGAGAATGCTGCATAGTTACATCTACAGCCGGTGGTCTACGGGTGGACTACTCACATCTCATGAGGGAACAGCTTTTGAGGTGATCTTAATGAATAACAATAATAAATTTTCCTTTTGGCAGAATGCCATAGAGGAAATTAGGATACTTTTCTCTCCCGTTCTTCAATATTTTGATGCGGCGGCGAGGGTGGTATTTCGTAGATAACTTATGGTAGGCCTAACTCATATAGAAGAGGGCAACGTTGAAGGGCATGCTCATAAACCATAGGTGAGTCCTCCTCCCACTTCCTTGATGCACCCAAAGAATGCTACAGCCCCTACCCCTCAAGTGCCATTTGGCGAGCTTTGTGAGTCTTCTTGGAACTTGCTCCTAAATTGTTGCCCATTTTCCTTCAAAGTTTATGAAATCACAAACATTGCTAACTTAGGCTTTATGACGATAATCGGTAGGGTTGGTCCCAAGAATAATAAATAGTTTAATTAAATTGCAAAAAATATGCATTTAAACTTGAACAGGGACCGGTACGTGAACAATTAACGTATCAATGGAGGCCCCTGCGCACCAGCCTCTAGTTGTCGAACAATGAAAGGTGGATGACACGATTGGCCACCAACGTCAATGCACCTCAAGGTAGCACAAATAAGGGCATTCCCATTGCATTGTCTCTTATCAAGTAACTGTAGGTAGTGGAAAAAAAAATTAGAGACAAACACCACAATGTAGTGTCTCTTAGATGTTGTATCTAAGTGATATTGTGTTTAATTCATTTAGTGGTCATAGTTGCATCTTAACCTTGGGCCCCAAATTTTGTTAAAAATACGAAGACAAACCACACTGGATTAGAGCATTAAATACACTGGATACAGAAACAAGCTATGAGTTGTATCTCCGCTACATACGGCTCCCCTCTCTCTCCTCTTTAAATATAGAGTCATCCTTTTTATGTGCATTCTTTTTGTAGAATCATCTTTAATCGAACCAACACTAGCCTCTCTTACACTAGCTTGGTCTAACACCCTGCCACAGCCACATGTTCCTAGCCGTTACGCCTGATAGCATCTAGACTGTCCCCGCAGACCAACACGTATCTTTGATGCCCACTTTGTCCTCACTCGTGCGCAACCAAGATCTGTGCCAAACACACTTAACTTTGAGGTTCTCAGAAAAGAATGAATTACTTGTTGATATAAGTAGTCTACTAGCTTTATTAAGCTTGGATGTCACACTCGGATCTGACTGAGAGGATACAACCAATTCGAGCGGTCCTTCTTAGCTAGGTCTAGTGTGGCTTTAAGAAGCGCACGGGCCAGAATTTATGTGCAACCTAGGAAAGCAAACATGCTGATTTTGCATCACAGGGTCTGGCTTGGCTGCATGTAACATACCAATCACACCCCTGGTGTTTTATTACTACGCCTCTTGTAGAACGTCAACTAGTTAGCCCATCAAGAACTATCATGCCTTCTCATTTGTTGGCAACCGTGGATGGTTAACCCATCAAGAAATATCATGCCTTCTCATTTGTTGGCAACTGTGACACTAACAAAACTTTTGGATTGCTTAACCGACAATAGAGTCAATGTACTCATTTAATCGGATGTAGAGTTGTTGCAGGATTCGTATGTTGTTACTATTGTAATGTACTCCCTTTGATTTTATTTGCTATGCATATTAGCTTGTGCTAAATCAAAATTAGACCAAGTTAAAAAAACAAATGAATATAATAATAATAAAACATATATGATGTGAAAATATATTTTGTAATGAATCTAATGGTATTGTTATTAATATTGTAGATGTTAATAACGTTGTCTATATATTTAATCAAATTTACATAGTTTGACTTAAAACAAAAATAACATACAAAATAAATAAAAAGGAGTGAGTACTGGAGTAGGTCTCAGACCACCAGTCACGGTCCCCACGTGGTTAGAAAAATATAATGATTATATAATGGCATGAAACATATAAAAAAATATAGATCAATGAAAATGTATCAAATTGTACATTTTGATCAAGGGACAACACCCCTGATATTGGTTAAGGGCATGGGATGCCCAAAACTTGTTGTTTTGATTGGGGGTTGAAACTCTTGATGTTATTAGTGTGCAGGGTCATGGGATGTCATGTAGAAACACCCCCTAATTAGTTGTCCAATTATGTTGTGACCTTCGAATTGTGATTGTTAGTGTGATGCTTAGGGGTAATGCTTATTACATGTTGCATAGGGTGGTAATGTCAATAGGTTTCCAAGGAGTGAGTAGAACACCTCATTACACACAACCAAACACATGTGCTTTGCATCTGCTCACCCTGAAACCTTATATGCAGGTGACTAACTAGCAAGCAGGAAAATGACCAGCGATGCGATGTGATCTACGAAACAAAGTGCAAAGCATGCTCCAGCCCGCATTTAAGCCCAACCATGCTCAACATGGCCACTCATCTAGGAGGCCCAAAATCCATGCGACTAACCAAACATGCCCTCAATAATATTTATGGTTTTGCACTTGGAGCGTTTAGGGTGGTGTGCGACTAGCATGAAGAGGTTAGGGGTCAAACTCTTGTGTGGTGGTATCATCTTGATGTGATTATAACAATATAAAAGCTTCCTTGCCAAATACCAATACCATATATTAAGTCAAATGTGGTGGAGAATGGATTCTCTACCATGCACCGGATATCCCATGTATGCATCCACCATTCCTTTTTTCTTGGGATGTGTATCGCATTATTGCATTAAACTACGTGAATTATTTTGATATGGCATACATTGTAGTGTATACTATATTGTGCTATTATGTGGGACCGATAACATCATCTATATTGTTTTCTCTCTCACCTATTATACAACCATGTGTTATTCCCTAGTCACCACCACACCTGGAAGCTAAATTCTCTCTCGAAATCAGCACAAACTTGTTGAGTTTCATTCAAATAATTAGATACCAGATAGATTTGAAATAGATTTTTTGATTTACATTCTGTTTGCACAGGTTTGTTTTTCCCACGAGATATGTAAAGCAAGACCAATATTCAAAATATTTTTAGAAATTAATTTTAAAACCAAAATACAATATCTTTTTACTATTAATATTGGAAATATTTTATATTTGTTTTCTGTAGAATAATCCTGATTCAGAGTGCAGTATAATGTTTCGCAATGCTGCATACTTGTTTCATTCAAAGTCAGTAATTTCATGTGAAAAAATCTATAGTGTTTTATTATGTTCCACAAACACAATCATATTGTTTCACTCTGTCTCATCGTGTTCTGTAGTGTGCCATAATGTTATATTGTGTGCCGATGTGTGTCAAATGGATTCATAGAAACCTTAGAGTTTGTAAACATCAATAGGTTTTATTGCAACAAAGATTTCAACTTCATTTTAGACCGTCAATTTCCAGAACGCATTGTAGTGTTTCATCGTATGTTAGTTTGCTTTAAGCTGTTTTATACAAGTATGTAAAAGTTGGTAAATAAAAGTAGTTTATACCAACGTTCATTTGGAGGCATCGTGCCCCAGAGTGTACCATCATGTTCAGGACACGAAACGATTTAGCAAGCTATATCATAGTTTTGTGTAGTTTCGTAATTTTGCTAGGTTTTGGAATTTGAATTTTTAAACTTGTTAAAATATATTCAAAAGTGTCTTGTTTTAAATTCGTTGCCACCATAAACGCAAATAGCAAATGGATCATAAATTGGACTTTCGGGTCAAAAGCTAAAATAAATTTAAACTTGGAAATAAGATGAAAATGCATGCGATGGTGGAGCATAGCTGGCACAGTGTGCTTGCAGGTTGGGAAGAGTTGTTAGTACGAGTGTAAATTTCAGCTCCATAACCAGATGGTTATTGAGCGGGTCTTTCTACCGCGTGCTACTAACTTGATGTTTAAATTTTTGGACTTCTTGCAGCACTGCACCTGCTCTGTAGGTAGCGGGACAAGGATTGTCTAGGCGGCATGATTGATGATCTTCTATTGGCGGCCCGCCCTCTAGCTCCGCCCCTAGCCGTGATTGTTGGCTCTACGGAATATGTACCCCTTTTCTCTTTTCTTTTGTATTTGGGCATGTTTGTATTGTTGCCCCGGCCGACCTTATCTTTCCTTTTCTACACTTATAGTATACATTTGGTGGTTGCTTTATATATAAAGCGGGGCAAAAGACTAGTTCAAGAGAAATAAGCAATTCCTATACATGATGTTTCATTATGTTTTGCAAAAAATAATCATGTTTAACTATGTCTCGCCGTGTTCCGTAGTGTACCATAATGTTATGTTGTGTGCTGATGTGTATCAAACGGATTCATAGAAATCTCAGAGTTTGTAAATATCAATAGATATTGTTGCAACAAAGGTTCCACCTTCCTTGTAGTCCATCAATTTCCAGAACGCATCGTAGTGTTTCATCATATGTTAGTTCGCTTTAAGCTGTTTTATACGGGTATGTAAAAGTTGGTAAATAAAAGTAGTTTATACCGAGATTTCGTCGGGAGGCGTCGTGCTCTAGAGTGTACCATCATCGTGCTCCGTTGATTGTTGGCTCTGTGGAGTCTTTTTTTTTTTTTTTTTGCGGGAGGGCTCTGTGGAGTCTGTACCCCTTTCTCTTTACTTTTGTACTTGGTCATGTTTGTACTGTTGCCGGGCCGACCTTATCTTTCCTTTTCTGCACAGATTTGGTGGTTGTTTTATATATAAAGCGAGGCAAAAGACTAGTTCAAGAGAAATAAGCAATTCTCATGCATGGCTTCGAATCTCCAGCCAAATCAAGGGCTGACACATGCATGCATGGGAGAATTGTTTTTCCCCCGACTGCAGTACGTACGTGTTCATATGGCAGAGAGGATTACAGATCGTTTTCGGTTATGTTTAATCACAAGCCGGATTTAAGACAAGCTTGACTTTTGATCATCAGTATATATGTTGTCAGACGGTACAACCACTGCCTCTTCACAGTTGTACAATCGACTGAACGCCAAGTTACACTTTGAGAGATATATACAGCGGTAGAAACGGCACGGTATTAAAATGCAAACACGGCGTGGTGCTGTCCCATTCACGAAAGACGGCAATGGTTCTTGCGGTTGCAGCCGCGCGAGTACGGCCCTTCGGGATTGATTGCACTTATTATGCACGCAATGGCACTTATTATGCACGCAGAATGGCCTGTTGGCACTCTGGATTGATTGCCGAGGACGCGGCCGTCCACGTCCTGATCCACCGCGAGCTCCGGCGCCTCGCCGTCCTCCAGTCTCATTGACGACGACGATGTTGGCATCACCGCCTGGCCTAGATGGGCAACGGGAGAAAAAAGTCATAATCTCCAATGGGCATCATCATATTTTGCTACCTCACCGAAATACACTATCACCCTCAATTTCGCGAAATCATGAACATTTTTTTAAACTCGTGAAAATATTTGAAATTGTGAACATTTTTCATATTCATGAACACTTCTATAAATTTTTGGAAACTTTTCAAAATCAAGTACATTTTTTGAGTTCATGTACATTTCATTCTATTTGCAAAAAAAAATCCGAACATTTTTAAACAATTTTATTGAATCAGCGAACATTTGTAAAATGGACGAATATTGTTTTGGAAATTGGTGGAACATTTTTTGAAATGTGCAATCATTTTTTGAATCAGCAAACATTTTACGAATAAATAAACTATTTTGTTAACCACGAATAGTTTTTGAATTTTTAGGATATTTTTCCATTCATGAACATTTTTGAATTGCGAAAAAAATCAATTTCGTTAATATTTTTTAATACACGAAGTTTTTAAAAGGTAATGAACAACTTTTGATTTCCCGCACATTTGTTTAACAAATTTGAAACATTTTTCTAAAGCAAATATTTTTTATAAAATCGTGAACATTTTTCAATCCACAAATATTTCATGGTCTGTTAAACATTTTGCATCAAAATTCTCATTTTTTTTAATTTTCAGAACTTTTTTAAGTCCTAAATTATTTAAAGTAGAAAAATACGAAAAAGAAAAAAAAGAAATTTTAAAAACAGGCCGCTTAGACATGGGCCTGCCCGAACGGGCGTGCTGCGTCTTCTGCCTGCGTGCAGAGCGTAGTATAGGAGGTCTCTACTGCACAGACCAGGCGGGGAATTCCGCTGTGTGAAACATATTTTATCACTTATACGTGGCATTGCTGGGTAATATTTTGCAACCTTAGGGACAATTTTCTTGACCTACCGCAAATGCAATACCCCCTGTATTACTAGGGATAAATCATTTTTCCAGTTTCATATAAGGTTTTCTTCAAAAATATATTCTTTGTTTTCTTATTTTGTTTTCCCTTTTATTTTAAATTTTCATTTTTCTTTTTCAAAAATTCACAAAATATTCAGAAAATGATCAATATCTTCAAAAAGTGTTTAAAATTTAAGAATTTCTTCATGCTTACAGAATAAAATTGCATTTTCTAAAAATTGTTTGGATTTCAAAATTATTCACATTTGTCAAAAAAATAATCCTACCATCTCCTAAAATCCTTTCAACGTTTCTCTGAAAGTGGTGCGTTAACTTTCATCAGTCCTCAGCAGAAATGTGAATCACCACTCTCTTAGTGAAGCTTGATAGAGTTTTAATTCTCAAATACTTCGTGCTTAGGAGAGTTTGCCACATTCCTTCAGAGATTTCCGGAGTCCACAACCATTTCACCAAAAAAGGCTTTGATTTATTGTTTGAAGATCAAGTAGTCCCAATCCTCCACGGTCTTTAGACATACAAACTACATGCCAGTTGACCGCGTAACATTTGTTTTATCCCTGCTTTCTTGTCACACGATTCTTACTCTATGAGTGGTCATCCTTTTCAAAGGGCCTTTTGGAGTTTCAAGAAAAGAGAGCATATACAAAGTGACTCAAGCAGGCATTAGTCAAAGTCGACTTGTCTCCAGTTAACAAGATATTCCCAATCCAACATACCATTCTTTTAGCATTTCCAGTTAACAAGATATTCCCAATCCAACATACCATTCTTTTAGCATTTTTTCCGTCAACAAATCCCCATTGAGAATTCCCATTCTGATACGAAGTCGGGTGGAGATTTCTTCGAGTTTCAAATTTCATTCGGAAAACTTGGGCAAAAGAACTCTCCCAGTGTCTGGCTCAAATCAGAAGGATCGCCAAAGGGAGACATCCCGTGTTAGTGGTCGGCATGGTTCTGAGTTGACAATCTCGTACCCGAGGCAACACCTCTCAACGGGATTACGTCATGCTTGACCAATAGTCGTGGCAGGACCAGTTAAAACATCTTTGCTCAATTGTCGCAAGTATTTCTCGACCAGTGGTACGGTCGTCGTATACACCTACTTTATAGTTGTCGACCATGACACTCGCTAGCATCGTATCCGGTCAACCCGATCAAAGACAAGTATCCACTGTTACCTTATATATGAGACCGCTCCTCCGCTCATCCACTAAGAGCAAGAATAATATAGAGCCAATTATTGGATGTAGCTTATTTTCATGTCATCTATAGCCAATATAGTGAGCATATATAGGATTTAGCTAAAACTATATACTCTTAATTAATATATAGCCCACCACACAATTTCAATGAGTTTTTTTGGCTGCAGCTGACTCTTAATCTACAACTCGTCTCTCTTATCTATCATTTCCTCTCTTTCAACTCAGCAAAAATATAATATTAAAATTCAAATGCTTACAACCTGCTTGTATTATCTTATCATAATTGCTCTAAGGTATTCCCGCCTCATAATACAATCAATGTACTCACATGTTTCTGGGCCCACTTCTACCAGGCCCCTTCACCCAAAAAAAAGGACACGTCAGGTCCCTTATTATTTCATACAGTACTGTATATTTCTGCAGCAAGCAAAGCGCCTAATTACTACACCTGTCAACTGAGCACATGAGCATACTGTGTGCTGTGCCCGACATGTACAGTACAATCAATAAAGAGAACATGATAGCAGAACAGCAGCAGAGCTTGACACTTGCACCGATGAGGCCGTCTTCTAAAAACACCCCTCGGAGATCTGCATCGTCAGCAGAAAGGCCTCTTGTCGCCGCCGGCCGCCGTGCCGTTCCGCCGTGACACCGGCGGGATCCTGAAGTGCCAGAGCCGGCCGGTCGCTCCCACCCGGAACCTCTCGCAGAGGAACTCCTCGGCGTACATCCTCTCCACCCTGCGGTCCACGTCGTGCAGGAACACGTCGGTGTCCCCCTCGCCGCGCCTGGCCCGCGCCATCGCCGCCGCCGTCCATATCGCCGCCATCCTGCCGGGCGCCGACGGGAAGTACCCCTTGGGCGCGTCCACCATGAGCATGTCCCACTCGTTCTGGTACACCTCCGGCGGCAGGTTGTGCAGCGCCAGCGGGCACTCGGCGTTGGCGCGGACCCGCAAGGGGGCGCCGTCGGCGTCGGCGCCGGGGACGCAGGAGGGGAAGTTCCTGTAGGAGCGGAAGAGGACGTCGGCGTGGTCGAGGCGCGTGCGGTACCTGACGAGGTGCGCGCGGAGGAACGGCGACTGGGCGCGCACGATGCGGTACCACTCCGGGTCCTCCTCGAGGAAGACGGTGACGCCGCCGGGGTTGAGCGCGTGCCAGAGCGGCGAGTCGTGGCCGAGGCCGAACACCAGCAGCCGCAGCGGCGCGCGGCGGCGCAGCACGGCGAGGGAGAGCGAGATCTCGGCGTGCGACTGCTGCGGGACGTTGGGCGTGGTGGCGTAGTAGAGGGCGGCGTCGGCGAGCGCGGCGAGGCCCGCGGGCGCGTACCCGTCGCCCGAGGGCGCCGTGACGGCCGGCAGGCACGGGAGCAGCGGCAGCAGCGGCAGCGGCGAGGTGAGGAGGGTGGCGAGCAGCAGCGACGCCGCGACGAGCAGCGCGGCGGCCGCGGCGGTGGCGAGGCGGCCGGGGGGCTTCATGGCGTTTGCTGTTTGCGGTGGCGGTCGACGCGGTTTCCCCTCGCGCGCCCTGGACGATAATGCCGCGCGGCCCTCTCTTTTTCTGCCACCACGTCCCGGTGTCGGCCCGCCCAACGATGCGACGTCTCTTTCTCTCTGCCGATCGTTGATTGGCTTCGTCCTGCATGCATGCCCATGCGGACCCACCAACCACGTGGGGTTCCTCTGCTAGGATTATTCGAGTGCTCATGGAATAATTACTTTTGACAAAAATGCTGATGCCTTCGATGTTCATTTCAAAAGCCAAACGCCGAAGGTGGTTATTTCCAAGGAAAATTTTGTACTTTTTAGTAAGCAAGCAGGAGGTGTGATCATCTAAGCGGAAAAGTAGTGAAGTTTCGTGTAGAACTTTCGCGGTTTTATGAGTTGAAAGTCCATATATCCGACTACAAGGTTCCTAATCTATATTAGAGATGTACTATAATCAATAGTGTGTATACTCGGGGTGGAAAGTCTATAGTTTAGAACTAGAAAGTCTATTGTACTTATCGAATATAAATGCACTATCTAAGTAAAAAAATTGGCATTTCTTGTATTTACTTTCATTCATAGATAGAAACATTTTGCCAGGCAAATAGAATGTCTTTGTTTCGAAGTAGAGAGTCTATATTACCACCTAGTAGAAAGATATTCTCTACAACTAAAGTTTGTGAAATTCGATTAGAAAGCTTTTACGGTACAATGAGAATGTTTGTGTTTTCTAAGTAGAAAGTCTACATATGAAACAAGAAAAGTCTTCTATAAAAAATGATTTAAAAATTCAAGTTTGTGGGTCATATATCGAAATTCCATATTGTCTAGTATGATGGCATTTTGTAAGTTGAAAGCTTGTGACTTTCGAATAGTGAGTGTGTGTTTTCCAAGTAGAAATTTACTATCACCCACAGTCACTCCTTGAGGTAAATAGTGACAGGAATAGTTAATGTGTTTAACACAAAAACTAGCTTCAGTTACCACAGGTCCATTTAATCAGGGGTGTCTAGAACGCGGGTGACTAAAAATTTCCGAAGCTCCAATCACTTGCACAAACAAAAATGGGATCGCGTGAAAGTTAAAGTGTAATTGCACACAAAAATGCAACTGCGATAAACAAAAACAAGATATTAACCAAAAGGTGAAAGTACAATTGTATTAAGGACAAGGTGCAATTACACATAATAAAAGTGTAACTTTTTGCAAAAGTGGGCAACTAAATACAGACTAAAATTGAACAAATATAAAAATAATCACGCCAGATGCATTTGAGCAGGGAGTCCACATGGATTTCGCTTAGCCAAAATGAGAAATCCACATGTCTATATTAGGGATTGATTGCCCGACAAATCTTCAGGAGATCATTCATATCTTTATAGGTGTTGTGAGGACCTTTAATCCTTATTAGCATAGCAGTTTGTTCCATTCCATAACCTTCTTTGAAGCAAGTACATGCATACTTGTTAGCTAGCCAAATTAAATTTCACAAACTAAATTTTAGGTGCCATTGATGATCAGCCCGACCAGATGTGATTCTCAATTTGATCTAACTCTATTAGGGTAAGGAATTGCATTGGCCTCCAAAGGATAGTGTGAGTTTCATAGATACGTTTCCTATAGAGTACTGGTGTACATACTTGTAGGGCCCTATAAGCTCAGATGGCAGAACGAACACCCACTTCTTAGAATAAATCCGAGGTGCACAGTTGATCTACCGAGGACCAAGCAATCACACGAGCTCGACACCGAAATTTGTTAATGAGGTTCACCGATTGGCTACGTCCCCGGGGCATGACTACGGGCGCTCCTCCCCATGACACCAATACAATACCGCACCCCGGCCGCCCGGGCGCCGACACACGTCGCGGGTTCTCCCGCGTGCATGTGCTATTATGTTGGCATTAGTGTTTTATTCTAACAAGTGGTATCATGAGCAAGGTTTCGAGAAGGCTGCAGATCGTTGATCTAGAGGAAGCGACGAAGACCGACGGATGGTCATGATGAACGTGCGGGTTCGCACGATTTCAGAAGGACCTCGGCAACGATCGGAGATCGTCGGGTGGGAAGCAATCGGTAAGCACGGTAGGCATAACGGTGAACCTCATTAACAAATATCGTGCCTTGGTATGTCGTCTATGATCTTGCATTTCTAACAAGTATTAGCACATGTGGCCATGTATTCCTCAACTAAAATTAGCGGCCATGGGCCCATCAACTGATTGACCCACAATCATATCACATAACCACTAGCTTGTAGCAAATAGTGTCACACGGCCATGGGCCGATCAACTGATTGACCCTCAATCATATCACATAACCACTGGCTTGTAGCAAATAGTAGCAAATAGTGTGACATAACAACTAATTGCTCAGCCAAAAAATAACTAGTTGCTAATATTGAAGGAAATATGCCCTAGAGGCAATAATAAAGTTGTTATTTATATTTCCTTATATCATGATAAATGTTTGTCATTCATGCTAGAATTGTATTAACCAGAAAATTGATACATGTGTGAATACATAGACAAAACAAAGTGTCCATAGTATGCCTCTACTAGACTCGCTCGTTAATCAAAGATGGTTAAGTTTCCTGACCATAGACATGTGTTGTCATTTGATGAACGGGATCACATCATTAGAGAATGATGTGATGGACCAGACCCATCCGTTAGCTTAGCATAATGATCGTATAGTTTTATTGCTAATGCTTTCATCATGACTTATACATGTTCCTCTGACTATGAGATTATGCAACTCCCGAATACCGGAGGAACACCTTGTGTGCTATCAAACGTCACAACGTAACTGCGTGATTATAAAGATGCTCTACAGGTGTCTCTGATGGTGTTTGTTGAGTTGGCATAGATCGAGATTAGGATTTGTCACTCCGTGTATCGGAGAGGTATCTCTGGGCCCACTCGGTAATGATCATCACTATAAGCCTTGCAAGCAATGTGACTAATGAGTTAGTTACGGGATGATGCATTACGGAACGAGTAAAGAGACTTGCCGGTAACGAGATTGAACTAGGTATGATGATACCGACGATCGAATCTCGGGCAAGTAACGTACCGATGACAAAGGGAACAACGTATGTTGTTATGCGATTTGACCGATAAAGATCTTCATAGAATATGTAGGAGCCAATATGAGCATTCAGGTTCCGCTATTGGTTATTGACTGGAGATGTGTCTCGGTCATGTCTACATAGTTCTCGAACCCGTAGGGTCCACACGCTTAACGTTTGATGACGATTTGTATTATATGAGTTATGTGATTTGGTGACCGAATGTTGTTCGGAGTCCCGGATGACATCAAGGACATGACGAGGAGTCTTGAAATGGTCGAGAGGTAAAGATTCATATATAGGACGACAATATTCGGACACCGAAAGTGTTCTGGGTGTATCGAGTACGTATCGGGTCACCGGAAGGGGTTCGGGGCACCCCCCCGGCAAAGATATGGGCCTTATTGGGCCAAGGGCGGGACAGACCAGCCCCTAGTGGGCTGGTGCGCCCCATATATGCCAAATAGGAGGAGAAGGAAGGAGGGGAAGAGAGAAAGGAAAGAGGAGGATTCGGCCTCCCCTTCCCTTCTCTCCCTCCTCTCTTTCCTTCCCCCTCCAACACTTTTGGAAAGAGGGGAGGCCGAATTGGACAAGGCCCCCAAGTAGGATTCCTCCTACTTGGGCGCGCCCTTGCTGCTCCCCTCCCCCTCCCACCTATATATACGTAGGTAGGGGACGCCTAGAACACACAACAAACATTGTTAGCCATGTGCGGCGCCCCCCTCCGTAGTTTACGCCTCCGGTCATATTCACATAGTGCTTAGGCGAAGCCCTGCGCGGATTACTTCACCATCACCATCACCATGCCGTCGTGCTGACGGAACTCTCCCTCGACACTTTGCTGGATCAAGAGTTCGAGGGACGTCATCGAGTTGAACGTGTGCAGAACTCAGAGGTGCCGTACGTTCGGTGCTTGGATCGGTCGGATCGTGAAGACGTTCGACTACATCAACCGCGTTACTAAACGCTTCCGCTTTCGGTCTATGAGGGTACGTGGACACACTCTCCCTGCTCGTTGCTATGCTTCTCCTAGATAGATCTTGCATGATCATAGGCAAAATTTTAAAATACTACGTTCCCCAACAGTGGCATCTGAGCCAGGTCTATGCATAGATGTTATATGCACGAGTAGAACACAAAGAGTTGTGGGCGATAATAGTCATACTGCTTACCAGCATGTCATACTTTGATTCGGCGGCATTGTTGGATGAAGCGGCTCAGACCGACATTACGCGTACGCTTACGCGAGACTGGTTCTACCGACGTGCTTTGCACACAGGTGGCTAGTGGGTGTCTGTTTCTCCAACTTTAGTTGAATCGAGTGTGACTACGCCCGGTCCTTGTTGAAGGTTAAAACAACAAACTTGACAAAAAAATCGTTGTGGTTTTGATGCGTAGGTAAGAACGGTTCTTGCTAAGCCCGTAGCAGCCACGTAAAACTGGCAACAACAAAGTAGAGGATGTCTAACTTGTTTTTGCAGGGCATGTTGTGATGTGATATGGTCAAGACGTGATTATATAAATTGTTGTATGAGATGATCATGTTTTGTAACACAGTTATCGGCAATTGGCAGGAGCCATATGGTTGTCGCTTTATTGTATGAAATGCAATCGCCATGTAATTGCTTTACTTTATCACTAAGCGGTAGCGATAGTCGTGGAGGCAATAGTTGGCGAGACGACAACGATGCTTCGATGGAGATCAAGGTGTCAAGTCGGTGACGATGGTGATCATGACGGTGCTTTGGAGATGGAGATCAAAGGCACAAGATGATGATGGCCATATCATATCACTTATATTGATTGCATGTGATGTTTATCCTTTATGCATCTTATTTTGCTTAGTACGGCGGTAGCATTATAAGATGATCTTTCACTAAATTTCAAGGTACAAGTGTTCTCCCTGAGTATGTACCGTTGCGACAGTTCGTCATGCCGAGACACCACGTGATGATCGGGTGTGTAAGCTCTACGTTCACATACAACGGGTGCAAGCCAGTTTTGCACACGCAGAATATTTGGGTTAAACTTGACGAGCCTAGCATATGCAGATATGGCCTCGGAACACTAAGACCGAAAGGTCGAGCGTGAATCATATAGTAGATATGATCAACATAGTGATGTTCACCATTGAAAACTACTCCATCTCACATGATGATCCGACATGATTTAGTTGATAGGGATCACGTGATCACTTAGATGATTAGATGGATGTCTATCTAAGTGGGAGTTCTTAAGTAATATGATTACTTGAACTTTAATTTATCATGAAATTAGTCCTGGTAGTATTTGCATAACTATGTTGTAGATCAATAGCTCGCGATGTAGCTCCCCGTTTAATTTTTAAATGTTCCTAGAGAAAAACTATGTTGAAAGATGATAGTAGCAATGATACGGACTAGGTCAGTGATCTGAGGATTATCCTCATTGCTGCACACAAGAATTATGTCCTTGATGCACCGCTAGGTGACGGACCTATTGCAGGAGCAGATACAGACGTTATGAACGTTTGGCAAGCTCGGTATGATAACTACTTGATAGTTTAGTGCGCCATGCTTTACGGCTTAGAACCGGAACTTCAACAACGTTTTGAACGCTGCTACCTATTGAGCATGCGTTGTTTTTCCCTTGAAGAGGAAAGGGTGATGCAGCAAAGTAGCGTAAGTATTTTCCTCAGTTTTTGAGAACCAAGGTATCAATCCTGTAGGAGACTACACGCAAATCACTAGTACCTGCACAAACAATTAAGAACCTTGCAACCAACATGATAATGGGGTTGTCAATCCCTTCACGGCCACTTGCAAAAGTGAGATCTGATAAAGATAATAAGATAAATATTTTTGGTATTTTTGTTGTATAGATTGAAAAGTAAAGATTGCAAAATAAACGGTGACATGATGACCCACAAGTGTAGGGGATCTATTGTAGTCCTTTCGATAAGTAAGAGTGTCGAACCCAACGAGGAGCAGAAGGAAATGACAAGCGGTTTTCAGTAAGGTATTCTGCAAGCACTGAAATTATCGGTAACAGATAGTTTTGTGATAAGGTAAATTGTAACGGGTGACAAGTAAAGAAAGTAAATAAGGTGCAGCAAGATGGCCCAATCCTTTTTGTAGCAAAGGACAATCCTGGACAAACTCTTATATGAAGGAAAATGCTCCTGAGGACACATGGGAATTATCGTCAAGCTAGTTTTCATCATGCTCATATGATTCGCGTTCGTTACTTTGATAATTTGGTATGTGGGTGGACTGGTGCTTGGGTACTGCCCTTCCTTGGACAAGCATCCCACTTATGATTAACCCCTATTGCAAGCATCCGCAACTACAAAAGAAGTATTAAGGTAAACCTAACCATAGCATGAAACATATGGATCCAAATCAGCCCCTTACGAAGAAACGCATAAACTAGGGTTTAAGCTTCTGTCACTCTAGCAACCCATCATCTACCTATTACTTCCCAATGCCTTCCTCTAGGCCCAAACAATGGTGAAGTATCATGTAGTCGACGTTCACATAACACCACTAGAGGAACGACAACATACATCTCATCAAAATATCGAACGAATACCAAATTCACATGACTACTTATAGCAAGACTTCTCCCATGTCCTCAGGAACAAACGTAACTACTCACAAATCATATTCATGTTCATAATCAGAGAGGTATTAATATGCATAAAGGATCTGAACATATGATCTTCAACCAAATAAACCAACTAGCATCAACTACAAGGAGTAATCAACACTACTAGCA
The DNA here is from genome assembly GCF_002575655.3 of Aegilops tauschii subsp. strangulata. Classification (NCBI taxonomy): domain Eukaryota; kingdom Viridiplantae; phylum Streptophyta; class Magnoliopsida; order Poales; family Poaceae; genus Aegilops; species Aegilops tauschii. The sequence continues at coordinate 599,521,029 of NC_053037.3, forward strand.
ACCCACAGGTACCAATCTGAGGCTTTGGGACAAAGATTGGATACAAGAGATGAACTAGGGTTTTAGAGGAGATGGTGCTGGTGAAGATGTTGATGGAGATTGACCCCCTCCTGCTGAGAGGATCGATGGTGATGATTTCCCCCTCCCGGAGGGATGTTTCCCCGGCAGAACAGCTCTGCCGGAGCCCTAGATTGGTTCCGCCTCGTGGCGGCGGTGTTTTGTCCCGAAAGCTTCCTTGTGATTTTTTCCAGGGTGAAAGACTTCATATAGCAGAAGATGGGCACTGGAGGCCTGCCAGGGGGCCCACGAGGCAGGGGGCGCGCCCACGGGGGTAGGGCGCGCCCCCCACCCTCGTGGCTAGGGTGTGGGGCCCCTCAGGTTGATTCTTTCTCCAGTATTTTTTATATATTCCAAAACTTGCCTCCGTGAAGTTTCGGGACTTGTGGAGTTGTGCAGAATAGGTCTATAATATTTCCTCCTTTTCCAGCCCAGAATTCCAGCTGCCGGCATTCTCCCTCTTCATGTAAAGCTTGTAAAATAAGAGAGAAAAGGCGTAAGTGTTGTGACATAATATGTAATAATGCTACCTCTTGAGCACTGTGTTGGTTTTCCCTTGAAGAGGAAAGGGTGATGCAACAAAGTAGCGTAAGTATTTCCCTCAGTTTTTGAGAACCAAGGTATCAATCCAGTAGGAGGCCACGCATGAGTCCCTCGCACCTACACAAACAAATAAATCCTCACAACCAACGCGATAAGGGGTTGTCAATCCCTACACGGTCACTTACGAGAGTGAGATCTGATAGATATGATAAGATAATATTTTTGGTATTTTTGTGATGAAGATGCAAAGTAAAATAAAAGGCAACGAAAGTAGCTAAGTGTTGGAAGATTAATATGATGGAAAATAGACCCGGGGGCCATAGGTTTCACTAGTGGCTTCTCTCGAGAGCATAAGTATTTACGGTGGGTGACAAATTATTGTTGAGCAATTGACAGAATTGAGCATAGTTATGAGAATATCTAGGCATGATCATGTATATAGGCATCACGTCCGAAACAAGTAGACCGACTGACGAAGACATGTACCTAGGGTAGGGTCACAGGCCTGACCTAAATACCCTCCCCAAGGACATCACTCTAAAGCCAGAAGCATTCGAGGGGTACCATCATCCACTCGATCAGAAACATTTCCACTCGGAGGAATCAAGATCACTCGACCGTAACAAGAAACACTCGACGGACAGAAGACCTAAAGTCACTCTACACAGCAACGGTCGAGCATTAACTCCTAGACTTAATAGCCATTTATAACACTTTATTACGGACGCTACCAGTAACGCCCCCCTCTTGATGTACCTTAAATCCCTTGTAACGTGGGCTGGCCGGGGTCCTGGCGCACTCTATATAAGCCACCCCCCTCCACATGCACAAGGGTTCGCACCCCCTGCAACACACACGCATATAATCCAGTCGACCGCCTCCGGGCTCCGAGACGTAGGGCTGTTACTTCCTCCGAGAAGGGCCTGAACTCGTAAAACTCGTGCGTACAACTTCTCCATAGCTAGGATCTTGCCTCTACATCCCTACCCCCCATTCTACTGTCAGACTTAGAACCACGACAGCTGGCGCCCACCGTGGGGCAGGTGTCTTAGCGACTTGTTGGAGAAGTTGCAATTTTTCCGACCCCCATCAGCATGGTTTCAGGCGGAGGATTGGCCGAGGGCCGCGAGATCCGTCTCGGCGCGCTCGTGTTCGTCGCCGACGACTCCGCTTGGCTCCAAGAAGCTCCACTCGACGTCGAGGCGCTCCCCGTCCCCAGGGCAACGCACTTTCGCGCGTGCGTCCGTGGCGTCCTCCTGCGGCAGCCGTCGACCCAGTATCGGTCGGCTCCGGTGGCGTCTTCACTCCCTACTGCCCGCTAGCACAAGCGTTCCGGTCGGTCGAGGCTCCAGCGGTGGGTGAGGCATGCGGTGGCTCGCCAGTCGGCCACCCCCCAAGTCGCGGCAATCGAGCCCGACGAAACTCTCTACGGCCTGTTCGACTGGCTCCGTTGAGACCGTATCCGAGTGTGACAGCAGTGACCCCGCGGCGGAAGTCCTGATGGTCAACGGACCGCGCAGTCCTCCTGGCTTCCCCCGCGACGACGGTGGTGATGGCGGAGGCGATCCGCCGCGTGTCCATGAGGAGTACCGCCCCGAGCCCCTCTCTTCGCAGCAGAGGGAAGAGCTTCGCCGCCGTAACATGGATGCACTTCACACTCCTATCGTTGGAGAAACCCCCGAGGCCCGGGCCTTGGAGGAGGTGCGCCTGGCCAACTTGGCTGAGCGCACTCGACTGGAGAATCTCCAGCACGCACCCGACGAGCGTGCTCGGCAGCGAGTTCCTGAATCCAGTCGACGACAACTTTTTCCGCCTCCAACCCAGGTATATCGAACTCCGATCCAGAATCTCACAGCTGCTGCCCGAATAGCAGAGTCGATTCAGCCTTCCCAGTCGGAGGCTGGTAGGGGTTTGATGCAGATCCGGGCTTTGCTCCGGGCGGCGGGGGAGCAGAACACAGCAGTGTCACAGTCTCGGAATAGGATTCATAGTAGATCTGTAATGGCAGACACAGTTCAGTCGGCTCACAGCCCAAGATCACCTCCAAGGCGTGAGGGACGTGGAGATCGACAGGATCAATGCAGAAACCGTGAGCAGTATGATCGTCGTCGAGTACCCACGCCTCCCCCAAGGAGTGGGTCATACGCGCCTCGGCAACAGGATGACAGGCGCCCTCACAGTGGTGGGCGAAGGATTCCAGTCGACCCCCGGGAGCCGGGCTTTGACGCGAGATCCATTCTCGTTCAAGGTCTGGTTGATAGGAACAGAGCACACAGAGATGGCCACGATAGAGATTACCCGACCGGCAGCAGGGTGCATGTTTCAGGTCACGAGTGTTTCAGCAGAGCCATCAGAACAGCAGTGATTCCTCCCAACTTGAGGTTGGCGACTGGAGTCAGCAAGTTCACTGGTGAGTCCAAGCCTGACACTTGGCTTGAGGACTACCGAGTGGTTGTGCAGATTGGTGGTGGCAATGATGAAGTGGCCATGAAGCACCTTCCTCTGATGTTAGAGGGCTCGACCAGAGCATGGTTGAATCAGTTAGCACCTGGCAGTATTTATAGCTGGGAAGAGCTTGCCCGAGTGTTTGTCAGAACATTCGAAGGTACATGCAAACGGCCAGCAGGGCTAACAGAGCTACAGTCCTGTGTGCAAAAGTCGAATGAAACTTTGAGAGATTATATCCAGAGATGGATCACGTTGCACCACACGGTGGAGAATGTGTCTGATCACCAAGCAGTTTGTGCCTTCAAGGAAGGCGTCAAGTATCGAGAATTGAATCTGAAGTTCGGTCGAACCGGAGATATGTCTCTGAGTCGAATGATGGAAATTGCCACCAAGTATGCTAATGGTGAAGAGGAGGATCGACTCCGGAGTGGCAAGCACAAAACAGTCGCCCACGAAACTGGGGGAGGGAACTCTAGTCGGAAGCAAAAGCGTAAAGCCGAGCTAGCTGTTCCCGGAGAAGCCTTAGCCATGACTCAAGGAAAGTTCAAGGGGAAGCCCAAAGGGCCATGGAACCCCAAGAAAGTAAAAGATCAAGATGGAAATGATGTGTTGGATTTACCATGCCACATTCACACCAAAAAGGATGAGGAGGGTAATCTCATTTATCCGAAACATACCACTCGACAATGTCGGATCCTAATCCAGCAGTTCCAAGAGAAACATCCCAAAGAAAAGGAGAAAGAATCGGACAAAGTTGAGGATAAGGAAGAGGACGATGATGGTTACCCCCACGTCAATTCCACTCTGATGATTTTTGCTGATGTTGAGAGCAAGAGTCGACTGAAAGTCATCAACAAAGAAGTGAACATGGTCGCTCCGGCGACGCCCAATTATTTGAAGTGGTCTCAGACTGCCATTACATTCGACCAGTCTGATCACCCGACACACATAGCCACCCTTGGGAGGCAAGCGTTGGTGGTCGACCCAGTCGTCGAAGTCACTCGGTTGACTAAGGTTCTGATGGATGGTGGCAGTGGCCTGAATATACTGTATGCGGAGACCTTGAAAGGAATGGGCATTCCGATGTCCAGACTCAGTGAAAGCAATATGAGTTTCCATGCATTCCGATGTCCAGACTCAGTGAAAGCAATATGAGTTTCCATGGGGTTATTCCTGGCAAGAAGGCTGAGTCACTCGGCCAGATCGCCCTCGATGTGGTTTTCGGTGATTCCAAGAATTACCGCAAAGAAAAGTTGACGTTTGAAGTCGCCGATTTCCAGAGTGCTCAACATGCTATTCTGGGCAGGCCAGCTTATGCACGTTTCATGGCTCGACCATGTTACGTTTACCTCAAATTGAAGATGCCTGGTCCTAAAGGAGTGATCACTATCACTGGCAATCGGAAGAAGGCAGAAGAGTGCTTCCAGAAGGGCTCAAAGATCGCCGATGCGCAAATGGCAGTAGTGGAATTGCAGGAGTATCAAAAAAATGCAGATCTGAGTGATTTGTTGCGAGCTAAGAAGCCTGCCACGGATTCAGCATTTCAGTCGTCTGGTGAAACGAAGCCGATTCATATTCACCCGACCGATCCCAATGCTGCTCCGACTCACATTTCGACAACACTCGACTCCAAATAGGAAAAAGCGCTCATCCAGTTCCTCCGTGAGAACTGGGACATCTTTGCATGGAAACCTTCTGACATGTCGGGTGTTCCCAGGGGGCTGGCCGAGCACCGTTTGCGAGTCGACCCAAAAGTGAAACCAGTCAAAGAACATCTTCGACGGTCCGCCGTACAGAAGAGAAAAGCAATCGGTGAAGAAGTGGCTCGGCTCCTAGCAGCTGAGTTTATCCGAGAGATTTACCACTCCGAGTGGCTAGCCAATGTTGTCATGGTCCCGAAGAAGGACGACTCACTTCGCATGTGCATTGACTTCAAGCATATCAATCGGGCCTGCCTGAAAGATCACTTTCCTCTCCCCCGCATCGATCAAATAGTCGACTCGACTGCAGGGTGTGAGCGCTTGTCCTTTTTGGATGCTTATTCCGGGTATCATCAGATCCGACTGTATGGACCCGATGAGATAAAAACAGCTTTCATCACTCCATTTGGGTGCTTCTGTTATGTCACCATGCCATTCGGCCTGAAGAATGCTGGAGCCACATTCATGAGGATGATTCAGAAGTGTTTACTCACTCAAATCAGTCGGAATGTGGAAGCATACATGGATGACATTGTGGTCAAGTCACGTAAAGGTTCCGACCTGTTGACTGACCTTGCTGAAACTTTTGCCAACCTCAGAAGGTATGATATCAAGCTTAATCCATCAAAGTGCACATTCGGAGTTTCGGGCGGAAAATTACTCGGATTCCTCATTTCCGAACGGGGGATCGACGCTAACCCAGAGAAAGTTGGTGTCATTCTCCGAATGAAATGCCCTGTGCGTGTGCACGATGTCCAGAAGCTTACAGGTTGTTTGGCCGCCTTAAGTCGATTCATTTCTCGCCTCGGTGAAAAGGCATTGCCTCTTTACCGACTGATGAAGAAGTCTGATAAGTTCGAGTGGACTCCTGAAGCTGATGCGGCATTTGCAGAGCTCAAAGCCCTGCTTTCCACCCAGCCGGTGCTTGCTGCCCCAATCAGCAAAGAGCCTTTACTGCTTTACATTGCAGCCACTGGACAAGTCGTCAGTACAGTACTTACGGTCGAGCGGGAAGAAGAACGAAAAGCCTATAAAGTTCAGTGCCCAGTATACTATGTTTCTGAAGTTTTGACTCCATCAAAGCAAAGATATCCACATTATCAGAAGCTTGTTTATGGGATTTATATGACCACGAAGAAGGTTGCACATTATTTCTCTGACCACTCCATTACAGTCGTCAGCGACGCTCCATTATCAGAGATTCTGAACAACAGAGATGCAATCGGTCGAGTGGCAAAGTGGGTGATTGAACTCCTTCTCTTGGATATTAAGTTTGAGGCAAAGAAAGCTATCAAGTCCCAAGCAATAGCAGATTTCCTCGCCGAGTGGATCGAACAGCAACTGCCAACTCAAGTCCACTCGGAGCACTGGACCATGTTCTTTGATGGTTCCAAGATGCTGAATGGTTCCGGTGCTGGGGTGGTACTGGTATCCCCCCGAGGAGACAAGCTCAGATATGTTCTCCAGATTCACTTTGATTCCTCCAATAATGAAGCGGAATATGAAGCACTCTTATATGGGTTACGTATGGCCATCTCGCTCGGCGTCCGTCGCCTCATGGTCTACGGTGACTCAGATTTGGTAGTCAATCAAGTGATGAAGGAGTGGGATGTCAGAAGCCCAGCTATGACTGGTTACTGCAATGCGGTGAGGAAGTTGGAAAAGAAGTTTGAGGGGTTAGAGCTCCATCATATACCCCGACTGAAAAATCAAGCAGCCGATGATTTGGCAAAGATAGGCTCCAAGAGGGAAGCCATTCCCAGTAACGTGTTTTTGGAACACATTCATACACCTTCAGTTTAAGAAGATCCTTTCACTGAAGAGCCCCCGCAGCCTAAGAGTGCCACAGATCCGACTGAAGTCGAAGTCCCAGCCGTGGTCGACCTGATCACAGAGGTTTTGGTCATCACTCCCGACTGGACAGTGCCATACATTGCGTATATCCTTAGGAAGGAACTCCCAGAGGATGAAGAAGAGGCTCGACAGATCGTCCGTTGATCCAAAGCCTTTACTGTGATAAGAGGACAACTGTTCAGGGAAAGCGTAACCGGAGTCAGCCAGAAATGCATAACACCAGAAGAAGGTCGAGTGATCCTCAACGACATCCACTCGGGGACCTGTGGTCACCATGCGTCCTCTCAGACCATTGTGGCCAAAGCATACCGAGCTGGATTTTATTGGCCACGAGCAAATGAAATGGCAAAAGATATAGTCGACAAATGTGAAGGCTGCCAGTTTTACTCCAATATGTCCCACAAGCCTGCGTCAACCCTGAAGACTATTCCACTCGTCTGGCCCTTTGCTGTTTGGGGATTGGATATGGTTGGACCCCTGAGGACTGGCAGGAGCGGCTTCACTCATGTTCTTGTAGCAGTCGACAAGTTTACCAAATGGATTGAAGCCAAGCCTATCAAGAATCTTGAAGCCAGTACTGCCGTCAGCTTCATCAGAGAATTGATATTCAGATATGGAGTTCCGCACAGCATCATCACTGACAACGGGTCAAACTTCGATTCAGATGAGTTCAGAGCCTTCTGTGCTTCCCAAGGCACACGAGTCGACTATGCTTCAGTCGCCCATCCCCAGTCGAATGGACAAGCAGAAAGAGCAAATGGCTTGATTCTCAAAGGACTGAAACCCCGACTGATGCGTGATCTCAAGCACGCAGCAGGCGCCTGGGTCGATGAACTTCCATCAGTTCTTTGGGGATTGAGGACAAATCCCAATCGGTCGACTGGCCGAACTCCATTCTTCTTGGTTTATGGAGCTGAAGATGTTCTACCGAGTGACTTGCTTCACAATGCACCCCGAGTCGAGCTCTTCTCTGAAGATGAAGCAGACACAAGCCCGGCAGGACGCAGTCGATCTCCTAGAGGAGGAAAGAGAGATGGCCTTAATCCGGTCGACCATTTATCAGCAAGACTTGAGTCGGTTCCACGCCAGAAACGTGAGGGGCCGGGCCTTTCAAGAGGGAGACTTGGTTCTTCGAGTGGATCAGCAGAAACCACACAAGCTCGCCCCTTCTTGGGAAGGTACCTTCATTGTCACCAGAGTTCTCCACAATGGAGCATACCATCTTTACAATGTCGAGCATCAGAGAGACGAGCCACGGGCTTGGAACGTGGAGCTGCTCCGCCCCTTTTATACTTAAGTACTCATTCGGATGAGATGTAATAAGAAATACCTTTGTAGTTTGTTTATCAAAGACAAGAGCTTTACAGTCTTCCTAAATGGTTGTTGTTGCTTTTGTTTGCGTCTGAAATCCCCCAGTAGGTGACTTTGCCGCGAATCCGTTTCGCCTAAAGTTTGAAAAATCGTACCGAGTAATGAGCAAGCCTCTCACTCGGGGGCTTAGCCGCGAATCCATTTCGCCTAAGTCTGAAAAAACCTACCGAGTGATGAGCAAGCCTCTCACTCGGGGGCTTAGCCGCGAATCCGTTTCGCCTAAGTTTGAAAAAACCTACCGAGTGATGAGCAAGCCTCTCACTCGGGGGCTTAGCCGCGAATCCATTTCGCCTAAGTCTGAAAAAACCTACCAAGTGATGAGAAAGCCTCTCACTCGGGGGCTTAGCCGCGAATCCGTCTCGCCTAAGTTTGAAAAATCCTACCGAGTGGTGAGCAACCCTCCCAATCGGGGGCTTAGCTGCAGTCCAGTACTCGTCTAAGTTTGAAAAATCCTACCGAGTGGTGAGCAACCCTCCCACTCGGGGGCTTAGCTGCAGTCCAGTACTCGCCTAAGTTTGAAAAATCCTACCGAGTGGTGAGCAACCCTCCCACTCGGGGGCTTAGCTGCAGTCCAGTACTCGACTAAGTTTGAAAAATCCTACCGAGTGGTGAGCAACCCTCCCACTCGGGGGCTTAGCTGCAGTCCAGTACTTGCCTAAGTTTGAAAAATCCTACCGAGTGGTGAGCAACCCTCCCACTCGGGGGCTTAGCGGCAGTCCAGTACTCGCCTAAGTTTGAAAAATCCTACCGAGTGGTGAGCAACCCTCCCAGTTGGGGGCTTAGCTGCAGTCCAGTACTCGCCTAAGTTTGAAAAATCCTACCGAGTGGTGAGCAACCCTCCCACTCGGGGGCTTAGCTGCAGTCCAGTACTCGCCTAAGTTTGAAAAATCCTACCGAGTGGTGAGCAACCCTCCCACTGGGGGGCTTAGCAGCACTCCAGTACTCGCCTAAGTTTGAAAAATCCTACCGAGTGGTGAGCAACCCTCCCACTCGGGGGCTTAGCTGCAGTCCAGTACTCGCCTAAGTTTGAAAAATCCTACCGAGTGGTGAGCAACCCTCCCACTCGGGGGCTTAGCTGCGGTCCAGTGCTCGCCTAAGTTTGAAAAATCCTACCGAGTGGTGAGCAACCCTCCCACTCGGGGGCTTAGCTGCAGTCTAGTACTCGACTAAGTTCGAAGTCCATCCCTATCCGCAAGGACGACGAGGTGCAGGTCGACTGCAACTTTCTCCTTCAGAGCTGCGCCACAAGTACAACATGCGCTCCACCCTTATCCGCAAGGACGACGAGGTGCGGGTCGACTGGAGCATCAACCTCAGAGCTACATCTCAAGCACAAAGATTATTCTGTGTGAAGAACAAATTCCACTCGAAGACAAATACAAGCATATTAAGAGATAAATCAAGTTCAGATAAATCCTAAAGTCCAAGACCACGGATCAAAGTACTCGGGCATTCAGCCCAAAGGAGATTAACGGTTACAAAATCACTCGGCATTCCGAGGCAAATTTAAGGCAGAGCATAAAAGTTTGTTCACTCCGCAGGAGGAGGGCTCAGGCTCGACGAATTCGTCCAGGTCGATCCCGTCAGCAATCCGAGTGGCGGCAGCAATGAAAGTCTCCATGAAGGACTAGAAGTCGTGCCTCTTGGTGTTAGCAACTTTAATCGCCGCCAGCTTCTCTTCCCGCGAGCTTCTCGACAGTGGACGCGAACCAGAGATAGAGCCACATCAGCGCCGCACCGGGCAGAAGATTCTTCCATTCTTGAATTCGACTGGGAGCTTCGTTGAGCCGAGCCATCATAGACTCGAGGTCATTCTGAAGTGTTGCCATGGGCCAGAGAGCTGTGTCAATCCGCGACATCGCGACTTTCAGTCGGGCGAGATAATCGACAACACCAGTGATGCGGGATTCCAGTCGGAGCACGTTCATGGCAGCTTCATCCTTCACTGGAGAGTTGATGGGGTCCAAGCTTGGTTCAATTCGCCCGGTCTCTTCCTCGAAGTCCCGACAAAACTCTGCATACACAATTCAAGGGTAAGCCAATGATCATATGTCGAGTCAACAAGAACAAACCAGTCGGATGAAAGGAAACACCTTCAAGCATGACGAACAACTTCTTAGCAAGGCTTCCCAGATAATTCTCCAGATCGTTCCTCCTGTGGGCAATACCTTCCATCTTCTCGTTCAGATTTTCCTTGTCCTTCTTTAGGCGAGTCGCTTCCTTATTGGCTTCGTCAAGGGCAGTTTTGAGCCTAGAGTTTTCTTCCTCCGATTTGCCGACTGAAGCCAACTTCTATTCAGCGAGCGCGGTTTTCTCATCAGCTTTTTCTACGCGGCCGCCAGATCTTGATCCTTTTTCACCAGAGCTTGGTTCAGTTTCTCTGAAAGAAATAATGTTGGATTCAGAAAAAGCAGAATGAAATCCGGTTCAGGGAAAACTCAGTCGATAGGTCTTCCTTACTAGCGGCGTCATCCTTGGCTTTCTGCAGTTCTGTCTTGGCCAGCTCCAGATCGAGGTTGAGCTGAATCTGTTGCTTCTCCAGGTCAGCAAAACGAGCTCCAAGATCACAAGATTTCTGCAACCAAAGAATAGGTCAGTCGACTGGTGAAAAGATTGGTTATTTCGGAGAGGTAAAAGGATAAAGCCAACAAATTCTAAGACTACTGCCGAATCAAACATCCAACAGTAGTCTCGGGGACTACACCCAGTGGGTGCACTTAGCGTGCCCCCACTGGTTCAGTTTACACTCGACAAGGCCTGTCCAGCACACAGAGTCTTCAGACCATAGTTGACTGCCAGCAGTCGACCACGGTCTCGAGGACTACACCCACTGGGTGCACTCAGCGTGCCCCCACTGGTTCAAAGTTCCACTCGACATGGCCCGACCAGACCGAGTGAAGAAATTCAAATTCTGATGCTTAGACCATAGTCGACCGCCCGCAGTCAATTATGGTCTCGGGGACTACACCCAGTGGGTACACTCAGCGTGCCCCCACTGGTCAAAAGATTCAATCGACAACAACATTATCAGCTCAAAGTGCGAATTTGTTCAGTGACAAATCAAAACACCCAGTGGGTGTATAGATGCAAGGCGCAGACAGATGCAAAGATTCTTGGAAAGAAAGTTTTCAGGTACCATATCCTAACAGAACAAGCCAGTGGAGTCAGTCGACGATCTACTAACCTGGACGTTGCTCTGGAGAGCGGAGCTGGCATCATAAGCAGCTTGGCTGGCTTCCCACACCATCTTCATCTTCTCCATCATAATGCCCGCCTGGCGTATAGCCTCTTTTGCAGCACCCACTTGGTCCTCTGGGACATGATGTGTAGCAAAAAGTGAAGGTCGATCGGTGGGAGTCTGTGCAGCTAACGAGGAAGGTTGAGCACTCGACAGCGGTATGGCGAAGGAGACGGAAGTCCGATTGGCATCGCCGGCATCCTAAATTACCGATTCCGCCACCGGTGTGGATTGAAGCGTCTTGCCAGCGGAAGTTTTCCTGTTTCTTCTCCCCAAGGGCCTCTATGGCTTGTCCTCGTCGTCGTCGGGGAGGTCAATGATGTTGAGGGCTGTAAAAAGATCAGTCGCCAAAGTTTCATCACCCGATTGGATATATCGCAGTTCAATCGACAAATCGAAGATAAAATCACGAGGATTGTACCCGGATTGGAGGTCACCGCATCTTCCATTTCCTCATCCTCGTTCTTATAAGCAGAGGTCCCAGAGGTAGCGGCACTGCCAGTTTCAAGATTCATTCGGTCAAACCAAGGGAAAAATAAACAGCACAGAACGTCGAGTAAAAGCGAAAGAAGAACACTCACGCAGAAGCAACGGGAACGTCAATCTTGATTCTCGGCAGCGCCTTCCGAGTCTTCTGCACTACAACCTTGGACTGCTTTGGAGCTTTTTCAGTTGGTGCCGGAGAGGACGTCTGAGGACGCTTTGACGACTACCCGGTCTGAACGGTCGCCTTGTCACGGGCGCTCGCCGGGTCGTGGGTAAGTTTGGATCGCCTTTCCCTGCGGGGAGGAGAGTCGACCTCTTCTTCGTCACTCGGGTCGTCGCTCTCCTCGTCCCCCTCTCCGTCGGAATGCCAGTCGCCGCTTTCACCTCCGCTTGCCTCCCCCTCCGGGTCCTGCTCCTGCTCTCCGTTGGGCATCGAATACATTTCAGTAAGGGCCTAGAAGAAAACTAGCAAGACAAAGTCATTCGGTGAAGCATAAACAGTTGCATGTTAAATCAAGATGACACTCGGTAATTCGGAATCGGGCCTTGTCTGGTTCATAGGATTGGTCAAGTGGAGGGATTCTCCTGGCTCCTCTGGGGTTGTCCTTGTTGCCAGTGGTACTCCTCAACCACTTCTCCACCGTATCCTCGTCGACTTCTTCTGGGTGCACCCGAGTGGAATCTTCAATGCCCGAATACATCCACATCGGATGGTCGCGGGCTTGAAGTGGCTGAATGCGTTGTTTGAGGAAGACTTCCAGCAGATCCATTCTAGTTACACCCTCACGGATGAGATAAACCACTCGCTCAACCAGCACTTTCACCTCCGCTTTCTCCCCTGAAGTCACTTTCAAGGCAGAGGGCTTCTCTACGCGAGCCATAGAAAAAGGAGGAAGTCCAGTCGACTGACCTGGAGTCGGCTGGACTTTGCAGTAAAACCAGGTCGACTGCCACCCTCGTACTGACTTAGGAAGAATTATGGCTGGAAAGAGCTCTTACCCCTCATCTGAATCCCAAGACCCCCACACATCTGGATCACTTGAGTCCTCTCGTCACTCGGGTTGGCCTTTTTGACCGACTGGGAGCGACACGTGAAAATGTGATTGAAGAGACCCCAGTGTGGTCGACAACCCAAGAAGTTTTCGCATAGAGACACGAAAGCAGCAAGATATATAATGGTGTTGGGGGAAAAGTGATGAAGTTGTGCTCCAAAGAAATTCAAGAAAGCTCGAAAAAAAGGATGCGGAGGCAGAGAAAATCCACGGTCGACGTGAGTGGTGAGGAGGACGCACTCACCCTCCCATGGTCGAGGTTCGGTCTCATCCTCCGGGAGCCACGCCGATCCGTGAGGAATCAGCCCCTCCTCCGCCAGATTGTCGAGGTCATCCTGACTGATCGTCGACCGGATCCAGTTGCCCTGGATCCAGCCGCGCGGCAAACCGGACCGCGACGAGGATCCGCCCCGGCTGGACTTTTTCCCCTTCGCCTTCGCCGTCGCCTTCTTCGCGCGCTCCAGAGCCACCCTCTTTTCTTTCCCCATCGCCGTGGACGGAGCTCGAGCGGAGCGGCGGCGCTGGAGGAGGAGCAGGCGCAGTGGGGAAAACTGAGAAGAGAGAAGAAGAATGAGGACGCACTGTTCAAAAACCCCGGTCCAGCGCCTTATATGGGGTTGCTTCCGAGTGACTGACCTGTAGGCCCGGGCAATCTTATCAAATCCCGCAACAGTCGCGCGCATGATACGTGGCAAAAAAGGCGGCGCAGGAATCGCGGCGGCCTTGCCTTATCCAGCCCGATTACTGCGGCCTCCTCCGCCCCGTGCGCTTCTCGAAATTCGAATCCCGCGAGATCCGCGGGCAGCAGAACAACTTGTCATACGGAAGATCTCCACCACATTAGCACTCGGACCTCTTCCAGGGAAAGTTCACTCGACAAAACCAAGAATGGATCAAGGTGACTGAAAAAGAAGTTGGTGTCACCACCTCGGTTCGTTGATCCAAAACAAGACACACCCGAAGCGCGAAAAATGAGTCGAAAGTATTTTCAACTCCTTCTCCACTCAAACCCTGATCCATTCGGGGGTTAATGACGAAGACATGTACCTAGGGTAGGGTCACAGGCCTGACCTAAATACCCTCCCCAAGGACATCACTCTAAAGCCAGAAGCATTCGAGGGGTACCATCACCCACTCGATCAGAAACATTTCCACTCGGAGGAATCAAGATCACTCGACCGTAACAAGAAACACTCGACGGACAGAAGACCTAAAGTCACTCTACACGGCAACGGTCGAGCATTAACTCCTAGACTTAATAGCCATTTATAACACTTTATTACGGACGCTACCAGTAACGCCCCCCTCTTGATGTACCTTAAATCCCTTGTAACGTGGGCTGGCCGGGGTCCTGGCGCACTCTATATAAGCCACCCCCCTCCACATGCACAAGGGTTCGCACCCCCTGCAACACACACGCATATAATCCAGTCGACCGCCTCCGGGCTCCCAGACGTAGGGCTGTTACTTCCTCCGAGAAGGGCCTGAACTCGTAAAACTCGTGCGTACAACTTCTCCATAGCTAGGATCTTGCCTCTACATCCCTACCCCCCATTCTACTTTCAGACTTAGAACCACGACACCGACTCCTGCCTGCATCTACTACTATTACTCCACACATCGACCGCTATCCAGCATGCATCTAGAGTATTAAGTTCATAAGAACAGAGTAACGCTTTAAGCAAGATGACATGATGTAGAGGGATAAACTCATGCAATATGATATAAACCCCATCTTGTTATCCTCAATGGCAACAATACTATACGTGCCTTGCTGCCCCTACTGTCACTGGGAAAGGACACCGCAAGATTGAACCCAAAGCTAACCACTTCTCCCATTGCAAGAAAGATCAATCTAGTAGGCCAAACCAAACTGATAATTCGAAGAGACTTGCAAAGATAGCCAATCATACATAAAAGAATTCAGAAGATTCTAATATTGTTCATAGATAAACTTGATCATAAACCCACAATTCATCGGTCTCAACAAACACACCGCAAAAGAAGATTACATCGAATAGATCTCCACAAGAGAGGAAGAGAACATTGTATTGAGATCCAAAAAGAGAGAGGAAGCCATCTAGCTAATAACTATGGACCTGAAGGTCTGAGGTAAACTACTCACACTTCATCGGAGAGGCTATGGTGTTGATGTAGAAGCCCTCCGTGATCGATGCCCCCTCCGGCGGAGCTCCGGAACAGGCCCCAAGATGGGATCTCACGGGTATAGAAGGTTGCGGCGGTGGAATTAGGTTTTTGGCTCCGTACCTGGTAGTTTGGGGGTACGTAGGTATATATAGGAGGAAGGAGTACGTCGGTGGAGCAACGTGGGGCCCACGAGGGTGGAGGGCGCGCCCCCCTACCTCGTGGCTTCCTGGTAGCTTTCTTGACGTAGGGTCCAAGTCCTCTGGATCACGTTCGTTCCGAAAATCACGTTCCCGAAGGTTTCATTCCGTTTGGACTCCGTTTGATATTCTTTTTCTGCAAAACTCTGAAATAGGCAAAAAAATAGCAATTCTGGGCTAGGCCTCCGGTTAATAGGTTAGTCCCAAAAATAATATAAAAGTGTATAATAAAGCCCAATAATGTCCAAAACAGAAGATAATATAGCATGGAGCAATCAAAAATTATAGATACGTTGGAGACGTATCAAATAACAGCCCATAATGCAATAAATATCAATATAAAAGCATGATGCAAAATGGACGTATCAACTCCCCCAAGCTTAGACCTCGCTTGTCCCCAAGCGGAAGCCGATAACGAAAAATATGTCTACATGTTTAGAGATAGAGGTGTCGGTAAAATAAAATACGGACATGAGGGCATCATGATCATTCTTATAACAGCAACATATTTATATATTGTCATATGATTTCTTATGCTAAAGTGACAATCTATTCACAATGTCAAGTATGAATCAGAAACTTCATTGATAACTAACAAACTATGATCTCGGTCATTGAAGCAATTGCAATTTATCATAACATCGGAAAGAGTCAATATAAGAGCTTTTCAGCAAGTCCACATACTCAACTATCATTTAGTCTTTCACAATTGCTAACACTCACGCAATACTTCTGGTTATGGAGTTTTAATCGGCCACAGAGAAAGATAGGGGCTTATAGTGTTGCCTCCCAACCTTTTACCTCAAGGGTAATGTCAATGATAATAGTTCATGCTAACTTACATCCAATTGGATATATATATCAGGATCCTTCCAACACAATGTGCTTGCCAAAGGATAAAATATAAAAAGGAAAGGTGAAGATCACCATGACTCTTGTACAGGGTAAGACAAGAATAAAAGATAGGCCCTTCGCAGAGGGAAGCAAAGGTTGTCATGTGCTTTTATGGTTGGATGCACAAAATCTTAATGCGACAGAACGTCACTTTATATTGCCACTTGCGATATGGACCTTTATTATGCAGTCCGTCGCTTTTATTTCTTCCACATCACAAGATCGTATAAAGCTTATTTTCTCCACACTAATAAATCATATATATTTAGAGAGCAATTTTTATTGCATGCAACAATGACAACTTACTTGAAGGATCTTAATCAATCCATAGGTAGATATGGTGGACTCTCATGGCAAAACTGGGTTTAAGGATATTCGGAAGCACAAGTAGTATCTCTACTTGGTGCAAAGAATTTGGCTAGCATGAGGGGGAAAGGCAAGCTCAACATGTTGGATGATCCATGATAATATACTTTATTTCGGATATAAGAAAACATAACCCATTACGTTGTCTTCCTTGTCCAACATCAACTCTTTAGCATGTCATATTTTAATGAGTGCTCACAATCATAAAAGATGTCCAAGATAGTATATTTATATGTGAAAACCTCTCTTTCTTTATTACTTCCTATTAATTGCAACGATGACCAAAACTATGTTTGTCAACTCTCAACAACTTGTATTCATCATACTCTTTATATGTGAAGTCATTACTCTCCATAAGATCAATATGATCTCTTTATTTCTTTTTTATTCTTTCTTTTTCTTTTATTCCCTCACGATCATAGCAAGATAATCAAGCCCTTGACTCAAAACGAATCTTTATTATATATAGCTCACGGACTCGATTACATAGAAGGATCATAAAGCAAAGCTCAAAACTAGATCATACTAAAACTTTACTCTACTAGATCAAGATATTACTAAAAGGATCGAACTAAGAAAAAGGTAAAGATAGGAGTGTGATGGTGATACGATACCGGGGCACCTCCCCCAAGCTTGGCAGTTGCCAAGGGGAGTGCCCATACCCATGTGTTTATGTCTCTTTCTTCGGAGGTGGTGGTGTGATATTCTTGGCGATGATGCCCCTAAGGATACGATTCTCTTCCTCGAGCTTATTGACTTGTTGCTTGAGGTCCATTATTTCCTTACGGAGCTTACCCGTGACGGCTAAAGCTCCTTTCACCCATGGATGTTGCATAGCTGCGGGAGAGCAAGTAACACTCTTTTTCATATTTTCATAAGAAAGAAATCTGACATTGGAGGGGATGAACGAGTTTGGAATAGCTAAGCTCTGTAGTTCCCCCACCGTGAATCCGGCTCGGAAACGGGAAGTAACTTCTTGATCCTCCTCCATGGCATCTATCCTTTTCAAGTCGGCCTCCATCTCTTCCTCCGTTGATGGCCCAAAGTGGTCAGCATCACTGTTTGCTCCTGGTCCCGGTGTCGGATGAGACACCCGACTCACCCCGACTGACTCTTGAGAAGACATCTTGTTATAATCTGCGGCAGAAACAACTCGAAACAGAAATAGGAGATATTTGCGTGGTACGGTGGTCAAAACCTTCGGGAGATTATATAATGAATTTTTACCGACCAAAAGAAGTATCGTGCAAGGAAACGGAGTCCGGAGAGCACACGAGGTGCCCGCGAGGTAGGGGGCGCGCCCTCCACCCTCGTGGATGCCTCGTGTCCTTCCCGGACTACTTCTTATTTTCCTATTTTCTTAAATATTCCAAAACGGAGAAAAACTACCATTAGAACTGTTTTGGAGTCGGTTTACTTACCATAGCACATACCTATTCCTTTTCGGAGTCTGAAACATTCTGGAAAGTGTCCCTTATGTACTCCTCCGGGGTCACGGTGTCAATAACATTAGTTTCAACATTTATAGGATTACCTGAGATATAATGTTTGATTCTTTGACCGTTCACCACCTTCAGATTTGTGCCTTCGAAGTTGTTGATTTTTATGGCACCGGAACGATAGACCTCCTCGATAATGTAAGGCCCTTCCCATTTAGAGAGAAGTTTTCCTGCAAAAAATCTTAAACGAGAGTTGAATAGCAACACATAATCACCTACATTAAACTCACGCTTTTGTATCCTTTTGTCATGCCATCTTTTAACTTTTTCTTTAAACAGTTTGGCATTCTCATAGGCTTGAGTTCTCCATTCATCAAGTGAGCTAATGTCAAATAGTCTCTTCTCACCGGCAAGTTTGAAATCATAATTGAGCTCTTTAATGGCCCAATATGCCTTATGTTCTAGTTCGAGAGGTAAGTGACATGCTTTTCCATAAACCATTTTATACGAAGACATGCCCATAGGATTTTTATATGCAGTTCTATAGGCCCATAAACCATCATCAAGTTTCTTGGACCAATTCTTTCTAGATCTATTAACAGTATTTTGCAAAATTAATTTAAGCTCTGTCTTACTAAGTTCTACTTGACCACTAGACTGCGGGTGATAAGGGGATGCAATTATATGATTAACATCATACTTAGCAAGCATTTTACGAAAAGCACCATGAATAAAATGTGAACCACCATCAGTCCTTAAATATCTAGGGACACCAAACCTCGGAAAAATAACTACTAGTTGGAATAGCTTCTACCCAGTTAGTAACGTAATCAACAGCAACTAAAATATGTGTATACCCATTAGAGGAAGGAAACGGTCTCATCTAATCAAAGCCCGAAACATCAAATGGTTCAATAACAAGTGAATAGTTCATAGGCATTTCTTGACGTCTGCTAATATTACCAATTCTTTGACATTCATCACAAGACAAGACAAACTTACGGGCATCCTTGAAGAGAGTAGGCCAATAAAAACCGGATTGCAATACCTTATGTGCAGTTCTATCTCCAGCGTGGTGTCCTCCATAAGCCTCGGAGTGACACTTGCGTAGGATCTATTCCTGTTCATACTCAGGTACACAACGTCTAATAACACCATCTACTCCTTCTTTATAAAGGTGTGGGTCATCCCAAAAGTAATGTCTCAAATCATAGAAAAACTTTTTCTTTTGCTGGTATGTGAAGCTAGGTGGTATAAATTTAGCAACAATGTAATTAGCATAATCAGCATACCAAGGAGCTACGAGAAGCATTTATGACAGCTAATTGTTCATCAGGAAAGCTATCATCAATAGGTAGTGGGTCATCAAGAACATTCTCTAACCTAGACAAATTGTCTGCAATGGGGTTCTCAGCTCCCTTTCTATCAATAATATGCAAATCAAATTCTTGCAGCAAGAGAACCCATCTAATAAGTCTAGGTTTAGCATCTTTCTTTTCCATAAGATATTTAATAGCAGCATGATCAGTGTGAACAGTTACTTTAGAATCAACAATATAAGGTCAGAACTTATCACAAGCAAATACAACTGCTAAAAATTCTTTTTCAGTAGTAGCATAATTTCTCTGGGCACTGTCTAGATTTTTACTGGCATATTGAATAACATTTAATTTCTTATCAACTCTTTATCCTAGAACAACACCTATAGCATAATCACTAGCATCGCACATAATTTCAAAGGGTAAATTCCAATCAGGTGGCTGAACAATAGGTGCAGAAATCAAAGCTTTCTTAAGTATTTCAAATGCTTCTACACAATCATCATCAAAGACAAAAGGGACATCTTTTTGTAAGAGATTAGTCAGAGACCTGGAAATTTTTGAGAAGTCTTTAATGAACCTCCTATAAAAAACGGCATGACCAAGGAAACTTCTTATACCTTTAATGTCCTTAGGACACGACATCTTTTCAATAGCATCAACTTTAGCTTTATCGACTTCAATACCTCTTTCAGAAATTTTATGCCCCAAGACAATACCTTCATTAACCATAAAGTGGCACTTTTCCCAATTCAAGACAAGATTAGTTTCTTCACATCTCTGCAAAACTCGATCAAGGGTTGCTTAAGCAATCATCAAAATAAGTTCCGTAAACGGAGAAATCATCCATGAAAACCTCAACAATCTTTCCACAAAAGTCAGAGAATATAGCAGTCATACATCTTTGAAAGGTAGAAGGTGCATTACATAAACCAAAAGGCATACGCCTATAAGCAAAGGTACCGAAAGGGCAAGTAAAAGTGATCTTTTTTTGGTCCTCTTTTGACACAGGTATTTGAGAGAAACCAGAATAACCATCTAGAAAGCAAAAATGTGTATGTTTGGATAGTCTTTCTAGCATTTGATCAATAAAAGGTAAAGTTATTTAGTTTGCGGAAATCAATTACCATTCTATAACCTGTAACAATTCTTTGTGGGATCAATTCATCTTTATCATTAGGGACAACAGTAATGCCTCCCTTCTTAGGGACACAATGGACAGGACTTACCCACTGACTATCAACAACAGGATCAATTTTACCTGCCTCTAGAAGCTTTAGTATTTCTTTTCTTACCACTTCTTTCATCTTAGGATGTTGGTGATCAACAACTGGTTTAGCGTCTTTCTCCAATTTTATTTTGTGCTGGCATAGAGTGGGACTAATGCCCTTAAGATCATCAAGAGTATATCCAATAGCAGCACGGTGCTTCTTCAGAGTTTTCAATAATTTCTTTTCTTCGTGCTCTAAAAGGTTAGCACTAATAATAACAGGATATATCTTTTTCTCATCAAGATAAGCATATTTAAGAGTATCAGGTAATGGTTTAAGCTCAAACACGGGATCACCCTTGGGTGGAGGAGGATCCCCTAGGATTTCAACAGGCAAGTTGTGTTTCAAAATAGGTCCCTGTTTAAAGAATACTTCATCTATTTCCCTTCTTTCATTCATAAACATATCATTTTCATGGTCGAGCAAATATTGTTCTAAAGGATCATTAGGAGGCACGGCAATAGAAGTAAGACCAATAATTTCATCTTTACTAGGCAATTCTTTATCATGGGGTTGTCTACGAAATTTAGCAAAATTAAACTCATGAGACATATCCCCCAAACCAATAGTAACAACATCCTTTTGCAGTCTATCCTAGCATTAACAGTATTCAAGAAGGGTCTACCAAATATAATGGGACAAAAGTTATCTTGTGGGGAACCAAGAACAAGAAAATCAGCAGGATATTTAACTTTCCCACACAAGACTTCAACATCTCTAACAATCCCAACTGGTGAAATAGTGTCTCTATTGGCAAGCTTAATTGTAACATCAATTTCCTCTATCTCAGCAGGTGCAATATCATGCATAATTTCTTTGTATAAGGAATGAGGTATTGCACTTGCACTAGCACCCATATCACAGAAGCCATGATAGCAATGATCTCCTATTTTAACAGAAATAACAGGCATGCCTACAACAGGTCTATGTTTATTTTTAGTATCAGGTCTAGCAATTCTAGCAGCTTCATCACAGAAGTAAATAACATGCCCATCAATATTATCGGCCAAGAGGTCTTTAACCATAGAAATACTAGGTTCAACTTTAATTTGCTCAGGGGGTGTAGGTGTTCTAGTGTTACTCTTATGAACCACAGTTGAAGCTTTAGCATGATCCTTTATTCTAACAGGGAAAGGTGGTTTCTCAATATAAGCAGTAGGAACAACAGGATCAACATTATAAGTGATAGTCTTTTCTTCAACTTTAATAGGTGCAACTACTTTTACTTCAATGGGAGGATTATATTTAAACCACTTCTCCTTAGGGAGATCAACATGAGTAGCAAAGGATTCACAGAAAGAAGCTACTATCTCAGAGTCAAGTCCATATTTAGTGCTAAATTCATGGAAAACATCGGTATCCATAAAAGATTTAACACAATCAAACTTAGGTGTTATACCTGACTCCTTACCTTCGTCGAGATCCCAATCTTCAGAGTTGCGTTTAATTCTTTCCAATAAATCCCATTTGGATTCAATAGTATTCATCATAAAAGAGCCAGTACAAGAAGTATCGAGCATGGAGCGATTATTGAGAGAAAGCCAAGCATAAAAATTTTGAATAATAATTTCTCTTGAGAGCTCATGATTGGGGCATGAATATAACATTGACTTAAGCCTCCCCCAAGCTTGAGCGATGCTTTCTCCTTCGCGAGGCCAAAAGTTATATATATAATTATGATCACGATGAACAAGATGCATAGGACAAAACTTCTGATGAAATTCCAATTTCAATCGGTTGTAGTTCCATAATCCCATATCATCACATAGCCTAAACCATGTCAATGCCTTCCCTTCAAAGATAAAGGGAAGACCTTCTTCTTGATAACATCCTCGGGCATACCTGCAAGCTTAAATAATCCACAAACTTCATCCACATAGATTAGGTGCAAATCGGGATGCAATGTTCCATCTCTTGTAAAAGGATTAGCTAGCAGTTTCTCTATCATACCCGAAGGAATTTCGAAGTAAACATTTTCAGTAGGTTGAGGAGCAACTCTTTGCTCTACTGGTCAGGGTGAAGATACCCCGAACAAGCCCCTCAAAGGATTACTTTCCATAGTAACAAGTGACAGTAAATTTCAGCACACTATATAAATTTTTCCTTACCAAATTCCACTTACCAAAGGCGCCCCACTCCCCGACAACGGCGCCAGAAAAGAGTCTTGATGACCCAAAAGTGTAGGGGATCTATCGTAATCCTTTCGATAAGTAAGAGTGTCGAACCCAACGAGGAGCAGAAGGAAATGACAAGCAGTTTTCAGTAAGGTATTCTCTGCAAGCACTGAAATTATCGGTAACAGATAGTTTTGTGATAAGGTAAATTGTAACGGGTGACAAGTAAAGAAAGTAAATAAGGTGCAGCAAGATGTCCCAATCCTTTTTGTAGCAAAGGACAAGCCTGAACACTCTCTTATATGAAGGAAAACGCTCCCGAGGACACATGGGAATTATCGTCAATCTAGTTTTCATCATGCTATACGTTTGATACAGATTACTACAGACTGTTCTAACAGATTCTGTTTTCTATGTGTTGTTTGCTTATTTTGATGAATCTATGAGTAGTATCGGAGGGTATGAACCATACAAGAGTTGGAATACAGTAGATATTACACCAATATGAATTTAGATTGAGTTCACAACAGTACCTAAGTGGTGATTTATTTTCTTATACTAACGGAGCTTACGAGTTTTCTGTTGAGTTTTGTGTTGTGAAGTTTTCAAGTTTTGGGTAAAGACTCGATGGACTATGGAGTGGCAAGAGCCTAAGCTTGGGGATGCCCAAGGCACCCCAAGGTAATATTCAAGGACAACCAAGAGCCTAAGCTTGGGGATGCCCCGGATGGCATCCCCTCTTTTGTCTTCGTTCATCGGTAACTTTACTTGGAGCTATATTTTTATTCACCACATGATATGTGTTTTGCTTGGAGCGTCATTTTATTTTGTTAGTATTTGCTTGCTGTTATTTAGAATAATGTTTTGCATCTCTATTTTCAATAAAACTCTCAAGGATAGCCTTTACCATGCTTATTTTGCAAGTTTACATGTTGCTGTTTCAAAACAGAAAGTTTACCGCTGTTGCAAAAATTCCCTAGAAAAGTCAGAAAATGATAAAATGTTGAAACGTTTTGCATAATAAGCTCTGATAAATTTTCTACAGTGTGGTAGAATTTCATAATGTTTGGAGTTAGGGAAGTATGATGAATCTTGCATTCTTTACAGACTGTACTGTTTTGGCAGATTGCTGTTATGTTTGCATTGTAGGCATATGTTTGCTTGTTTAATGATTCTATTTGAGGATAGGAGTATTAAATATACAGAGGAATTTAGTATGCAATGTTGATTAATAATTTTGGTGATTTGTTACAGTAGAAAATGATAAGGTTTTTGCATTGGTTTATACTAACTTATCTCACGAGTTCTTGTTGAGTTTGGTGTGGATGAAGCTTTCGAGATTTAGGAAACCGTGATATGAGAGGAATTAAGGAGACACAAAAGCTCAAGCTTGGGGATGCCCAAGGCACCCCAAGATAATATTTCAAGAATTCTCAAGCATCTAAGCTTGGGGATGCCCCCGGTAGGCATCCCACCTTTCTTCTTCAACAATTATCGGTTAGTATCGGTTGAGCCTAAGTTTTTGCTTCTTCACATGATGAGTGCTATCCTTGAAATGTCATTTTGTTTTGTTTTGCTTGCTGTTTGAATAATATCCCAAGATCTGAAATTCTTAAATGAGAGAGAGTCTTCACATAGCTACATAATTATTTAACTACTCAATTATCTTCACTTATATCTTTTTGGAGTAGTTTGTCATTTACTCGTGTGCTTCACTTATATCCTATGAGTAAATAGTTGAATGATTTGAATGTCATAAATCTAAAATTATATATGTTTCATATGCCTTTCCCATGGGGAGTAATGCCTTCACATATAAGAAGTAGAGGTGGTAAATTTTTTGAAGGTTAGCAAACATTGTATTGGTCACTTGAACAATTCATGAAAGAATATTGAAGGAAGAGAGATTTCACATATAAATATACTATCTTGTACATCTTCTATGATTGTGAGCCCCATTAATTATTTTCGAACCTGAGCAAATTAGTTGAAGTTGGACAAGGAAGACAACATAATGAGTTATGCATGGGTATATTTGTATAGAAGTTATATTGTTATGGATCCTCTAACATGTGGTGCTTGCTATTTAGAATCCTTTGCTAGCCAAAATATTTGTACTAAGCGGGAATACTGCTTGTGCATCCAAATTCCTTGAACCAAGTTTCTTCCATGAGTGTCCATCATATCTACCTATATGCGGTATTTACCCGCCGTTCCAAGTAAATTTGCATGTGCCAAACTCTAAACCTTCAAATAATAATCTGTTTTGTATGCCCGAATCGCTCATGTAGTGACTAGGGGCTGTCAGTATCTTCCATGCTAGGTGGGTTATTCTCACGATGAGTGGACTCCGCTCATCATTCATGAGAAAATGGCTGGTAACTGGGATGCCCAGTCCTATGATCAAAAGATCAAAAACAAAATCGCAAATAATTTAAACAAACTCCCCCAGGATTGTTGATAGTTGGACGGCACCCGTTGTTTCGGACAAGCCGTGGAGTGTGATTGTTGGTGGAGGGGGAGTAAAATCTTTACCTTTCTGTCTGGGAACCGCCTATAATGTATCTAGTATGGAAGATATTGGGAACTCTTGGTCGTTATGTTGACAATGAAAGCATACCTCTCAAAATTATTTTCATCTCTGTTTTTGCTTCGAGCTCTGGCACCTCTGCAAATCCCTGCTTCCCTCTGCGAAGGGCCTATCTTTTACTTTTATGCAAGAGTCAGTAGTATTCCTTCTC
This sequence comes from Aegilops tauschii subsp. strangulata, assembly GCF_002575655.3. NCBI lineage: Eukaryota > Viridiplantae > Streptophyta > Magnoliopsida > Poales > Poaceae > Aegilops > Aegilops tauschii. Next base: position 599,546,267 of record NC_053037.3, read on the forward strand.
ATTCCAACCTACTTTTTAGTTGGCAAGCATCATGTGGTGGAGAAAGATCTAAGCATATATGGCCATTCAAATATATTTGAGCATGAATTATTATTGTTGACATTACCCTTGAGGTAAAAGGTTGGGAGGCGAAACATTAAGCCCCTATCTTTCTCTGTGTTCGATGAATACTATTTGTTCTAAAAATATGCTTTGAGTGGTAGCAATCATGAAAGACTATATGATAGTTGAGTATGTGGAGTTTGCTAAATCAAAGCTCTGACATAGACCCTTCTTGAAAATAAGATGAATTGCAATTGTTTGATGACTAAGAGCACGGTTTGTTAGTTTTCAAGAAAGTTTATGATCTATACTTTAACATGTGAATAGTTTGTTACTTGATCATGAAAAGTTTTATGAGATGAGCTACTGTTATGACATATGATGATGCTAGAAAAGGTGATTGAAATTATCATTGATCAAACTTGTGCACCTTCTAGCATTCACACTTCATAAATTGTTTCTTTTATCATTTACCTACTCGAGGACGAGCAGGAATTAAGCTTGGGGATGCTGATACGTCTCCAACGTATCTATAATTTACGAAGTATTCATGCTATTATATTATCTGTTTTGGATGTTTATGGGCTTTACTAAACACTTTTATATTATTTTTGGGACTAACCTATTAACCGGAGGCCCAGCCCAAATTGCTGTTTTCTTGCCTATTTCAGTGTTTTGAAGAAAAGGAATATCAAACGGAGTCCAAACGGAATGAAACCTTCGGGAGAGTTATTTTTGGAATGGAAGCAATCCAGGAGACTTGGAGTAGACGTCAGGGAAGCTTCGAGGAAGCCACGAGGCAGGGAGGCGCGCCCCCCACCCTCGTGGGCCCCTCGTGGCTCCCCTGACCGACTTCTTTCGCCTATATATGTCCATATACCCTAAAAACATCGAGGAGCACAATAGATCGGGAGTTCCGCCGCCGCAAGCCTCTGTAGCCACCAAAAACCAATCGGGACCCTATTCGGGCACCCTGCCGGAGGGGGGATCCCTCTCCGATGGCCATCTTCATCATCCCGGTGCTCTCCATGACGAGGAGGGAGTAGTTCACCCTCGGGGCTGAGGGTATGTACCAGTAGCTATGTGTTTGATCTCTCTCTCTCTCTCGTGTTCTTGAGGTGGTACGATCTTGATGTATCGTGAGCTTTGCTATTATAGTTGGATCTTATGATGTTTCTCCCCCTCTACTCTCTTGTAATGGATTGAGTTTTCCCTTTGAAGTTATCTTATCGGATTGAGTCTTTAAGGATTTGAGAACACTTGATGTATGTCTTGCATGTGCTTATCTGTGGTGACATTGGGATATTCACGTAATCCACTTGATGTATGTTTTGGTGATCAACTTGCGGGTTCCGTAACATTGTGAACTTATGCATAGGGGTTGGCACACGTTTTCGTCTTGACTCTCCGGTAGAAACTTTGGGGCACTCTTTGAAGTTCTTTGTGTTGGTTGAATATATGAATCTGAGATTGTGTGATGCATATCGTATAATCATACCCACGGATACTTGAGGTGACATTGGAGTATCTAGGTGACATTAGGGTTTTGGTTGATTTGTGTCTTAAGGTGTTATTCTAGTACGAACTCTATGATAGATCGAACGGAAAGAATAGCTTCGTGTTATTTTACTATGGACACTTGAATAGATCGATCAGAAAGAATAACTTTGAGGTGGTTTCGTACCCTACAATAATCTCTTCGTTTGTTCTCCGCTATTAGTGACTTTGGAGTGACTCTTTGTTGCATGTTGAGGGATAGTTATATGATCCAATTATGTTATTATTGTTGAGAGAACTTGCACTAGTGAAAGTATGAACCCTAGCCTTGTTTCCTAGCATTCAATACCGTTTACGCTCACTTTTATCGCTTGTTACCTTGCTTTTTTTATAATTTCAGATTACAAAAACCTATATCTACCATCCATATTGCACTTGTATCACCATCTCTTCGCCGAACTAGTGCACCTATACAATTTAGCATTGTATTGGGTGTGTTGGGGACACAAGAGACTCTTTGTTATTTGGTTGCAGGGTTGATTGAGAGAGACCATCTTCATCCTACGCCTCCCACGGATTGATAAACCTTAGGTCATCCACTTGAGGGAAATTTGCTACTGTCCTACAAACCTCTGCACTTGGAGGCCCAACAACGTCTACAAGAAGAAGGTTGTGTAGTAGACATCAGTGACATGTACAAATTTTTTAAATGACTAAGACTTGATAGAAATGAGTGAAATTCCATATCACTGACTGGAACTTCACAAAAGTGACATAAATTTCATACAAGTGACAAACACAAAGTGGCTGAAACGTGAAAAATTTCAGCCACATGCATTTTAGCAGTTCCAAATTAGTTAATGGTCCGTTTGATAAAAGAGCCCGACTCGTGGTTTTCTCTCCTTAATCACAACTATGCCTGGAACGTTGTTCAAATGAAAAATAATGCAAAAAAAAAATTGATCCATGTCCATGTGATCCGCAAAAGTTGGCATGTACTTCTTTGTGTTTATGTTGGAAAACCATTTAATGTTAGGGAGTTTTTAAGGTATATATGATTAATTGTTTTGAAAAAAATCACTTTGCGCCCCCATTAAAGTGTAATTCCACAAATAAAAAATGCAAGCACAACAAATAACAAAAGGAAGTAATTAAATAACACATGTGAGAAAATTAGAAGTGCAATTGCACTATGCAAATGCAAAAATTAGTGCAACTGAAAGAGATACAAAACTAAAATATAAACAAAACAATAACAAAAAATGTAACTAGTACTTAAAAAAAGTGCCTCAAAATTCATAACAAAAGTGTCTAAATTCTATGTAGCAATTTTGTTAAGCTTATTTTTTGGATTTCACACATATATCTTGGTATTTTCTATTGCCAAGTTGCCTGAACATTTTTCTGCTCTAGTCACTTTCTGTGATCCATACATTTGAATTGTTATTTGCTTGTTTAGCAACAATTGTTGTTTTCTTTGTAGTTAAAAAGAAGTGAGAGAAGAAACGGAGTCTCTAGGAGATTTTCATTTACATTATCGAAGGCTCACAAATAGATATAGCCCAACTATAAAACACTAAGAGACAAAAAGGGCATAAAGGACGCCACAATTGACAAAAGCTTAAGAAAATGAATATATAAAAAACTAATGTTGATGGAAGTCTTATATCTTATATCTTATATATATATTTACTAATTGGAGGCATCATACGAAGCTCCACGTTAATCCTTAAGGTTAGAAAATTTTATCCATTAGATTTACTAATGATCGACCAATGGCCGTTGGATCAAGCTATCCACCTCTCCACCCGTGCCTCCTTCCGTGGGAGAGAGTAAAAGGAAAAAAAAGCATCTAATCATCTACACCCATGCCTCCTTCCGTGAAAGAAAGAGACTAAAGAAAAAACGCATCTAATCCTCGCCGCCTCTACCTGCGCCTCCCCACAATCTGCTCCACCTTCAATCCAGCGAGTGTGTTGTTTCTTCTCCATCGGCGCCTCCATGCAATCTGCTCCACCTTCCATTGATCTCCGTCGCCGTCATGCGACATAGGTTTCGCCCTCAGCCTCCACAGCAGTACAAGCAGCCAGGCGTGCGTCGCTCCGGCGGACGGCACCTAGAACAACAACCACGCGCATCATCTGTATTAGCCGTGGTGACGAGCAGATAGATCCATCATCCATGTAGGGGTGTTGATGACGGTGTTCATGTGGATACTCAATTCAGTAGTAGGCACGGGATCTTGCCATCAAGCATGCTTGCCGAAGATGTGCCCCATGTACAGCGACATGCAGATTAACCGGTCTAGCAAGTAGTCTCCTCATTCGCCATGCTCTACGTACATAACTAGCTTTGGCAGATTGGTCGATGCATACAGCCGGATTCTTCCTGTACGTGTGCCTGTGTTCTGCGTACACCCCCAGGCTCTGGCTTCCAACACCCTTCGGGCCCCTTTTTGTCTTCCTCCGTAGATATCTGTACCTATGCATTTGCATTGGAGCTGGACAAGGAGAATCGAGATCCCTTTTGCTGCAAAGGTAGTTGTACGCTATCACAGATCAGTTATTCTGTATCTACAAATACAGAACACTGGCAGAAAAGTTGAGTCAAATATTATAGTTTTTACTATTCCAACTACTATCTATGCAAATCTATCTGTTACAATATACATAACATTGAGCTTAGATGGGAGTCGAATTAATAAAAAAAAACAAGCCAACTACTATGTACTACGACTTATGCTTTAATGCCAATAGAATTAAATAGCAACCTAAATTTGTGGTATAATTTTTTTTTGAGGGAAAATTTGTGGTATAATTTCATATGAAGACTTAGCAGTATTGTCTCCTTGCATTTTTTTAGATCGCATGAAGTGAAGATAAAGAGGAGTGTGGGGATGTTAATATGGCCATGGTAGCTCACGCTGATGGCCACATATCATGATGGCGAAGGTGTGACAGAGCTCGGAATCAGGTACAGATAAGTCTGCATCGAGGAGCATGTGTACAGTATACATCTGGGAAAAAATGATTTGTTGCAGAAGCAGCAAAAATAAAAGCATTCCAGCATCCATGGCGTGGCTGTTTAAGGCACACGTACACTAGCATGAAGTGACGAGTCATGCCAGGAAAAGTTCATGAAGGATAATACATACCTTCTAGGATGTAATGATTTCTCTATCTCTTCTTTAGTAACAATGTAGGAGGTATATATAGAAGCCGGAGGTCCAACTATTCACCCTAGCCCCCGCGTCGTCCCCCCCCCCCCCCCCCCAGGGCGACTCGGGCGGAGCCAGAAACCTAGCCGCCGCCGCCGCAAACTCCCTCCTCCTCTCCCTCCGCCGCCGCCGGAGGACGCCGCCGGGCTAAGCCCGGGGGCCGACGGCGGTGGCGGGGGATCTCCTCTCGCGCGCGTCTCCAGGGTGGGGCGGACCCCAAGGCGTGTGGTGGCGCGACCGATCTGGGATCTGCGGCGCGGCGGATGGCTGTAGCAGGCGGCGGGAGGCCGGCCCGTCCTGGCGGCGGGCGGCCCAGTCGCAGGCCGCGGCCAGGGCTGCGGGCGCTGCGGATGGCCCTTCAGGCGGCTGCGGTCGGCGGCGGCCGGCTTGGCTGCGGTGGCGTGCGTGCTGCCTTCAGATCGGCGATGGCGGCATGGAGGGCCTGGTGGTCTCGTCGGCGGCACCTTCGTTCAGATCTGTTCTGGCCGGTGCAGCCGGCGGTGGTGGTCATCTCTTACGTCAGAGGTGGTCGACCTGAGGCGCTGGGTGTTCAGATCTCGGGATCCGTCATCTAGCACCAGCTGCGAGTCGGGGAGACGTAGTTTCCGGTGAAAACCGAGTCGACGGCGGGTGATGGCGGCGTTCCATGTCGTTACCTTGATGAAGGCATCGTCATGTGACTACCGTCGACCCACTCGTACTGCTCCGGGGGAAACCCTAGGATCTGGTGTTCCAGACCGGATGATGGCGGCACTGCGGTGTCGTTTCTCTCTTGGGAGCATCGTTTGTGGAGCAGTGCTGGAAGTCAGAGGCAGGAGGTGGAGCGGCTTCGTCTTGCACGGAGCTTCGGTGGAGATGTCAAGTCATGCCTGATCGACAGGTGCTATGCTTGGTCATGCCTGGTCGGCAGGTGCTACGCACGACAGATCCTCCAAGGACTTCAAGCTGTGTCGGCTGGTGGTACTTCGCAGCATGGTGCTGAGGTGTATCAGTGGCGACCGCGACGTGTTCAGCTGTTTGCGCGCAGGGAGGAGGTGCCGTTGGGCGCCGTGGTGGCGTCGACGATAGCTGGACCGAGCAAGGTTGATGCATCAGTACAGTTCTGAAGATGGAGCGATGGCAGTTGGCGGCGGCGGCCTCTGAGAGCACGCCGGACCAGTGTGTGTCCCAAACCCGGCAAGTGGCTAGGTTGGGGTCTCGGGTCTTAGATGTTAGGCTTGGCTGCGATGTCTGTTTGGTATTAGGCCCAGGCTATCTGCGCCCCTTCATCAACTGGATAGGTGTAGCGACAGTTTGTTGCTTAGACGGCGGCTTTAGTCTTACTGTTGTATGACTTTGTAAGTTCTTGTGAGAATAATTAATAAAGTGGCCGTATGCATCGCCCAGATGCAGAGGCCGGGGGTCATCCTCCTTTTCTATATATATATATATATATATATATATATATATATATATATATATATATATATAGAAGCCGGAAGCCCGGACATGAAAAAACAATCAATAAAATAAGCTTTAATTTGCACACACAAATAATATTGGTACGTTGGAGCTAAATCTTAGGTCGCTCAAATTGAGTTGATATATCTGTTGGGGAACGTAGCAGAAATTCAAAATTTTCTACGCATCACCAAGATCAATCTATGGATTAACTAGCAACGAGGGGAGTGCATCTTCATACCCTTGAAGATCGCGATGCGGAAGCATTGCAAGAACGCGGTCGGTGGAGTCGTACACGAAGCGATTCAGATCGCGGCCGAATCCGATCTAAGCACCGAACAACGGTGCCTCCGGGTTCAACACACATGCAGCCCGGTGACGTCTCCCGTGCCTTGATCCAGCAAGGACAGAGGGAGAGGTTGGGGAAGACTCCGTCCAGCAGCAGCACAACGGCATGGTGGTGATGGAGGAGCGTGGCACTCCAGCAGGGCTTCGCCAAGCACTGCGAGAGACGAGGAGGGAGAGGGGTAGGGCTGCGCCAAGAGAGAGGGAGACTCATGTCTATGACAGCCCCAAAACCCCCACTATATATAGGGGAAGGGGAGGGGCTGCGCCCCCATCTAGGGTTCCCCCCCTAGGGGTGGCGGCCAGCCCTAGATTGGATGGAGGGGGCGGCCAAGAGGGGGAGAGGGGGGGGCGCACCCTAGGTGGGCCTTAGGCCCATCTGAGCCTAGGGTTTTCCCCCTTCCCCTTTTCCATGCGCCTTGGGCCTCTTGTGGGAGGCGCACCAGCCCACCTAGGGGCTGGTCCCTTCCCACACTTGGCCCACGCAGGCCTCCGGGGTTGGTGGCCCCTCCCGGTGGACACCCGGAACCCTCCGGTGGTCCCGGTACATTACCGGTGACGCCCGAAACTCTTCCGATGGCCAAAACGGGACTTCCCATATATAAATCTTTACCTCAGGACCATTCCGGAACTCCTCGTGACGTCCGAGATCTCATCCGGGACTCCGAACAACATTCGGTAACCACGTATATCTATTCCCTATAACCCTAGCGTCATCGAACCTTAAGTGCATAGACCCTACGGGTTCGGGAACCATGCAGACATGACCGAGACGTTCTCCGGCCAATAACCAACAGCGGGATCTGGATACCCATGTTGGCTCCCACATGTTCCACGATGATCTCATCGGATGAACCACGATGTCGGGGATTCAATCAATCCCGTATACAAATCCCTTTGTCAATCGGTATGTTACTTGCCCGAGATTCGATCGTCGGTATCCTAATACCTCGTTCAATCTCGTTACCAGCAAGTCACTTTACTCGTTCCGTAATGCATGATCCCGTGACTAACTACTTAGTCACATTGAGCTCATTATGATGATGCATTACCGAGTGGGCCCAGAGATACCTCTCCGTCATACGGAGTGACAAATCCCAGTCTCGATTCGTACCAACCCAACAGACACTTTCGGAGATACCTGTAGTGTACCTTTATAGCCACCCAGTTACGTTGTGACGTTTGGTAAACCCAAAGCATTCCTACGGTATCCGGGAGTTGCACAATCTCATGGTCTAAGGAAATGATACTTGACATTAGAAAAGCTCTTAGCAAACGAACTACACGATCTTGTGCTATGCTTAGGATTGGGTCTTGTCCATCACATCATTCTCCTAATGATGTGATCCCGTTATCAATGACATCCAATGTCCATGGTCAGGAAACCATCTATTGATCAACGAGCTAGTCAACTAGAGGCTTACTAGGGACATGTTGTGGTCTATGTATTCACACATGTATTACGGTTTCCAGTTAATACAATTATAGCATGAACAATAGACAATTATCATGAACAAGGAAATACAATAATAACCATTTTATTATTGCCTCTAGGGCATATTTTCAACAGTCTCCCACTTGCACTAGAGTCAATAATCTAGTTCACATCACTATGTGATTGTAATGAATCCAACACCCATGGGGTTTGTTCATATCTCGCTTGTGAGAGAGGTTACTAGTCAACGGGTCTGAACCTTTCAGATCCGTGTGTGCTTTACAAATCTCTATGTCATCTTGTAGATGCAGCTACCACGCGCTACTTGGAGCTATTCCAAATAACTGCTCTACTATACGAATCCGGTTTACTACTCAGAGTCATCCGGATTAGTGTCAAAGTTTGCATCGACTTAACCCTTTTTGACGAACTCTTTTACCACCTCCATAATCGAGAAAATTCCTTAGTCCACTAGTTACTAAGGATAAGTTCGACCGCTATCATGTGATCCATTCCTGGATCACTCTTGTACCCCTTGACTGACTCATGGCAAGGCACACTTCAGGTGCGGTACACAGCATAGCGTACTGTAGAGCCTACGTCTAAAGCATAGGGGACGACCTTCGTCCTTTCTCTCTCTTCTGCCGTGGTCAGGTCTTGAGTCTTACTCAATACTCACACCTTGTAACACAGCCAAGAACTTCTTTGCTGATCTATTTTGAACTCCTTCAAAATCTTGTCACGGTATGTATTCATTTGAAAGTACTATTAAGCGTTTTTTGATCTATCCTTATAGATCTTGATGCTCAATGTTCAAGTAGCTTAATCCAGGTTTTCCATTGAAAAACACTTTTCAAATAACCCTGTATGCTTTCCAGAAATTCTACATCATTTCTGATCAACAATATGTTAACAACATATACTCATCAAAAATTCTATAGTGCTCCCACTCACTTCTTTGGAAATATAAGTTTCTCATAAACTTTGTATAAACCCAAAATCTTTGATCATCTCATCAAAGCGTACATTCCAACTCCGAGATGCTTACTCCAGTCCTTAGAAGGATTGCTGGAGCTTTGCATACTTGTTAGCATCTTTCAGGATTGACAAAACCATCTGGTTGTATCACATACAACCTTTCCTCAAGAAAATCGTCGAGGAAACAATGTTTTGACATCCTATCTGCAAGATTTCATAAATAATGCAGCAACTGCTAATATAGTTCCAACAGATTCTTAGCCTCGCTACGAGTGAGAAAATCTCATCGTAGTCAACTCCTTGAACTTGTCGGAAAACATCTTAACGACGAGTCAAGCTTTCTTAATGGTGATACTTACCATCATTGTCTGTCTTCCTTTTGAAATCCATCTGCACCCAACAGCCTTACGACCATCAAGTAGTTCTTCCAAAGTCTATACTTTGTTTTATACATGGATCCTCTCTCGGATTTTATGGCCTCGAGCCATTCGTCGGAATCTGGGCCCACCATCGCTTCTCCATAGCTCGTAGGTTCATTGTTGTCTAGCAACATGACTTCCAAGACAGGATTACGTACCACTCTGAAGTAGTACACATCCTTGTCGACCTACGAGGTTTGGTAGTGACTTGATCCGAAGTTTCATGATCACTATCATAAGCTTCCACTTCAATTGGTGTAGGTGCCACGGGAACAACTTCCTGTGCCCTGCTACACACTAGTTGAAGTGACGGTTCAATAACCTCATCAAGTCTCCACCATCCTCCCACTCAATTCTTTCGAGAGAAACTTTTCCTCGAGAAAGGACCTATTTCTAGAAACAATCACTTTGCTTCCGGATCTGAAATAGGAGGTATACCCAACTGTTTTGGGTATTCTATGAATATGCAATTATCCGCTTTGGGTTCGAGCTTATCAGACTGAAACTTTTCACATAAGCGTCGCAGCCCCAAACTTTTAAGAAACGACAGCTTAGGTTTCTCTAAACCATAGTTCATACGGTGTCGTCTCAACGGAAATGCGTGGTGCCCTATTTAAAGTGAATGCGGTTGTCTCTAATGCCTAACCCATAAACGATAGTGGTAATTCGATAAGAGACATCATGGTATGCACCATATCCAATAGGGTGCAGTCATGATGTTCGGACACACCATCACACTATGGTGTTCCAGGCGGTATTAGTTGTGAAATAATTTCCACAATGTCTTAATTGTGTGTGCCAAACTCGTAACTCAGATATTCATCTCTATGATCATATCACAGACATTTTAGCCTCTTGTCACGACGATCTTCAACTTCACTCTGAAATTACTTGAACCTTTCAATAATTCAGACTTGTGTTTCATCAAGTAAATATACTCAGCATCTACTCAAATCATCTGTGAAGTAAGAACATAACGATATCCACTGCATGCCTCAGCACTCATTGGACTGCACACATCAGATGTATTACTTCCAACAAGTTGCTCTCTTGTTTCATCTTATTGAAAACGAGGCCTTTCAGTCATCTTGCCCATGTGGTATGATTTGCATGTCTCAAGTGATTCAAAATCAAGTGAGTTCAAACGATCCATCTGTATGGAGTTTCTTCATGCATATCTACCAATAGACATGGTTCGCATGTCTCAATCTTTTCAAAAACGAGTGAGTCCAAAGATCCATCAACATGGAGCTTAATCATGTGTTTTATACCAATATGACTCAAATGGCAGTGCCACAAGTATGTGGTACTATCATTACTATCTTATATCTTTTGGCATGAACATGTGTATCACTATGATCGAGATTCAATAAACCATTCATTTTAGGTGCAAGACCATTGAAGGTATTATTCAAAAGAGTAACAATTATTCTCCTTAAATGAATAACCGTATTGCGATAAACATAATCCAATCATGTCTATGCTCAACGCAAAAACCAACTAACAATTATTTAGGTTTAACACCAATCTCGATGGTAGAGGGAGCATGCGATGCTTGATCACATCAATCTTGGAAACACTTCCAACACATATCGTCATCTCATCTTTAGCTAGTCTCCTTTTATTCCGCAGCTTTTATTTCGAGTTACCAACACTTAGCAACCGAACCGGTATCTAATACCCTGGTGCTACTAGGAGTACTAGTAAAGTACACATTAATATAATATATATCCAATATACTTCTGTCGACCTTACCAGCCTTCTCATCTACCAAGTATTTAGGCCAGTTCTGCTTTAGTGACCGTTCCCCTCATTACAGAAGCACTTAGTCTCGGGTTTGGGTTCTACCTTGGGTTTCTTCACTAGAGCAGCAACTGATTTGCCGTTTCATGAAGTATCCCTTCTTGCCCTTTACCCTTCTTGAAACTAGTGGTTCAACAATTGATGCTCCTACTTGATTTCTACTTTCGCGGTGTCAAACATCGCGAGTTGCTCAAGGATCATCATGTCTGTCCCTGATATGTTATAGTTCATCATGAAGCTCTAATAGCTTGGTGGCAGTGACTATGGAGAACCATCACTATCTCAACTGGAAGATTAACTCCCACTCGATTCAAGCGATTGTAGTACTCGGACAATCTGAGCACATGCTCAACGATTGAGCTTTTCTCCCTTAGTTTGCAGGCTTAAGAAACTTGTCAGAGGTCTCATACCTCTTGACGTGGGCACGAGCCTAAAACCCCAATTTCAGCTCTTGGAACATCTCATATGTTCCGCGACGTTTCAAAATGTCTTCGGTGCCTCAATTCTAAACCATTCAACATTACGCACTGAACTATCACGTAGTCATCAAAACGTGTATGTCAGATGTTCGCAACATCCACAAACGACGCTCGAGGTTCAGCACACCGAGCGGTGCATTAAGGACATAAGCCTTCTGTGCAGCAATGAGGACAATCCTCAGTTTACGGACCCAGTCCGCATAATTGCTACTATCAACTTTCAACTAAATTTTCTCTAGGAACATATCTTAAACAATAGAACTAAAACGTAAGCTACGACATAATTTGTAAAGACCTTTTGACTATGTTCATGATAATTAAGTTCATCTAATTAAATTATTTAATGAACTCCCACTCAGATAGACATCCCTCTAGTCATCTAAGTGATACATGATCCGAGTCAACTAGGCCGTGTCCGATCATCACATGAGACGGACTAGTCATCATCGGTGAACATCACCATGTTGATCGTATCTACTATACGACTCATGTTCGACCTTTCGGTCTCTTGTGTTCCGAGGCCATGTCTGTACATGCTAGGCTCGTCAAGTCAACCTAAGTGTTTCGCATGTGTAAATCTGGCTTACACCCGTTGTATGCGAACGTTAGAATCTATCACACCCGATCATCACGTGGTGCTTCGAAACAACGAACCTTCGCAATGGTGCACAGTTAGGGGGAACACATCTCTTGAAATTTTAGTGAGGGATCATCTGATTTATGCTACCGTCGTTCTAAGCAAATAAGATGTAAACATGACAAACATCACATGCAAATCATAAAGTGACATGATATGGCCAATATCATCTTGCGCCTTTTGATCTCCATCTTCGAGGCGCGGCATGATCACCTTCGTCACCGGCATGACACCATGATCTCCATCATCATGATCTCCATCATCGTGTCTTCATGAAGTTGTCTCGCCAACTATTACTTCTACTACTATGGCTAACGGTTAGCAATAAAGTAAAGTAATTACATGGCGTTTTCATTGACACGCAGGTCATACAATAAATTAAGACAACTCCTATGGCTCCTGCCGGTTGTCATACTCATCGACATGCAAGTCGTGATTCCTATTACAAGAACATGATCAATCTCATACATCACATATATAATTCATCACATCCTTTTGGCCATATCACATCACATAGCATACCCTGCAAAAACAAGTTAGACGTCCTCTAATTGTTGTTGCATGTTTTACGTGGCTGCTATGGGTTTCTAGCAAGAACGTTTCTTACCTACGCAAAAGCCACAACGGTGATATGCCAATTGCTATTTACCCTTCATAAGGACCCTCTTCATCGAATCCGATCCGACTAAAGTGGGAGAGACAGACACCCGCTAGCCACCTTATGCATCAAGTGCATGTCAGTCGGTGGAACCTGTCTCACGTAAGAGTACGTGTAAGGTCGGTCCGGGCCGCTTCATCCCACAATGCCGCCGAATCAAGATAAGACTAGTAACGGCAAGCAAATTGAACAAATCATCGCCCACAACTACTTTGTGTTCTACTTGTGCATAGAATCTACGCATAGACTTAGCTCATGATGCCACTGTTGGGGAACGTAGCAGAAATTCAAAATTTTCTACGCATCACCAAGATCAATCTATGGATTAACTAGCAACGAGAGAGAGGGGAGTGCATCTTCATACCCTTGAAGATCGCGATGCGGAAGCGTTGCAAGAACGCGGTCGGTGGAGTCGTACACGAAGCGATTCAGATCGCGGCCGAATCCGATCTAAGCACCGAACAACGGTGCCTCCGCGTTCAACACACATGCAGCCCGGTGACGTCTCCCGTGCCTTGATCCAGCAAGGAGAGAGGGAGAGGTTGGCGAAGACTCCGTCCAGCAGCAGCACAACGGCATGGTGGTGATGGAGGAGCGTGGCACTCCAGCAGGGCTTCGCCAAGCACTGCGAGAGACGAGGAGGGAGAGGGGTAGGGCTGCGCCAAGAGAGAGGGAGACTCATGTCTATGGCAGCCCCAAAACCCCCACTATATATAGGGGAAGGGGAGGGGCTGCGCCCCCATCTAGGGTTCCCCCTCTAGGGGTGGCGGCCAGCCCTAGATTGGATGGAGGGGGCGGCCAAGAGGGGGAGAGAGGGGGGGCGCACCCTAGGTGGGCCTTAGGCCCATCCGAGCCTTGGGTTTTCCCCCTTCCCCTTTTCCATGCACCTTGGGCCTCTTGTGGGAGGCGCACCAGCCCACCTAGGGGCTGGTCCGTTCCCACACTTGGCCCACGCAGGCCTCCGGGGTTGGTGGCCCCTCCCGGTGGACACCCGGAACCCTCCGGTGGTCCCGGTACATTACCGGTGACGCCCGAAACTCTTCCGATGGCCAAAACGGGACTTTCCATATATAAATCTTTACCTCCGGACCATTCCGGAACTCCTCGTGACGTCCGGGATCTCATCCGGGACTCCGAACAACATTTGGTAACCACGTATATCTATTCCCTATAACCCTAGCGTCATCGAACCTTAAGTGTGTAGACCCTACGGGTTCGGGAACCATGCAGACATGACCGAGACGTTCTCCGGCCAATAACCAACAGCGGGATCTGGATACCCATGTTGGCTCCCACATGTTCCACGATGATCTCATCGGATGAACCACGATGTCGGGGATTCAATCAATCCCGTATACAAATCCCTTTGTCAATCGGTATGTTACTTGCCTGAGATTCGATCGTCGGTATCCCAATACCTCGTTCAATCTCGTTACCGGCAAGTCACTTTACTCGTTCCGTAATGCATGATCCCGTGACTAACTACTTAGTCACATTGAGCTCATTATGATGATGCATTACCGAGTGGGCCCAGAGATACCTCTCCGTCATACGGAGTGACAAATCCCAGTCTCAATTCGTACCAACCCAATAGACACTTTCGGAGATACCTGTAGTGTACCTTTATAGCCACCCAGTTACGTTGTGACGTTTGGTACACCCAAAGCATTCCTACGGTATCCGGGAGTTGCACAATCTCATGGTCTAAGGAAATGATACTTGACATTAGAAAAGCTCTTAGCAAACGAACTACACGATCTTGTGCTATGCTTAGGATTGGGTCTTGTCCATCACATCATTCTCCTAATGATGTGATCCCGTTATCAATGACATCCAATGTCCATGGTCAGGAAACCATCTATTGATCAACGAGCTAGTCAACTAGAGGCTTACTAGGGACATGTTGTGGTCTATGTATTCACACATGTATTACGGTTTCCAGTTAATACAATTATAGCTTGAACAATAGAGAATTATCATGAACAAGGAAATACAATAATAACCATTTTATTATTGCCACTAGGGCATATTTTCAACAATATCTGACACAAGACGCTAAACTTAGCTTGCTGATACTTAATGTATATTTTTCTAGGTACGGTGCCGGTGTTTCACTTGCTCCATTATTTTCTCTAATGAACTTTAACATATATTTGTTCTTCTCTGAATTTTGACCCAGCATGGCCTGTGAACATAGGCCCTTCAAAAACAAACTCAATTACCAACTGTTTTGCGGTATACTTCAGGTGGTTTGTTTTCCAGTCTTTGAGGTCACTGATATCCCGAAAAATGTGGTTTACAAAAAAAAAACTGGCTTTGTAACTTCCATCGTAATTGGTCCAACAGAACATACTTTTGCTTTCACCATAATTGTTCGCACTATTTTTCAATGTGTGTTGCCCGGTTTCAATTGTTTACATGATGCAGTAGAACTCACCAGGTGAAAAATAAATATATTAGTTTGGGTTACAAAAGTTGCTTATTGACCGATTGACGATGAAGACCTCTTGGTGTACATAATCTTATGTAATTCTTGATGTGCTTCCTCTTCTATGTTCTCAGCTGGGATGTCCATTTCACTATTTCCACACAAAATCTATTAGATATAATGGCAGTGGTCGGCTCCTGTTTTCTTTCATCTAGCTCAATATAGATGTCTTGGAGGTATACGACACATAAAAATGTAACAGCACATTGGATGACACATAAATAAATAGAAATGGTAGTCCTCATAGTGTAGATATATGACACTATTTGGAGGTATTGTTTTGTGCTCATATTTTGATTTTAAGATGTGACCTCGGTCGACTTCTAACCCATTCGCTATGCTTTTCAAATCAAGTGTATTTTTATTTATGTGCCAAAGTACAGTAGTCACCCAGTGGCTTCTATTCAACATCTAGATCGTGTAGGTGCACGGGTTGACGGCTAGTTATTCTAAGGTAGAATAAATTAATGGCACTGGTATTATCCTAAAAGGAAATAAAACAAAGAAATAAACCTAAAGCAAATAATGATAAAGTTGAAGAAAATGACGACAAAAGCAAATACAATAACATAATATATGTGGTTTGTAATTATCTAAAGTAGAATGAATTATGGGAATTTGTATTACCCTATTGGAATAAGTAATTAAGAAACAAACCCCTAAAACAAAGGATGACAACAACTTAGGAAATTGATGATAAAAACGAATGGAAAAGGTACATAAAAAAACAAATGTTCCCTGAAGTTATTCTAAGGCATGAATTGAGGGCATTAATATTACCCCAAAAGAAGATATAAAATGAAGAAAGATACAAATGAAATGTGACTATGCAAAAATTATAAATAAAAAATAAAGTAAAATTTCACTGGCACAATACCGATATTGCAAGTCTAGGAGAAACTAGAAGGAGGTTTTAATATGCATATTAAATCAAGAGTATGAACCAGGATGGATATTGAACACGTATACTAAAATTGTGCACGTGCGTTACTAAATTGCAGTTGCGGAGAACGCAAACTTACAGAGAGACTGCATGGAAATTAAGGTAAGAGAAGTGGAACTAAAATTATAGCAAAGTGTTAGCTTTACATATACCAGACTACCACTAAAGTTGCATGATAGAGATAGGTGTAACTGATTATGACAAACAAAATGAAATAAACTCACGATAGGATGTAATGTTTTTAATTTGAATGAGTAGATCAAGAAAGGGCGACTTCTGCCTGTTGATTAAAGCTGATATGCCCTTGTAGTCATAGTATTTAGATCAGCAAAGTAATCACACTAGCTAAGAATGTTGATGAACTTTGTTGCGGGAGATTTGACAGATCAGGAGAATATAAATGAACGGCATACAACCCTAGCCAACAGAATAAAATTGACTGAAAATGCTAAGGAGCTAGCCGAAACTAAATAAGAAAGCAAAGGCACCAAGTGCTAGTCGCAACGTAAATAGGAAAATTATATTTTTCCTGCTCATAAGCATCAAATACTCGTGCGAATGCACAACCAATTTTTTTTTTCTAGTTTGATTTTCATCTTGTTTTTCTGTTCTGCTCCGATTTTTTTCTTTTTTTCCCCTATTTCGGTTTTTTCTATTGTGGTCATTTTCTGATTGTGGTTTTCATTGAGTTTTTGTGTCATTGTTTTTTTATTTTTCTTCATATTCTGCTTTATGTTGTAACTTTTTTGGGGGTTTTCCTTTTTCCTTTCCAATTTTCTACTTTTTTTATTTTTAATTATTATTTAGTTTCATTTTTTTCCTTTTTGTTTAAAATTTATAAATATAATTATCCATACATTATTTGTTATAAATACACGATGAATATATATTTTCAATGTATGGTGAAGTTTTTTGAAATACTTCATGATTTCATAAAGAGATCATGATTTCAAAAGGTGTCCATGATTTTATCTGAAAATGTTAACTTCTTACCAACCGTTCATAGATTTTATCTGGAAATAAATAAGGAAACGCGTAAAGACCTGACGTAAAGTTAAAAGAAGAAGGAAATGTTCTTACCTTATCGGGCCGCATTGTTGGATGCCGACATAAGGGCCCTATGGATATTCAGCTAGTTGCGTGGAGCAATGGGTGTCAAGTAGGATATGGCTTTGGTGGCCTTCTACCCCCGCGCTGTCCGTCTCGGTGTTGACGGCGATGGTCGGGCCGAGAGACTGCGCTAGCCAGGGCGAGGGCGCTCTAGCTTTGCGTCATCGCTCAGTCAGACCTCACTGTCGACAACTTCAGCAGCTTCAAGCCATCCCTAGAGGTAAGGAGGCTCTTTGTCCCCTCGGTAGCTGACTCCTGAGTTTATTTCATATTGTTTGTTATAATCAGTTATACTTATCTATATCATGCAACTTTAGGGGTAGTCCAGTGTATGTAAAGCTAACCCTTTGGTATAATTTTGGTTCTCTGCAATGTGCAATTAAGTAGCTCGCATGCACAATTTCAGTATATGTGTTCAATATCCATCCTTGTTCGTACTCGTGATTTAATATGCATATTAAAACCTCCTTCTAGTTTCTCATGGAGTTGCAATTTCAGTATTGTGCTAGTGAAATTTGACTTTACCTTTTCTTTATTATTTTGCGTAGTCACATTTCATTGTATCTTTCTTGCCATCCCGATGACCTTTTTGAAGTGTGGCGGCGTGTATGATGCAAATTTTAGGCGAGGAAGGCACTGGTGATGATTTACCTTGCATGTCCAGCAGAGCTGGTCAAACGGGCCAGCCCGGCACGATACGGCCCGGCCCATGCTAATCATGCCAGGCATGGCACGGCCCACGGGGGCACGTTTAGTAAGTGGGCCGTGTCGTGCCGATCCGCGTGCTGCGCCTCCAAGCCCAGGCACGGCGTAGTTACTAAACAGACTGCGTCGGCCTGTTTAACATGCTGGGCTGCATATATAATTCCAAAAGGTATAAAAAAATAAACAGGTCATGCCATGTCAGCCCGCGTGCCCAGCCTCCGGGCCCGGGCACGGCTGGTTAGCCCGTGCCATGGCTAGTCCATGACGGACTGTGCCGGCATGCTCACGGGCTGGTCTGGTTGGCCCGGTCCCTTTGGCCAGCTTTGATGTCCAGCAGCGCGCTGGGTTCGTCCACCTCATGGGCAGCGCTGGCGGAGCCTGCCATTCTCGGCGACTTGCGGCGCCAATGAACGTCTTCTCTTGATCTCGCTTCGTAAAGGAATCAACCTAGCTAATGGCAGCAACACCACATGGCATGGGCAATGGTGTCTTGATGGTTTCACTTTCACCTCCATTATTCCAATAACAAACAGGCAGGCAAGTAGGCAACCGACTCCCCAATTGCAGTAGATACTGCTAGTCCGTCATCTACTACAGTTGCTTGCTGCATGTGTCAATACAAGACAAGACAATACCGTCAGATTCTGCTCCAGCCTCCATGCAGACGTAACAGAAACAAAATGGTCTCAGCATTTTTATTAGCAAAAAGGAAGGGCAGTGGAACCGTGATTGATTGGTGCAATGGCTTTTCTACCACACAAATAGTCACTCATTCACTCACAAGTTCCACGGGTTCTAGGGGAAGGGAGCACACAAGATGGAAAGACTGAATGCAGCATTGTTTCTCTAATCGATGGTACAAATTAACACTCTACGCCTAAAACAACAACAAAATTATACCAGAACATGTACCTACAAAGTTAACAAGAGAAAACTGCGTTCCACATAGTATAATTATGCTTCAATTTGATGAACTAACCCCAAAGATTGTTTCTACTATCCGACTTTATTGAGAAACTAACAAGAACATGAGATCGGAGAAAGAACACACACACAAATAATAAAGATCCTCGATAAAATGAAAAGTTCAGGGGAAACATGAACATGAGATTGGAGGCGTTGTCAAGGCCTTCAGCTGCGCCCCTCTTCGAGCTCAGGGGAAACCCTAGGTTCGTGGCCACTCTTGGTTTTGGGTTTGGTAGGTTTAGCTGTGTTGTTTCCTCCATTCGGGCCGAGCATCCCTTCTCTCTGCTCCGGGCACCATGTTCACGCCTGCCTGCGTTCGTGTCATGTGTTGTATCCCTCGATGTACTCATTCTACTCCTTCTATCAATAGAAAGATACGCAAGCTTTGCGTATTCGAGGAAAAAAAATGAAAAGTTACATCGAAGGCCTTCAAAATCATAATCTCTAAGAGTATCTACAACTGAACATGGCGAGAAATACCCGTCAACTTATACCCGGTTTCAGGACAATGACATTGCCTGAGGGGTTCTCAGCAAAACCCATCACTGCTTTATTGAAAGCGCTCAGGCAAGACAGGCAAAAGGTCCTACTGGGTGCCGCCGGTGGGGGACGGCTTCCTCGCCAGCGGCGCCGGCGGGTGGGTCAACGCCCAGGTGCTGCGCTGCAACGGCGGCACCATCTAAGCCTCCCTCGCTCGTCCTTGGCGAAATGAGCTAGTGGTATCTGGCTCCGTCAGCGTGTTCTCTTCTCTGCATGATCAAGGAGTTTGTGTTCATCGTTTTTGATATGGCTTACCACTCATGCCAAGTGGTAAGGAGTTTCTGTGTTCGAGTGACAAGCATTTGTGTTCCTATGCTATGCATGGGTGTGTGTGCTCCATGTTTGGCTGTACTCATTAGTGATCTAAATGCTCTGCTTATATTTATTCACGGAGGGAGTATTTGTTTTGTTTTCGGTACAATCCCTTTCCATATATTGTCTCAAGGATTTACATTCTTTTTAGATCAAGTCTCATGGATTTACATACTATTCATTTCCCGTTGCTGTCCAAAGGCACTTTGCTAGAAAACCAAACACAAATCAGTCAGGCCCAAGTATTCAAATTAATTGTCGCTCAAAAGGATGTTCTAGCACTAAAATATATGTAGATACATCCGATTCAGCAACAACTAATATGGATCGGAGGGAGTACTTCGAATCCAACACTACTTTGACCCATTTCTGTGCAAATTCACTTCAAACCCAAAACCCTGATCTGCAAATGACTTCGGACCGATTTGAGTTCATTTAGTCGCAGATGGCCAAGCTTGGTCCTGGTGGACATTACCAATTGCCCATTGGTCACTGGAGTCAAATGCTTTAGCCGGCGATATGTCCAGCATTTTACTGTATTAATGGAATGTGTTGTGTTCCTTAAAAAAATCAATGTTCTGTTAAGAGATAATCTAAAAACTATGTTGCGGTTAACTCCAACTCCATGAGTTGTGGTTTTGTGATATTTTTTCTCAAAAACCAAACTGAACTAAGCATACTCCCTCCGCTCCTAAATACAAGTCTTTTTTAGAGATTCCAATATGGACTACATACGGAGCAAAATGAGTGAATCTACACTCTAAACTACGTATGTAGTTCATATTGGAATCTCTTAAGACTTATAAGGAGTGGAGGGAGTACAAAAGGTTTGACATGGGAGCATCAATAAGCCGGCATGACTTTCATAATGGTAAGACATGCAGGCTTATTTACAAGAACAGACAATAATTTTGATGGGAGGGTTCTTTCCAAGTTCCAACAATCTTCAACAACAGAACTAGGCAATATAGGTAACATAATTGTCCGTGGTACATCAGAATGACAGTGTAGATGACCTTCCAAAACATACCCTGGGGGAGTGCCCATACACATGTAAATAAAACAAACCAAGAAAAACCATACACATATGGACAATCACAAAACAAGCTAGAGCATATTTAGGACCTTGCAAGCAGCACAGCACTCAGTCCATGTACAAACGAAAGAATGACCTATAAAATTCGCAAAACCAACCAACCAAAGCCACAGGTAGCCATTCGCACAAAGATGACCAGCAATGGATCGTGCCAATCAATCAATCATGATGAGAGGGATAAAAACAAGCACATATGATTGACTGATCTCATTCTGCGGGAGAACTGGAAGCAGACGCTTATTCAAAAGAGGTCGGCTTTCCGCTTTTGCAGCTCTTGCTTCCACCCTGGCTGCTGGTAGAACGCGTCCTTGGTGATGCCGAAGACGGTCTGGAACTCGCTCTCTGATAAGTACGCCTAGAGAAGCAACAGCCAAAGACATGAGCAATTCAGCTGCAACCTAAACAAGCTTAACCCTAGTCTAAGAAACAACGCTAAACCAGGAAACATAAAAAGTGCTTCGGAAGAATAACCTAGTAGTACGTGTGGACTCTCGATATTAAGTGTTCTCGAAAACAAACCTCTCTGCGTTTGTAGTCTATCCCACGGATAGGATCAGTAGATTTAGATATCAAGCGGTCGTAGCTAAATGTTGCTTCACCAACATGCTCAGTTTCTTGTTCCTCTGGCACCTCCAGCGCCTCAGGCTCTGCTACATCTACCTCGGATGGCACCTCATCCACTGCAGCATCTTTCTCTGACTGAAATTCAGAGGATTCCCCAGCTTCAGAGCGAGGAGATGCCTCCGATGGAGATATTACGACGACCTCCGCTTCTGCAATGATTAAAGGTATCAAGCTTTGAAAAACACAAATACCAGCAAGTCCATAAGGGCTCACTTCATCTATGGATCTCCCCACTAGTCTGGTGAACATCACTCAGATACTCCAGTATACCAGCAAATTAAATATACAGCACAGTAGACATGCATTCACTATTCCAAAGTTATTTGCAGAGAGATGAGCACAATTGTTTTGAAGTCTTGGTGGAACAATTTTACAGAAAAACACAAATCGGACAACCCACAAGTCATTATTGTTCTGTAAGAAGATGAAATTTAAAAGGGGGGTATGGCTGTACCAGTCTTTTCTGATGTTGTGCTCGTCTTGCTAGCTCTGAGATTGTCAGATGATCCAGACTGCTCAGCAGTCAGCACAGAGGATAGCGCAGCAACTGCAGCTGCTCTTTGTGACCCTTGACCTGAACGTGACGGAGGTGGAGTTTTTGGTTTTGAGGATGGATTAAACGCATTGGACAAGGCAGCCAGTGCAGAGGCACGTTGAGTGGGTCCATCACCCGAGCTTGGAGGCCTGCTATCAGTAGCCTGAAAGGGATTGCCTAGTTAGTTAATCACTAATGATATTTTGGTAGAGAAAATATTGAGCATTTACCTGCTTCTGCTGCGGAGTTGGATTGAATGCAGATGAGGACAAGGCAGCCAGTGCAGAGGCACGTTGAGTGGGTCCATCACCCGAACTGCTTGGAGGCCTACTATCGTTAGCCTGAAAAGGGATTGCCTAGTTAGTTAATCACTCATAATATTTTGGTAGTGAAAATACTGAGCATTTACCTGCTTAGGCTGCGAAGATGGATTGAATGCAGATGATAGAGCTGCTAATGCAGATGCCCTTTGAGTGGGTCCACCATTACCAGAGCTCCTAGATGCACCCTGTAAAGTAATTATGGCATCAATATCATGCTACTGTTATATTCTCTCTATTTTGCATCTCCAATCAATTCATGAAATTTGTATCATGTACTACAGCATGATCAAAGTCTAAACATTGGCTTTATGAAGTTCATTCTGTAAAAGCAATTCAGCTATACATCCGTGCAGTGCTGCAAGTTTTACCCAAATTACCTCTGAGCGTAATCCAAAAAGAAGTGAAAGTTTCTTTTGGAACGAATTCCCATGAATCTGCACAAAACAAGAAACCCGTTAATAGCCCATAACAAGCACTAATAGAACTATAACTAAGACTGCCTTCAGCAGTAAATGAAACCACAACTGTTCAGTAGGTTTTCACTTTAATTAACTTAAGAAGATCATACCATCACTATAATAAGTTAATAATAGACAACAGCACACAAAGATATAGCAGTATAAGATATCCGACAGCATACCACAGATTTTGTGTTATCCCAAGAGAAGTATGTCTTGAAGAAGCATGGTTCATTCCCTTCAGAGACTTTGTAAAGTGGTACATAAGGGGAAAGATCTTCAATCGACATCGCATGCTCTATGTATTTCTGTGGTAAAGAGGTATAAGAAGCATCAAGTGTTGCATAACTGTAAAACAACAGCAAACTATAATAACAAGGTCAAAGCTTCAGGTCACCTGGCCAATTTCGAACGCCTTTTGTTTCTCTTTTGGTTCCACACACTGACCAATCCAAATAAAGACCTCTCCGTGTGTGTCAAGAATCATCAAGTCTTCAGTCAACATATCATCTTGGCAAAAATTGAAGATCTCGGTAACCTGCCGAAGCTCATTGATATCACATAACCTGAATTTCTATAACCAAGTCTAACTTAAAAGAATCAAGGGCAAGAGGAATACCTCCAGTCTCCCTGATCAATGGAAAATTGATGATCATGTTACCATGAATGAAACCAAGCAACAAAAGATAATTAGGACAAGTACATGTACCATATAGATATTGACATAATGAGAGCAAAGAAGTCAAAGTAAGAAATCTACAATGACTAACCTTTCCTAATTGAGAAGGCATACAAATGAGGATCTCTGACAATAGTATCCTGCATGATGGGTTTGCTTGTATAGCTCTGTTTTCCATCAAGAGCAAACCAGAAAGCAGAACTCTCTGTTCCCTCCTTGCAATGTTTCACTGTCGCACCAGGCTGCAATATTGGATACAGAAATCTTAGCAAGGGGTAGTTGGGAATGGAAGTGATTCATGAAGTTTCGGAATCAATGCTTCATAAAAAAATAGTCATGGAACAACTTTGCAGCATTCCATAACCATGTTCATGTAATTCGATGTGATATTTTTAAAACTATGCTGTATCACAATTACTAAAACAGAAGAACTCTTTAGGTAACCGTGACACTGACCATCCATCAAGCTACAGTTAATAGACATTTCTACTGACATTTCTACTGAAATGTCTTCCACAAATAAACAGGGGCATGTAACAGAAAAGGTTGTGCCGACCAGTAAAGAGTCGAATAAAAAAATAGATACATGCTGCTGCAGATTGGCTGTATTTGAGATGTGCCATTGAAAAGCTCCTTCGTGATGTGTCATTAAGTGGCTGATTTCAGATATATATGCCATTATGAACAGGACGCCAGAGCTTGGAGATGGGCTGTGTTTACCGAAAAAGGGTTCCCCCCCGCTTTGTATTACAAAGCAACAACATCGATACAACCAACGATAGGTGCTGGGGCGGAAGCAGCACAGGCAAGCCCAAAAGAAAAGAAAGAGAAAATACAAAAGGAAGAAAATGCCGACAACGGCGGATCAACGAAAACGAAGATGACTCGCAACCGCTGCGCCCGCCGGAGAATTCCACCACGCTCCTAGCACCACGAAACGCCGCATACCAAGCAACACCTTCAAGAAGGAACGCGACGACAACGACGCTGCTACCGGACATGGCCTAGGGTTTCCCCCGGTACGCGAAGGGCCGTGGGAGGGAAGGGGGATATCCGACGCCCTTCAGGAAGGCACAGCGGCGCCCACAGGCGTCACCGCGTCGGTGCCGAACAAGCCGACAAGGATTTCTCCCAACCTCCAACCCACCACGACCCCAGACGATCCATCGCGCTCCACCATACTTGCCGTCCGCCAATATGCGCCACCACGTACTCGCAGTCACCAACGCCGTCTCACCGTGACAAGCGAAGCGAGACCGGCAGGATCGAGAGGAACCAACCGGAAACGAGGAGCAGCAGGGTCAGCGGCCACGTGGGAGGGGACAACCTCCACCACCCTCGGCGGTGACCGACCGGACGTAGCTCAGGAGCAAACCAGGCACCCCTGCCCGGCCGAGCCCGAAGCGGGCTCGTGAAGCTCCCGTCGCTGCGCTGCAGTACACGCGCCACCGTCTCCGCCACCCCCAGCCCAAGCCACACCTCCGTCCGCCGGAGATGACGCCGAAAAGCACACGCCAGGCCCACCCAGACCCAGATGGGGCCCAAAAGGGCCCAGATCTGGGCCGGAAGGGCTCCGCCGCCAGCCATCGCGCCGCCCCGCAGCCCCGCAGCCACGCCACCGCCACCTCGCCACCCGGAGCTGCGCCGCCTGCGAAGACGAGTCGCCACCGGATCCGACGCCGGCCTGGGTGCACCGCCGCCGGCGCCATCGCCCGAGCCACAGCGCCGCGCGGGGAGGAAAAGAACGGGGCCGCAGCCGCCGGCATCACGCGAGCCAGGCCCGGAGGCCTACGCCGGCGGCGGCGGGAGGGGATTAGAGGAGGGGGACCGCTGGGAGGGGGAGGGAAGGGGAGCCCCCGGTCGCCTCGCTCGGGGAGGCGACGCGGGGGGTACGGGGGAGGAGGGGAGGGGGAGGGGGAGCCGGGGCGCGCCCGCCGGCGGCCGGGGGCGGCGGGAGCGGGGGAGGGCGGCGGCGGCGGCGGGGGGAAACCCTAACGAGAGCGGGGCGGAGCGTCAATGCTGTTCACTATCAGATGGGCTGTGTTTAGGAAACACGTGGAAAGAGCATGGCTGTATTTTTATGTACAAGAACGTTGGGTGGGACGCTAATACTAAAACTAGGGTACAGTGAAGTCTGCAACAGCTCTACACAGGTCGGTACAGTGAAGCCTGCAACGGTTCTACACAGGTCGGTGCAAGGATGGCTCAGAAGGCACAAAAAAAAGGAGAAACGAGAACTCGATAATATTGGCGCAAGGATATGTGGTGGAAGCAGCCCAGTTACGACAATGGTGTGACTGGAGTTTACCCAGCAGTTTCAAGTGGTGGCATCAACAGAGTGATGGGACACAATGATTGAAGACTGTATCCAAAGTTCCAGAAGCAACCTTACTGCAAATTCCATGGCTCAAGGTTGCAACAGCGGCATCCTCAATGATGCAACGCGATGAGATTGTACAGCTTGAGATTGCCTCAAATAGCCTGGCAAGCAACTGAGTCTGTCCATGGAGAACGCTATGGAATGGCGTGGAAGAAGTCAGGACTGGTGTGAGGTTGACAAAGGAAACAGGGGTAGTTCCATCCATACTGACGTATTTTTAAAATCAGGCAATTTGAGATTCAAAAGGTAAAACAGACAATCTGCAATGGCATATCTCGAAGAGGGGTCCTTTTAGTAGCACATCTCTAATATGAACACACGGTGGCATGTATCTAAATTTTCCATCCAAAGAGATCAGATTGAATTTTTACCTGGTAAATTTTGGCAAAAGCCAGCAATCAGTACAAGTACTGAACTGCAATCAGTAGTAGTGCTGAAATGCGTCGGTACACAGAGAAATTATATTATATACCTAACTGGACCGGCACTTTTTGCTAATTGTGCAATAGCTTTATTTCAGTTGACACTGACATTGTGATACATGTTACCACAAGCCACCAGAATGGTGAGCTTCAATCTTCATATGTCACCTTTATAAGGTTCCCATTTCCATTCAAAATCAGCATATAAGCTTGAATTTTTCACGTGTTAAACTATTAGTGTCACTATTAACATCTTATATGTATGTGGTAATAACTTGTATCTGTAAGATGGACGAGTCATGGGTGAATCTGTCATTCAACAAACTCAATAGCAAATCACGTTATAAAGACTTCTGCAAAAGGTGCATAGAAATTTGAAATGATCCCTGTTTAAAGATGGTCATGTACCTTCAAGAATTCAGCAACTTTCGCTGCCCACTGCTGTTGCTCGTAAGTGCTAGAATTGCCATGCCATGTAAACATAGCACTTCCAGTTTGCAATACAAAACAGTCTGTGGAACTTAAAGATGTAGCTAGCTGTAAAATAATAACCGATTAGCTCAAGGGAAAAATGACAGAATTTATGTACAGTTGTAGATTTTGCGAATATTCTCTGTGCATCAGAGGTATAATTTTTCTTAGAAATTGGCACAAAGGTAGACTTTTGAAAGACTAATCTCGGTACCTTGAAGCCCAATAATATCACTTGCACAGCTTTTGTTGTACTAAATCAGTGACAATTAATATGGATCCGAGGGAGTATGTGTCTTTCTAGATATCAACAAAAATAACAGGGAGGCAGGTTATACCGCGTCAACGTGAAGCGTTTTATTGTTATGGATAGCTGTTCCAGACACCCGAAACAGAGCTATGCCATCGGGAGAGTAAGATCCACTGGCCGCACCCTTCTCTTCTGTAATCTTCTTGTATCCAGAACTGATACCGCCCTACATGATTAGTAAAAGAAAAATACTTAACATATATTATTTAGACTCAGAGACTGGAATGTACCCAGCGATTTTGGCTCTGGATAGAACTGCATGGAAATAATCCATGTACCAGAACTTTAATTTACTTTCCTTCACTGTGTTTACTTGTACTTGATCACTTCATTTATGGGTTCTCATAGGTTTCTGTTGGGTTTCATCTCTAGCCTATACCAACTTGCTTGGGACAAAAGGCTTCGTTGTTGTTGTACATTATTTTAGACTAAGAATTGAACTATGCAGTCCTTTTAGCATAACAGCATCAAAGGGAAGCCACCACTCAGGTGGTGAGTGATTGTCAAAAAAAGAAGATAAATTCAGAAACAGTGATACCTTCAAGATAACCATGGGCTGGAAAAGAGCAACAAATTGCGGTGGTTCCTTCCCTTGATAAATACGACCCTACAGTACAACTACAAATAAATTAAACTCTTCTCTTGGGAATAAATATTATATACACTTGTTTAAATGTGAAATAAAATGCAGCACCAGAACAGGCCTTCCTTTCAGTGAATTCCACATTGTATTGGCTAGTTCAGCTCCCATCACTTGATCATCCTGCACAGAGTACACCAAAAAGGTAAACATAAACACCAGCTCACTTTTAAAAGCACATGAGTCATGTTGATATAAAAATGTGATAAACAGAGATCAGTTAACTCCTTTAATAGCAATAACATGAGCTTGTCCTTGGAAATCTATTCTAACATAGAACGGACACACTTAAATTTAAGCTATGTATGGAAAGATTTTCGCAGGCAGATCTGGAGCATCCTAGCAACATCTGCAATTTAAAGATGAACCCTTCCAGCAAAAACATTCTGAGACTAGTTGCTGCAACACCTGTTTTATGCATGCATCCTGATTTATCTATTTATAACCTTTCTAATCTGATCAGGCAATGTGGCTTCGACATGTGCATTGACAGTGAATATAAATAATTCTACAGAAAGGCTTAAGCATACGTTTTATCTAAAGTACACCATCATGTAAGTAAATGCACAATATATAAAACAGTAAACGCCAAATCAACAAGACAATCACTAATTCATTATCACGCTAAGAAATTATTATTTGAAAAGAGCATCAACTATTGCGATCAAGCGAAAAGAAAAAGTTAGTCATTAGCTAAGTGGGGCAGCATGCAACGTATTATTACCGCTGTGCTTTCCTTCCCGATCCAGTAATTGAGATAATATTCTTCTTTCTTGTCACCCGAATGATATGTATAAAGAACAATATAACAGTCTCCACTGTAAAATTTTCCATTGTCCTCTTTTGGAAGTGGACTCCTAGTATTTCCATCGATGCACCACACCTGAAATAGAAACAATTTATTCGTAAGGTCATTTTCAATAATGCATTTTGGGAATAAATATTTTAAAGAATACGACTCATAAAGTAGGACATAGGATCAGCCAAACCTCGAGTCTTCCACCACCTTCAAGCAAAGGAGGAACTTCCTCGTTTACTGGAGTGCTGCTTTTTGGAGCTCCCTTTACATCAACGCCTTGTTGCTTCAATAAAGCTAGAAGAAACACCAAAGATCATCAGCAATAATCAAAATAGAATTTTTGTTATCCTGTTAGTTGTAACTGAATAAACTACCTGCAACTTTTCCCCGCCCATCCTCTGCACCTGAGTTCCCTGTTGCAGTACCCGCCGGCCATGATTCAAATTTTGACTTGAATGCATGGCTTTCATAACCCTGAATCACTTGTGTCACTCTTGTTGTCTTTGGCCTTTTCTGATTAATGATGAATTCCTACAAGAGGAAAAACCATAACAGTGTTACAAATCTGAAATGACAATCAAAAACATAAAAAGAGAAGGAGAGACTTTCTGTAAGCTCACCTCAACTGCTTTAGTGGCAGCTTTTCTGTCCTCGAGTTGTGTTACCCGACCAACCCATACAAACATTTCAGCCCCGCAGTCAAGTAAGAAACATCTTGTGTTCTCAAGGACTGCTTTTGTAAGAGGTATATCTTCAAACTTTAATTCACCGTCATTGATACTGCAAGGAGAACAATGGACAGGGCAAACAGTAAAATATCAATAGAGCCATGTCTTCCAACATCAAGTGATCTTTACAGATACTGCAACTATAAACATTTGACAAGTAACTGCTTCTAGGCAAACCTCCTGGCTACCTTTGCAACCCGACCTCCTAGTGGTCTTTTAAAGGCCTTTAGCTAGTGGTCCGGGCTATTTCCAGAAGGAATGTGGAATACACAGATTAGGGACACAAGAACTTGAGGCAAGCTATGACAGTCTGTGGGTCGCTGTATTGTATTTGTGTTGTGTTGTGGACTATTTGCTGTTACAATCATCTTTACTGATGCTAATAAAATCTTATTAATGTGTTGCTGCTCCCGAAAGGATACTTCTGTTTAGTTAATATCTTATAGAGTAGAAAGCAAAATTTATGTGTAAAAGACTAGCCTATGATGTAAAAAGGTATGTAGCCAAGGACTGGCTAGAAGCCTTTTTAAGTGTAGGAGGCACAACTGAATCAAATAACAAGCTATAAGTAAACATTCATCTGTATCGTCTAGAGATGAATAGAGATTTCAATTTATTTATTTTAAATGCCAACCATACGCTCATTTTTTAAATAATTATTAATTGGTACGTGCTTATCTTACAAATGTGAGAACATAAACAACAATAATGCCATGCACATGGCCCCAGCAAGTAGCAACAGTAGCTATATAATTTTGAATCATGATGATTAGTTTCCTTTAATTATCTTATTTCCTTTGGATTGGTTGCTACCATTAAGTATCAACAAAAGTCACTTCTATTAAGAAATACCTGTAGAGCTTGGGTGCTGTAGTTTCCAGTACAACATCGTCATCACTAACAGTTTTTTTCCCAATAGGTGCAAAACCTCCAAAAAGGACCCAGAATTCACCAGAGTCTGATTCCGCTTGTAGTTTTCCATCATCTGGCATTAGTAGAGTTAAACCACGTGAGTAGAGAAAAAGGCGCATCAGTTAACAAAGATACCGATGCCAGGTTAAATATCCCCTTACCAACGATTGCAACATCACACACACCCCCATGGTACTTCTCCTTTAAATGTTGGATCACTTCCAGTGATTTAGCCCTTTCTTGGATATTGGAGTTTGCACCATTGAATTGATAAATTTTATTTTCAGTATCTAAGATAAACACATCATCATGGTTTAATGATGACCGTGCAAAGGGAACCTGAACAATGTAGGCACCATATTAATGTAGCATACAGAATTGATAAGGTAAAATTTGAAAAGAATATGCAGGAAGAGGGTAAAATATCCCCTACCTGCTTAATTCTAATAGCTCTCTTTCCTTTGCAAATATATAACCGTGTTTCAAACGTCTCCTCTTCTGGCGTTTTGAACCCAGAGGCGAAACCACCCTCCATGGGTATAATGCAAGGTTTGAAGTATGACAGGAACTTGTCAGATTCATAACCTTGGAGTTCCCTATACTGGACTGCACGACCCCCAAGTACAGAATCGAGTTCGACCGTCTTGATTGCTGCAGTGCCAGCTTCATCCTGCACAACGACAAGTCATCAGTTGGTTGAAAATGTATTTCTGAGTGTCACAGAAATTGAATTTTACACGGTGTGTACTTGGCTTGAGTCTTTCCCAATCCAGAAGTGGACGTCGTACAGATATGCACCACCCTTAGGAGAAGTTGTCTAGAACAATACAAAGAAATAGCTTAGTAACTTTTGTATGATAGAAAGATCAATGATGCATCAGAGAATGCAAGAGTCAAAGCAATCACCTGCAAAACTATATATGAATCTCCAGAATAGAATTTACCATAATCAGATTTTGGCAATGCAACTGGCTTAAAATCTTCAATCCGCCATATTTCTATCCCACTAAGTGACGTCAAGGGGCACGCATACATAAATAAAGAAGTACAGCCCAAATTTGTGAGCTTAACGAACAAAATCAATTCAATCAAAGATAACCGACTGACAGTCGTGCGGAAGGATACACTTTTTGGCCAGCCCCTTGGAAAGCAGGATCCACCACTTTCGCGGTCGACATTTGGACGCAACTTTACCAGGGCTCACTCTGAATGTGATGAAATAGCAGCAATGGCTCCACTATACAGCAAGGGCCCTGAAATTTGAGAGTAGGTCATAAGCTGAAAAGGGAACACGCTAAACCAAATCAAACAACGATTGTAATATGAAAACGCATTTAGTTACTCCAACAAGGAAATAGAAGAAGAAAAAACTCCAATCAAGTGCAGATAAGATAACTAATGAAGTCGTGTGCGAGATGCTGAGAGTAGAATGCATCAAGCCATCGACAATGCTCATGAATCAGAGCTGGGCATCTGTCTAGATAAAGGTCTAAAGTAATCAGCATTGATGTGCTCTGTCTTTGAAAACAGATATCCGTCAATGGATAATTTGTATTAAAAAAAGCTTACGCTGTAAAACTAGCTGTGTTCAGATTTATGTCGGTGTCAACATTTTTTCCAGAAGCCTCACTCTCTCCAAACCCCATGACACGGAAACCTGCTCTTTCCACCCTGCTCCAAAGTCAGCAGAGAAGAGCACAGCTTCCCCTGCGCGCATAGGAGTCTGCCATGGTCACACAAGCAGCACATGGCCAATGTATGTTTTATTACTGCAAGGACTTGATGCATTTGAATGGATTTTTTATCTCGTCAAAAATGAGTCCCAATTGCACGCGTCTGGGAGAAGATTACCATCCCTGGGATGATAACCTGTGTCCTCAAGGTGATGCTAGTCCTCATCCGAGCTGTGAATTCCACTTGACATAGGCAATGTAACTTGCATATAATGAGAAAAAAATTCTGAGTGTGCGGAGGGAGAGTGACAGTCTGAAATTCAGCAAGCTGTCCAACGCACGGCAGAATAATGAATGAGCATTCATTATAATCCGGAGAGCGCGTATGTAACGCCGAGATCACGGCGTAATGGCCCGGATCTCACGATCTAGCGCGGCGGCCATTGCCGGGGCGGATCCGAGCGCGTGATCCCCGATCCTGCCGACGATCCCGGGCCCCACGGCCTTCCGCTGGCCCAGTCGCGGACCCTCGGCCCGTAATTCGGCGGCGAGCGAGCGCGGTGAGGAGAAGGGGAGAGGAGGATCTACGGAGCGGGGCGTGTACAGGGGACGCGGCTCACCGTGCCCGGGGAGGGGGTGCCGGTGGGGCCGCCGACGAAGAGGCGGGGTCCCCGCGCCGCGCGCGTAGATCCGCCGACGCACGCCCGGGAGGAGGAAGAGCGGTGATCCGGCGGCGGCAGCGAGGGAGTCGGCGTAGCGGGAGGGGCTCGTCCGTCGCCGGTGGGGAGGGATGGCGAGGCGAGAGTGAGGAGGGAAAGGGGGCGTCCGACCGCGTGTGTGGGAAGGAAGGGAAGGGAAGGAAAGGCAAGGAGGGAGGGCGGGTTGGCTGGGCTGAGCTGGGGTGGTGGTGCCGCGTCGATGGGGGGCTCGTGCCACCGCACCGGGGGTAATAATGGTCGCGCTCGTGGATGCAGATGCTGCTGCGTCCTGCATGAGCATGGCACGCCCATGGATCCATCCAGCCAGCCGAGCCAAGCCCGCCCCGGTCGGTCGGTCGGTCCCACGCCCGCCCGCCCAGTGGCGGCCATCATCACCCATCGCCGCAGCCTGGCCTGGTACAAGTGTACCACACCGCATACAATAAGTGCCACATGGCGCACGCAGCAGAGCCAGAGCAGTACATGTACATACATATACACACTGGCCGGTGACGCATACGGTAGTATATTCGGCTGCCTTGTCCGGCAGGAGAAGAATAATATCTTGTTTTTTTCCTTCGAGAGAGAAAAGGGACAAGGATATGTGTGGCATACGTTTTCTTCCTCTTCTTCTAACCGGCCGGTTGACGATTCCTTGCACGTTCCGTGTTTTTTCTGCCTTTGATTGATTTGACGGCGACAAGTTTGTGTTTGTTTTCTTGCGTTTGAAATGGCACAGAGAAGTGTATTGTGTATATGGGTATGTCTAGAATACATCTAGATGTGACATAGTTATGGCACATCTAAGCTGATGTCCACTCTATTTGTGGTTGTCCTAGTTTTTTTTATTTCTTGTTGCTGCATTATATATTTGTGAGAGCTTAGATGTGATATCTTAAAAAAACATTTAGATGTGAATTACACAAACTTTATGTATATATATGGCCACGAATGCGTCGTGCGGTTTGGCCGGCCGGACCGCCGGAGCATTTGTTTGTTTTAATCCGGTCCTGTCGGTGTCCACACTCGATAATATAAGGAATGTTTTTTTTCTTTTTAACGGCAACAAAAACTATAACATTAAGGTTGGTAGTATAGTATATTTATCTTTCTTTTTCTGCGGGAAAGTAGTATAATCTGTAGCATGCATGGCCATTGCAAGCTGCATAAGGCCAACTCCACCGCGCGACCCCAGACGGACGTCCGGTTTGACCGGATTTTGTCCCTTTGGGGCGGCAATGGGTTCGCCCATGTCGTGTTTGTCCGATGGGTCGTGGGTGCGCCCAACGCGCGGCCGCACCCCAAAACATGTCCGGGGTGGACGTGAATAAAAAAATATAAAAACTAGAATGAAATGGCTAAAAAGTAAATAAACGCATTTAAAAAAACATAAAACATATATAGGGGTCACGGCCACAAAACGGCCCAGTTTCTCAGTCCATTTAAACGGCCCAGTTTCATAATTAACATAAAAACAAAATAAAAAAACGCCTCCCGCGCGCTCCTGCCGCGACGGTCGATGCCGTGGCCGTCGTCGTCTTCACTGGCCGCCGGTGTCGTCGTCGTCGTTGACGAGGTCGACGTAGGTCGGCGGCGTCCAGAGGTGGGCCGGCGGTGCGTGGTAGACGGGGGCGGGCTGGACGGCAGGAGGTGCCTGCACCACCTCCTCCCGTGGCGACGCCTCCCGCTCCGGTGACCGCGGCGGCGTGGGGCATCAGTTCACGCCCACGGCGTCGGCCATTTCCGGGGCCGTGCACGACCAGCCCCACCCCTGGCCCACCAGGGCCGGGTGGAGCGCGGCCACCGGCGGCTCCTCCATCACCTCCTCCTTCGCCACCATCTCCAGCTCGGGGATGGCGACCTCGCCGGCGGCGGAGCAGGCCAGCATCTCCTCGAGAGCCCTCCCACTGGCGCTCATCATGCGTGCGCATGGAGTCCTCCATGACGCGCGCAACGAGACGGGCCTCCTCCTCCTCCTCCGTCATGCGAGGAGGTGGTGGTGGCGATGGAGATGGCGAAGGCGACGGCGTGGGCGTGATGCCGCGCACCCGCCTACGCCCGCGCTCCTGGGGAGCAGGCGCTGCACGCTCCCGACGTGGCCGCCGCGGCCCCGTCGACGTGCCAGCGAAGAACGACGCGCGCCTGGTGTCGTGCTCATCACGAAACCAGGTGTCCCAGAGCCCGGAGTCGGGGGCGTACCTGGCGTCGCAGAAGAGGTCGTCGGGGAGGAGGCGGCGGCGGCGCTCGATCTCCTCGTCGCGCACACGGCCGCTCGTCGGGACCGGCGGGATCGGGACCCGGTCGGCGGAGAGATGCCAGTTATTGGGGAGGTGAACGTCGCTCTAGGGGAGCGGCGTCCTCGTCTCCCAATAACGACGGCACACCGACGCGCGGATGTAATGCCGGTCGCGCTCGCCGGCGGACGTGGGCGCGATGGAGAACGCGGGCTCCTCCTTCTTCACCGAGCTGCGGCGGCGTCCCGACGAGGATCCAACCTCGCGGTTGTGCTTGCCTTTGCGGCCGTAGTTCCATAGCCCCATGGCTGCGGGAGGCCGGCCGGCGAGTTCTTGGCTAGGGTTTGGGACTGGGGCTGCCGGTTTTCGAGGAGGCCGCGGGGTGGCGTGGGGTAGTGTGGACGACGACCGGTCCACGGTTCCCACTTAAAGAAGGACAGCGACCTTTCGATGTGCGGATGACAGGTGGGGCCGCCCGCTCGTGCGCATTGATGTGGGCGGGTGGAAGCTAGGTGGCCGCCTGCCACGCGGCCCCGACGCGAACGAGGCGCGCGTCCGTTTGGTGTCCGCCGCGACCCAAACCCGGCGCAAGTTTGCACTCGAAATGGGTCGGCCCGGACACAAAACGGACAAGATGGGTCCGGGCCGTCGCGCGTTGGGCCGCCTCGTTTGTCCCTTTTACCCCAAACGGACGGGGCCGGACAGAATAGGGTCGCGCGGTGGAGTTGGCCTAAGGGCATGGCCAATGGGTAGCTTCAAACTGATGCCCCGCAGGTCCACCTAGGTTCGGAGCTAGCTTCAGATAAAAAGGTATAGCCTCGCGGGTGGAGGTGTAGCCTACAGAAGAGCCGGTCTCTTCGGCTGTGAGAGCGAAGCAAAAGAAGAAAAGTAGCAGCAACCGTCATGCATGCGAGGAGAGAGATAGGGAGAGGGAAAGAAAAATGGCATACATGTGAAAGGAGAGATGTTGCAAGATGGGGTCTGTTAGAAGGGAGAGAGGGATTTGGTGGAATTGTTGTTTTGTTGATGTATTGCTTGAGCCTCATGGGCATATATATAGGAGTACATGATCATCTTGGAGTACAAGGCAAGGTAGAATAATATCCTACGCTATCCTAGCTTTCCTAATAATCACGATACTCAACATCCCCCGCAGTCACAATGGTAGCGACGCAGACGGTGAGACTGGAGAATAATCCGAAGGTAAGCCAACGGACACCCCCCACAGTCGTAACGGTCGTTGCATCGCGGAGTCGTGGCTGGAGTGAAAACCGACGAGGTTGCTCAAGCAAAGCGGTAGCCCTTTGTGCCATTTGTCGATGTAGCCGAGAGCGTAGGTGGTGTAGCCGTAGTCGAGGTAGTCGTGCGAAGAACGCCGTGGTCGGTGTCGAGTCGGGGTTCGCCGGTGTCGAGGTAGTCGCCATGCAGCCGCGGAAGAAGAGTAGCAGCGGCGGCGGTGGCTAGAGAAGGAGCGCGGTGGCGGTGCTCGAAGTAGGCGATAATGAACCCGACAGCGTGACGAAGACCGGCGCGGACGGTGACGTTCCCGCACCAAGGGAGGCGGCGCGGCGCATATCACGTGGAAGTCAACGCGCGTGGACGGCGTTGGACCGCGGGCCGCAGCGTTACGGCCCGAAGGGGCAACGCAACGGCGGCGGGCAGGTCGGGTCGACGGCGGGGAAGACCTCAGGGCGGTTGCAGGGATCGCGTGCCACGCTCGCTACGGCCCGACGGGGCGACGCAGCGGCAGCGCGAGGGTCGGTGCAGCCTCGGGGACGGCCTGGAGCGGACGGCCTCGGTGCGGCGGTTGACCGCGGGCCGCGACACTACGGCCCGAAGGGGTGATGCAGCGGCAGCGCGCGAGGTGGTGCAACCACAGGAACGGCCTCAGGGCGGCGGCGGGGATCACGTGCCGCGGCACTACGGCCTAAAGGGGCGACGCAGTGGCGGCGCAGATCGGTGCAGCCACGGGGAGAACCACAGGGCGGCGGCGCTGCGGCCCGACGGGGTGACGCAGCGGCAGCTTGTTGCTCGATCGAAGAGATACGCGTACTTGAGAAACTTGAGAAAATTCCAACATGCGGCGGCTATGCAGATCGGATCAGCCTGTGACGTGCAGATTGCCACATGTGCATGCACAGAAGCATTGCACGGATCATCGTGGCGCGGTGAGCCAGCGTAGCGGCTGGCCACACCAACACATGCGCGCGTGTAGGCACAACACGCCCACGCGGGGAGCATCAGTGCCCGCAGGCCATGCAGCGCGGGACGACCGGCGCCGGCCAGCAGTGTGCAGCGCGCGACGAGACGCCGCTACGTGAAGCTGGGGCGCGCGATGGGGCGTCACTGTGCAGGAACCGATCTGGATGTCAAAGTACAAGCGCACAAATGGTCGACGGACGGCGGCGGGCGACGCAAACCGATCTTAATTAGATCGGAAAACCAAAAAAAATCACCGATCAATACGACCGGCGAGAGAGAGAAAAAAATCCGGACCAAAGGATCGGAAAAAGACTCTCTAGGGCAGCCGGTCAACACGACCGGCGGCCGAACCCTAGGTACGGGCGGCGCGGCCCCCGGCGGCGGTCATGGAGGCCGACCGCCCCGGGGGCGGCGCGGAGCGGAAGCGGCGGGCGACGGTTAGGGTTTGGATCGGTTAGGCTAATACCATGTTAGAAGGGAGAGAGGGATTTGGTGGAATTGTTGTTTCGTTGATGTATTGCTTGAGCCTCATGGGCATATATATATGAGTACATGATCATCGTGAAGTACAAGGCAAGGTAGAATAATATCCTACGCTATCCTAGCTTTCCTAATAATCACGATACTCAACAGGGTAAACTGGAGTGCAGCCTCGGTTGGATGAAGAATTTCACAAACGATAGTTTCATTTACTTTTGCTTAGTTTAAGAGCTGGGGTGCTGCCTCCTTTGTACATGTCCTAACAGGCCTCCCAACACATGACGATAAAGGGTTTCCCCCCACTTTGCATTATAAAGCAACCACACGATACAATAAGCATGTTGAGACCGTCGCACAACTAAGTCCAAAGAAAACAAGAAGAAGTAACAGAAACAAATGCCGACACCGGCAGCTTGACGACACGAAGAAGATCGGCAACCGTTCAAACCCCCCCCCCCCCCCCGCGCGCGGAGATTTCCCACCACGCACCAAGCACGCCAAATCGTTGCATATCCGAGCAACACCTTGAAGAAGCAAAGGGCCGACGACGACGCTCCTGCCCGGACAAATCCTAGGGTTTCCCCCGGTACGCGAAGGGCGGTGAGGATGGGGGGGGGGGTTATACCCGAAACCCTTCAAGAAGGACCGACAACGCCCGCGGGCGTCACAGCCTCGGTGCCGGCCGAGCCGACAGGGATTTCTCCTGACCCCCAACCCTCGCCACCCCGACCGATTCGAGTGCTCAACCCACTATTAGGAAAATTCTTATACATAAGTTTACCAGTAGCGCCTGTTTGGGCCCCCACGCTACTGGTCTGTACCGGTAGCGCCTGGTACAAAACGCGCTACTACTATAGAATAGCAGCAGCGTTGGTTAGCATGGGCCGCGCTGCTGTTACGTGGGCCGCAGGGCCAAAACGGTAGCGCACCTAGCTGTGCCCCGACGCTACAGCTAGTGGGCTTGGTAGTAGCGTCGGCCCGTACGGAGCACTACTACTACACCAAAAGAAAACCCCGGCCCCCCCCCCTCGTCTCACTTCGATCGTCCTCCCCTCCGCCCGACGCCGTCGCGGTTAGGGTTCCTTCCCCAGCCACCGCGCGCCACCGCCAACGCCGCCGCAGGTAGTGCTCCTCCCCCCTCTAGCCGCCCCCTCTATCGTCGCCTGCGCACTCTCGCCGGCCGCCTTGTTGGGGATCGTAGCAGAAATTAAAATTTTCTACGCATCACCAAGATCAATCTATGGAGTTTACTAGCAACGAGAGGGGAGGAGTGCATCTACATACCCTTGTAGATCGCGAGCGGAAGCGTTCAAGAGAACGGGGTTGATTGAGTCGTACTCATCGTGATCCAAATCACCGATGATCCAAGCGCCGAACGGACGGCACCTCCGCGTTCAACACACGTACGGAGCGGTGACGTCTCCCATGCCTTGATCCAGCAAGGAGGAGGGAGAGGTTAAGGAAGAAGTCTCCAACATCAACACGACGGCGTGGTGGTGGTGGAGTGACAGTTCTTCGGCAGGGCTTCACCAAGCACACGCGGAGGAGGAGAGGTGTTGGGGAGGGGAGGGGCTGCGCCTTGGGAAAGGTGTTGCAGCCCTCCCCTCACCCCCTCTATTTATAGGGAGAAGGGGGAAGGGGCCGGCCCCTCTAGATGAGATCTAGAGGGGGGCGGCGGCCAAGGGGGAAGGGAGCTTGCCCCCCAAGCAAGGGGGGGCGCCCTCCCTTTAGGGTTCCCCCCAAACCCTAGGCGCATGGGCCCTATGGGGGGTTGGCGCCCAGCCCACTTAGGGCTGGTTCTCTTCCACCTACAGCCCATAAGGCCCTCCGGGGCAGGTGGACCATCCCGGTGGACCCCCGGCACCCCTCCGGTGGTCCCGGTACAATACCGGTATACCCCCGAATATTTCCGGTGACCGTATGGTGACTTCCCATATATAAATCTTTACCTCCGGACCATTCCGGAACTCCTCGTGACGTCTGGGATCTCATCCGGGACTCCGAACAACATTCTGTAATCACATACAAACCTTCCTTATAACCCTAGCGTCATCGAACCTTAAGTGTGTAGACCCTACGGGTTCGGGAATCATGCAGACATGACCGAGACACCTCTCTATCCAATAACCAACAGCGGGATCTGGATACCCATGTTGGCTCCCACATGTTCCACGATGATCTCATCGGATGAACCACGATGTCGAGGATTCAAGCAATCCCGTATACAATTCCCTTTGTCAATCGGTACTTTACTTGCCCGAGATTCGATCGTCGGTATCCCAATACCTCGTTCAATCTCGTTACCGGCAAGTCACTTTACTCGTTCCGTAATGCATGATCCCGTGACTAACTACTTAGTCACATTGAGCTCATTATGATGATGCAATACCGAGTGGGCCCAGAGATACCTCTCCGTCATACAGAGTGACAAATCCCAGTCTCGATCCGAGCCAACCCAACAGACACTTTCGGAGATACCTGTAGTGCGCCTTTATAGCCACCCAGTTACGTTGTGACGTTTGGTACACCCAAAGCATTCCTACGGTATCCGGGAGTTGCACGATCTCATGGTCTAAGGAAATGATACTTGACATTAGAAAAGCTTTAGCAAACGAACTACACGATCTAGTGCTATGCTTAGGATTGGGTCTTGTCCATCACATCATTCTCCTAATGATGTGATCCCGTTATCAATGACATCCAATGTCCATGGTCAGGAAACCGTAACCATCTATTGATCAACGAGCTAGTCAACTAGAGGCTCACTAGGGACATGTTATGGTCTATGTATTCACACATGTATTACGATTTCCGGATAACACAATTAAAGCATGAACAATAGACAATTATCATGAACAAGGAAATATAATAATAACCATTTTATTATTGCCTCT
Source organism: Aegilops tauschii subsp. strangulata (assembly GCF_002575655.3). Lineage (NCBI taxonomy): Eukaryota > Viridiplantae > Streptophyta > Magnoliopsida > Poales > Poaceae > Aegilops > Aegilops tauschii. Next base: position 599,586,839 of record NC_053037.3, read on the forward strand.
AGGGCATATTTCCAACAGTCTCCCACTTGCACTAGAGTCAATAATCTAGTTACATTGTGATGAATCGTACACCCATAGAGTTCTGGTGTTGATCATGTTTCGCTCGTGGAAGAGGTTTAGTCAACGGATCTGCGACATTCAAATCCGTATGCACTTTACAAATATCTATGTCTCCATTTTGAACATTTTCACGAATGGAGTTGAAGCGACGCTTGATGTGCCTGGTCTTCTTGTGAAACCTGGGCTCCTTGGCAAGGGCAATAGCTCCAGTGTTGTCACAGAAAAGAGTCATCGGCCCCGATGCATTGGGAATAACTCCTAGGTCAGCAATGAACTCCTTCATCCTGATTGCTTCATGTGCTGCCTCCGAGGCTGCCATGTACTCCGCTTCACATGTAGATCCCGCCACGACGCTTTGCTTGCAACTGCACCAGCTGACTGCCCCACCATTCAAAATATACATGTATCCGGTTTGTGACTTAGATTCATCCAGATCTGTGTCGAAGCTAGCATCGACGTTACCCTTTACGACGAGCTCTTCTTCACCTCCATAAACGAGAAACATATCCTTAGTCCTTTTCAGGTACTTCAGGATGTTCTTGACCGCTGTCCAGTGTTCCATGCCGGGATTACTTTGGTACCTTCCTACCAAACTTACGCAAGGTTTACATCAGGTCTGGTACACAGCATGGCATACATAATAGACCCTATGGCCGAGGCATAGGGGACGACACTCATCTTTTCTCTATCTTCTGCCGTGGTCGGGCATTGAGCCGTGCTCAATCTCACACCTTGCAATACAGGCAAGAAACCCTTCTTGGACTGATCCATATTGAACTTCTTCAATATCTTGTCAAGGTATGTGCTTTGTGAAAGACCTATGAGGCGTCTCGATCTATCTCTATAGATCTTGATGCCTAATATGTAAGCAGCTTCTCCAAGGTCCCTCATTGAAAAACACTTATTCAAGTAGGCCTTTATACTTTCCAAGAATTCTATATCATTTCCCATCAATAGTATGTCACCACATATAATAAAAGAAATGCTACAGAGCTCCCACTCACTTTCTTGTAAACACAGGCTTCTCCATAAGTCTGCGTAAACCCAAATGCTTTGATCATCTCATCAAAGCGAATGTTCCAACTCCGAGATGCCTGCACCAGCCCATAGATTGAGCGCTGGAGCTTGCATACTTTGTCAGCATTCTTAGGATCGACAAAACCTTCCGGCTGCATCATATACAATTCTTCCTTAAGGAAGCCGTTAAGGAATGCCGTTTTGACGTCCATTTGCCATATTTCATAAACGTAGAATGCGGCAATTGCTAACATGATTCGGACGGACTTCAGCTTCGCTACGGGTGAGAAGGTCTCATCGTAGTCAACTCCTTGAACTTGTCGATAACCCTTAGCGACAAGTCGAGCTTTATAGATGGTAACATTTTCATCCGCGTCCGTCTTCTTCTTAAAGATCCATTTATTTTCTATCGCTCGCCGATCATCGGGCAAGTCTATCAAAGTCCATACTTTGTTTTCATACATGGATCCTATCTCGGATTGCATGGCTTCAAGCCATTTGTTGGAATCTGGACCCGCCATTGCTTCTTCATAGTTCGAAGGTTCACCGTTGTCCAACAACATGATTTCCAGGACAGGGTTGCCGTACCACTCTGGTGCGGAACGTGTCCTTGTGGACCTACGAAGTTCAATGGTAACTTGATCATGATCGTCATCATTAACTTCCTCTCTAGTCGGTGCAGGCACCACAGAAACATTTTCTTGTGCTGCGCTACTTTCTGGTTCGAGAGGGGTCATCTCATCAAGTTCCACTTTCCTCCCACTTACTTCTTTCGAGAGAAACTCTTTCTCCAGAAAGGACCCGTTCTTGGCAACGAAGATCTTGCCTTCGGATCCGAGGTAGAAGGTATACCCAATGGTTTCCTTAGGGTATCCTATGAAGACGCATTTTTCCGACTTGGGTTCGAGCTTTTCAGGTTGAAGTTTCTTGACATAAGCATCGCATCCCCAAACTTTAAGAAACGACAGCTTAGGTTTCTTTCCAAACCATAATTCATGCGGTGTCGTCTCAACGGATTTCGACGGAGCCCTATTTAAAGTGAATGCGGCAGTCTCTAAAGCATAACCCCAGAATGATAGCGGTAGATCGGTAAGAGACATCATAGATCGCACCATATCCAATAGAGTGCGATTACGACGTTCGGACACACCATTACGCTGAGGTGTTCCAGGCGGCGTGAGTTCTGAAACAATTCCACATTTCCTTAAGTGTGTGCCAAATTCATGACTCAAATATTCCCCTCCATGATCTGATCGTAAGAACTTTATTTTCCTATCACGTTGATTCTCAACCTCACTCTGAAATTCCTTGAACTTTTCAAAGGTCTCAGACTTGTGTTTCATTAAGTAGTCATACCCATATCTACTCAAGTCATCAGTGAGGGTGAGAACATAACGATAGCCACCGCGAGCCTCAACGCTCATTGGACCGCACACATCAGTATGTATGATTTCCAATAAGTTGGTTGCTCGCTCCACTGTTCCGGAGAACGGAGTCTTGGTCATTTTGCCCATGAGAATGGTTCGCACGTGTCAAATGATTCATAATCAAGAGACTCCAAAAGTCCATCTGCATGGAGTTTCTTCATGCGTTTGACACCAATGTGACCAAGGCGGCAGTGCCACAAGTATGTGGGACTATCATTATCAACTTTACATTTCTTGGCATTCACACTATGAATATGTGTAACATCATGTTCGAGATTCATTAAGAATAAACCATTGACCAGTGGGGCATGACCATAAAACATATCTCTCATATAAATAGAACAACCATTATTCTCGGATTTAAATGAGTAGCCATCTCGCATTAAACGAGATCCAGATACAATGTTCATGCTCAAAGCTGGCACTAAATAACAATTATTGAGGTTTAAAACTAGTCCCGTAGGTAAATGTAGAGGTAGCGTGCCGACGGCGATCACATCGACCTTGGAACCATTCCCGACGCGCATCATCACCTCGTCCTTCGCCAGTCTCCGCTTATTCCTCAGCTCCTGCTTTGAGTTACAAATATGAGCAACTGCACCGGTATCAAATACCACTAGTAGAAAAAGAGGCTTCCATACACCCCCATTAGTCCCCAAACTAATCGAACCGCGACCAAAGGGGTCTTTAGTCGCGGTTCGGGAGGAGACCCGCGACCAACTATCTGGGCCCAGCGCGCTCGGTCGACAGCTGGCGAACGGGAGGGGCTTTAGTCCCGGTTGGCCTGGCCAACCGGGACTAAAGGTTCTCAGGCTGGCCCGAAGGCCTTTAGTCGCGGTTGGCCAGACCAACCGGGATTAAAGGATAGACCTTTAGTCCCGGTTGGTCTGGCCAACCGCGACTAATGGCCCGAACCTTTAGTCGCGGTTGGCCAGACCAACCGGGACTAAAGGTTAGACCTTTAGTCCCGGTTGGTCTCCAACCGCGACTAAAGGGATTTGAGGCCTCATTTTCAAACTCTAACCCCCCATGTGGATCGCCTTTTCAGTTTTAGAAAAAACAAAAGAAAATGATGGAAATGTCAAAAAAATAAAATAAAATAAGTTTCTCATGTGATATGTGGTCTAGTTGTTGGGAAAATTAACAAATATGAATTTCGACTTTATTTGCAAAATCTCTCTGGAAATTCTTAAAATGGGCATAACTTTTGCATACGAACTCGGATGAAAAAGTTTTTTATATGAAAAATCATCTACTCGAAAAGTTACATCCGAATTTAACTCGGGGAACCCCGTTAAACATTTTCAAAATCCTCAAAAACCTAATAGAAAAAAAGATACGGGGCTTTTAAGATCTAGAGAGGCAAAAAAATTCAAAAAAATTCAAATTGTGGTCAAACTGTGGTCAAACAATGGTCAAACTAATTATTCTAGAATATTAGTGTTACTAAATAATTATTTCAGTTTTTTTTAAATTTTGGTCAAATCTGGTCAAACTGTGGTCAAACAGTGGTCAAACAATGGTCAAACTAATTATTCCAGAAATATTAGTGTTACTAAATAATTATTGTTTTTTAAAACAATAGTTTCAAACTCAAACAGTGAAATGTGTCACTTCATGCTCAAGCTAAATTCCTGAGGGTTAATAGAATTGACATCCAGTATTGTCAGGAAAACAACAAGTGCAGACTTGGAAACGAGGGAGAATAGAACCCGGAAGTTAAGCGTGCTCAGGCTGGAGTAGTGAGAGGATGGTTGACCGTTCGGGAAGTTAGATGATTTGTAATGATGAGGGGTGATTAGAGATTAGAGGATAAATTGAGCAGTGATGAGGGGTGGTGATTAGAGATTAGAGGTTAAAATAATTTAGAAATTTGAAAATAAAAAAAAATAAAAAAATTCGCAAAAAAACCAGGTTTAAACCTGCGGAGGAGGCCTTTAGTCGCGGTTAGCCACGAGAACCGGGACTAAAGGACGGGCCTTTAGTCCCGGTTAGCCACGAGAACCGGGACTAAAGCCTTTAGTCGCGGTTCGTAAGAGGCGCGACTAAAGGGGGGGGTCTTTAGTCGCGCATATTTAGTCCCGGTTGCACAGCCGGGACTAAAGGCCTTTGCGAACCGGGACTAAAGGCCTTTTTTCTACCAGTGTACCCAGGAGCTACTACGAGCGCTGGTTAGGTACACATCTATAACATGTATATCACATATACCTTTGGTATTGCCGGCCTTCTTATCCGCTAAGTACTTGGGGCAGTTCCGCTTCCAGTGACCGTTTCCCTTGCAATAAAAGCACTCAGTCTCAGGCTTGGGTCCATTCTTTGTCTTCTTCCCGGCAGCTTGCTTACAAGGCACGACAACTCCCTTGCAGTCTTTCTTGAAGTTCTTCTTACCCTTGCCTTTCTTGAACTTAGTGGTTTTATTCACCATCAACACTTGATGTTCCTTTTTGATCTCCACCTCCGCTGATTTCAGCATTGAATATACCTCAGGAATGGTCTTTTCCATCCCCTGCATATTGAAGTTCATCACAAAGCTCTTGTAGCTAGGTGGGAGCGACTGAAGGATTTTGTCAACGACCGCGTCATCCGGGAGATTAACTCCCAGCTGAGACAAGCGGTTGTGCAACCCAGACATTTTGAGTATGTGTTCGCTGACGGAACTATTCTCCTCCATCTTACAACTATAGAACTTGTCGGAGACTTCATATCTCTCGACCCGGGCATGAGCTTGGAAAACCATTTTCAGCTCTGGGAACATCTCATATGCTCCGTGCTGCTCAAAACGCTTTTGGAGCCCCGGTTCTAAGCTGTAAAGCATGCCGCACTGAACCAGGGAGTAATCATCACTACGTGACTGCCAGGCGTTCAGAACGTCTTGAGTTGCTGGGAAAACAGGTGCATCACCTAGCGGTGCTTCAAGGACATATGCTTTCTTGGCAGCTATGAGGATAATCCTCAGGTTACGGACCCAGTCCGTGTAGTTGCTACCATCGTCTTTCAGCTTGGTTTTCTCTAGGAACGCGTTGAAGTTGAGGGCAACATTAGCGTGGGCCATTTGATCTACAAGACATATTGTAAAGGTTTTTTTAGACTAAGTTCATGATAATTAAGTTCATCTAATCAAATTATTAACGAACTCCCACTCAGACAGACATCCCTCTAGTCATCTAAGTGATACATGATCCGAGTCAACTAGGCTGTGTCCGATCATCACGTGAGACGGACTAGTCATCATCGGTGAACATCTTCATGTTGATCGTATCTGCTATATGACTCATGTTCGACCTTTCGGTCTCTTGTGTTTCGAGGCCATGTCTGTACATGCTAGGCTCGTCAAGTCAACCTAAGTGTATTGCGTGTGTAAATTTGGCTTACACCCGTTGTATGCGAATGTTAGAACCTATCACACCCGATCATCACGTGGTGCTTCGGAACAACGAACCTTCGCAACGGTGCACAGTTAGGGGGAACACTTTCTTGAAATTTTAGCGAGGGATCATCTTATTTATGCTACCGTCATTCTAAGCAAATAAGATGTAAAACATGATAAACATCACATGCAATCAAATAGTGACATGATATGGCCAATATCATTTTGCTCCTTTTGATCTCCATCTTCGGGGTGCCATGTTCATCATCGTCACCGGCATGACACCATGATCTCCATCATCGTGTCTTCATGAAGTTGTCTCGCCAACTATTACTTCTACTACTATGGCTAACGGTTAGCAATAAAGTAAAGTAATTACATGACGTTCCAGTTGACACGCAGGTCATAAATAAATTAAGACAACTCCTATGGCTCCTGCCGGTTGTCATAATCATCAACATGCAAGTCGTGATTCCTATTACAAGAACATGATCAATCTCATACATCACATATATCATTCATCACATCCTTCTGGCCATATCACATCACGTGACACTTGCTGCAAAAACAAGTTAGACGTCCTCTAATTGTTGTTGCAAACTTTTATGTGGCTGCTATAGGTTTCTAGCAAGAACGATTCTTACCTACGCCAAAACCACAACGTGATATGCCAATTTCTATTTACCCTTCATAAGGACCCTTTTCATCGAATCCGATCCGACTAAAGTGGGAGAGACAGACACCCGCTAGCCACCTTATGCAACTAGTGCATGTCAGTCGGTGGAACCTGTCTCACGTAAGCGTACGTGTAAGGTCGGTCCGGGCCGCTTCATCCCACGATGCCGCCGAATCAAGATAAGACTAGTAACGGCAAGTAAATTGACAAAATCGACGCCCACAACAACTTGTGTTCTACTCGTGCATAGAAACTACGCATAGACCTAGCTCATGATGCCACTGTTGGGGATCGTAGCAGAAATTAAAATTTTCTACGCATCACCAAGATCAATCTATGGAGTTTACTAGCAACGAGAGGGGAGGAGTGCATCTACATACCCTTGTAGATCGCGAGCGGAAGCGTTCAAGAGAACGGGGTTGATGGAGTCGTACTCGTCGTGATCCAAATCACCGATGATCCAAGCGCCGAACGGACGGCACCTCCGCGTTCAACACACGTACGGAGCGGTGACGTCTCCCACGCCTTGATACAGCAAGGAGGAGGGAGAGGTTGAGGAAGAAGGCTCCAATAGCAGCACGATGGCGTGGTGGTGGTGGAGTGACAGTTCTCCGGCAGGGCTTCGCCAAGCACACGCGGAGGAGGAGAGGTGTTGGGGAGGGGAGGGGCTGCGCCTTGGGAAAGGTGCTGCAGCCCTCCCCTCACCCCTCTATTTATAGGGAGAAGGGAGAAGGGGGTCGGCCCCTCTAGGTGAGATCTAGAGGGGGGCGGCGGCCAAGGGGGAAGGGAGCTTGCCCCCCAAGCAAGGGGGGGCGCCCTCCCTTTAGGGTTCCCCCCAAACCCTAGGCGCATGGGCCCTAGGGGGGGTTGGCGCCCAGCCCACTTAGGGCTGGTTCTCTTCCACCTACAGCCCATAAGGCCCTCCGGGGCAGGTGGTCCCGGTACAATACCGGTATACCCCCGAATATTTCCGGTGACCGTATGGTGACTTCCCATATATAAATCTTTACCTCCGGACCATTCCGGAACTCCTCGTGACGTCCGGGATCTCATCCGGGACTCCGAACAACATTCGGTAATCACATACAAACCTTCCTTATAACCCTAGCGTCATCGAACCTTAAGTGTGTAGACCCTACGGGTTCGGGAATCATGCAGACATGACCGAGACACCTCTCTATCCAATAACCAACAGCGGGATCTGGATACCCATGTTGGCTCCCACATGTTCCACGATGATCTCATCGGATGAACCACGATGTCGAGGATTCAAGCAATCCCGTATACAATTCCCTTTGTCAATCGGTACTTTACTTGCCCGAGATTCGATCGTCGGTATCCCAATACCTCGTTCAATCTCGTTACCGACAAGTCACTTTACTCGTTCCGTAATGCATGATCCCGTGACTAACTACTTAGTCACATTGAGCTCATTATGATGATGCAATACCGAGTGGGCCCAGAGATACCTCTCCGTCATACGGAGTGACAAATCCCAGTCTCGATCCGAGCCAACCCAACAGACACTTTCGGAGATACCTGTAGTGCGCCTTTATAGCCACCCAGTTACGTTGTGACGTTTGGTACACCCAAAGCATTCCTACGGTATCCGGGAGTTGCACGATCTCATGGTCTAAGGAAATGATACTTGACATTAGAAAAGCTTTAGCAAACGAACTACACGATCTAGTGCTATGCTTAGGATTGGGTCTTGTCCATCACATCATTCTCCTAATGATGTGATCCCGTTATCAATGACATCCAATGTCCATGGTCAGGAAACCGTAACCATCTATTGATCAACGAGCTAGTCAACTAGAGGCTCACTAGGGACATGTTATGGTCTATGTATTCACACATGTATTACGATTTCCGGATAACACAATTAAAGCATGAACAATAGACAATTATCATGAACAAGGAAATATAATAATAACCATTTTATTATTGCCTCTAGGGCATATTTCCAACACGCCTCCCCACTCCCCCTGCTGCCCCACTATGTCGGTCGCCCCCCAACTCCGTCGCCGCCCCCACTCCAGCCGGCTCGGGCTATATCGAGCCCCTGAGTCTCGACGCGATCTCGCCCTGGTGCCATGTCCGTTAACCCCCTAATCCGCTCCCTCACCCTTCCATCTTCCTCTGAGTCCGATGACGAGAGAGACGGTGTTGTTGAGAGCCCCGCTGCTCTAGTGTAGTGGTGTAGGCTATCGAGATGCATCCGCCCCTACCCTGCTCTAGTGTTTGCTGCTTTGGTTGTGGTTTTTTGTGTTCCTTGCAGTAGTTGTTTTTTTATGCTATTATAGTTGGTGTACCACTGTTTTTTTATAATGAATATAACCGATTACCAGCCCTCGGATCTGCAGCTGTGCAATTGTTCGCATATGGATTGGGTTAATTCTAGCATCTCTAGATCCTACTGTTAGTATCACATAGGATCCTCATGGGTTTATAACCTCATATCATCTTATATGTTACTAGATCTTAGGATTATAATTGTCCATCAAATTGCTTCTCGCGGAAGAATCACTTCATCTAGAGATCTGTGATATACATGGCAGTTCTTGTTATATGCAATGTCCTCACACTCCAGAATCAAATAAGTTTTGAAATTTTGTTTTGTTTATATGCACAAGATAAACAACAAAGATTGTCCAAAATCATCATATGTATTCATTAGCCTTTGTGACTAGATATTTATGTCACTTGTACGACCTGTTGCAACTTGCAAGTGTTGACGGTTTTTATGTAAATATAAAAGTTGGACGGAAGCATGTGCATGCTGTTAATTTTAGTTACTAAACCTGAATATTCTGTTTTCCAATTAAGATCTATGCATTGTAGTGTAGCAACTCTGAAGGGAGCTCTCTAGCTAGCTAGCTTCTGGAACGGTGAGTCTTGTTGGCTGATTTGGCATTTGCCTGCTAGCTGTTGGTTCCATTCTAGAAGGTTAGTAAGTTAATTAAGAACTTTATGTTTACTTTATGGTGATGAAGGTATGCCATTTCTCTTTCCATATGATCCAATTTGGGATCGGGTTCCACTATGAAAATATAACTGAAGAAGAACCAAAAATAGCACATGCTACTGTTTTTCTTTCCTGTGAAGTGGATCGTTCATCCTTGCTCATATTGCTTTAGGAAAATGGCGCCACCACCACCACCACTATGTTGACTGTGCAAGTCAAGGTGCGTCAGCAGCCTTGCAACTGGCACGTTGTTCGACATCTACTTTCAGTCGAGTTTTCTTCATGCGACGGTAACAAATTATATGAAACTTGTAACAACTATTTTGTTTTTAGTGTTATTGGCATTAATGTATTGTGTATATATCATTTTGCTTTTTTTGCACAAATCATCCCATGCAATGTGTGGTTGGAATTCAACAAGCTGACTGGAGACACTGTGACCTTTGAGGCTCCTGTGGGCCCCTACACTATGGAGGTCGAGAAAGGACGAAATATGTCGCATCTGGGAGGAGATGGATGGGTCCATTTCATCGCCCACATGGGTATCTGGTGAGTTGATTAGCTTCTCCTTCAGAGCAGAAAGACCCAAGCTGGCCGTCATTTATGTCAACACGTAGGAAGATGATGAAGATGACGAGGACCCACTTGATGAAGCCATCTATGCTCAAAGAATGAGGCTAAGCGAGGAGGAGGTGTGCAACCTATGGGACATAATTCCGCCACGTGCTGACTTTGTCGAGGTGCCATTCGTGACCCGCCTGATAAGTACCATGGTTGATCGGCATGTCATGGTATGTTATACTTACTGTAGTAATTTGATGATATGCTTTATTGTTATACTTACAAATGCAAATTATTCGATGCTATGCTTAGTGTAGAGTCCAATGATATGTTGTGTGGAAGCTAGTCGATGATATGCTTTAGCGTAGAGTCCGATGACATGCTTAATTAGTGTAGAGTCTGATGACATGCTTACTGTCCGATCGATGATATGCTTTAGTGTGTAGCTAGAGTCCAATGATATATATGCTTACTGTAGAATCCGGTCGATGATATGCTTTAGTGTAGCTAGAGTCCAATGATATATATATATATATATATATATATGATTATTGTAGAATCCAAGGAACTGTTAATAGTGTAGAATCCATACTTATTAGTAGAATTCATGCTTAGTAGAAATGTAGTACTGTGTCTTTTGATAGTGTAGAAATCTATACTTAGTAGAAATATATTTGCAAGAGTATGTGCGAGGCTACTTATTAATTGATATGTTTTTCTTATTCAAAAATTGCCAGAGATCATATCTGTGAGTTGTGGTATCGAGCCTGATGAAGAAGGCTCTGCTGGAATACGCCTTACCGCAAAGGGCTCCATCACCACCTGTGTGTACGGCGTGGACACGGATGGTCGCACACACTTAAGCTCGGTTGGGTGGAAGAGCTTCCTCGTTGGCAAGAATCTTCATGTTGGATAGGCCATCCTAATTACAATCAGGAACACCCACCGCCAAGGCTTGAGGATGTTGATCGTCATCCATATCATCTAGAACTATATATTGTGTGGCTGCTGAACCATATATATGCTACTGTATGACTATCTAGTAGACTGCTTATCAACTATTATTAGTTCGCCATATGAGATCTATCCATGCATGTTGACTATATATGAGTACCTATAATGTTTGTGAAATTGTGGTTATATTGAAGGAAATATGTCCTAGAGGCAATAATAAAGTTGTTATTTATATTTCCCTATATCATGATAAATGTTTATTATTCATGCTAGAATTGTATTAACCGGAAACTTAGTACATGTGTGAATACATAGACAAACAGAGCGTCCCTAGTATGCCTCTACTTGACTAGCTCGTTAATCAAAGATGGTTAAGTTTCCTAGCCATAGACATGTGTTGTCATTTGATGAATGGGATCACATCATTAGAGAATGATGTGATGGACAAGACCCATCCGTTAGCTTAGCACTATGATCGTTTAGTTTATTGCTATTGCTTTCTTCATGACTTATACATGTTCCTATGACTATGAGATTATGCAACTCCCATATACCGGAGGAACACTTAGTATGCTATCAAACGTCACAACGTAACTGGGTGATTATAAAGATGCTATACAGGTGTCTCCAATGGTGTTTGTTGAGTTGGCATAGATCGAGATTAGGATTTGTCACTCCGTGTATCGGAGAGGTATCTCTGGGCCCTCTCGGTAATGCACATTGTCGGTGTCAAAACCGGCGGATCTCGGGTAAGGGGTCCCGAACTGTGCGTCTAAGGCGGATGGTAACAGGAGGTGGGGGACACAATGTTTACCCAGGTTCGGGCCCTCTCGATGGAGGTAATACCCTACTTCCTGCTTGATTGATCTTGATGATATGAGTATTACAAGAGTTGATCTACCACGAGATCGTAGAGGCTAAACCCTAGAAGCTAGCCTATGATTATGATTGTTGTTGTCCTACGGACTAAACCCTCCGTTTTATATAGACACCGGAGGGGGCTAGGGTTACACAGAGTCGGTTACAAAGGAGGAGATCTACAGATCCCAATTGCCAAGCTTGCCTTCCACGCCAAGGAGAGTCCCATCCGGACACGGGACGAAGTCTTGAGTCTTGTATCTTCATAGTCCAACAGTCCGGCTAAAGTATATAGTCCGGCTATCCGAGGACCCCCTAATCCAGGACTCCCTCAGTAGCCCCTGAACCAGGCGTCAATGACGATGAGTCCGGCGCACAGATTGTCTTCGGCATTGCAAGGCGGGTTCCTCCTCCGAATACTCCATAGAAGATTTTTGAACACAAGGATCGTGTCCGGCTCTGCAAAATAAATTCCACATACCGTTGTAGAGAGTATAGTATTCCACAAATCTAATCTGCTGAGGTTTCATAGCGTGACATCACGCCACGGCCCGGTCATTATTCGAACCGTTTTTCCTAACCAGCTACTGCACATATTGCGAGGCGGTTTTCTTGGCACGTCTTGTCGAAGCAGAGATCGTGTCCCCTTGTCACGGGATTCTCATCAATACGGGTATGGGTAACCCAACCGTGCCATCAATTACGGCGCTTGGGGAATAAGCGGGTTTACCAGGCAAGTGGGGAGGCGCCGAATCCCTGCTGCCTTTATAAGGGGATAAGGACTCCCTTTCGCACCCACGCTTTCTTCTTCCCGATCCATTCCCCTTCGCTCGAGCTCCAGCGCCCAAGCATTCATCTTCTCTGCCCACAAAGGCCTTCCGAAAATGTCCGGATCCGGAGCAAGAGGCAAGTGGATGGCCTCTACCGTCTGGGAGAAGGATATCAAAAAGCTTCGGGAGGCCGGGTATCTGGCCAAGAAAATCAGCCACCGTCTCCCGACGGTGGGACAGATCGTCCCTACTCCGGAACCCCACGAGAGGGTTGTATTCCTCCCTCACTTTGTCCGCGGGCTAGGGTTTCCCCTCCACCCGTTCGTTCGCAGCATCATGTATTATTATGGGATCGATCTTCACGATCTGTCCCCTAATTCCTTCCTCAACATCTCGACATTCATTGTCGTGTGCGAGGCTTTTCTCCGCATCTCGCCACACTTCGGCTTATGGCTGAAGATTTTTAATGTGAAGCCCAAGGTAGTGGGCGGCGAGCACACCGAGTGCGGGGGTGCTATGGTGAGCAAGATGCCCAACGTCACATGGCCAACAAGCACCTTTAACGATTCCGTCAAGGAGTGGCAATAGCAGTGGTTTTACATCACCGAGCCGCGTGGCACGGATTGGGCCGCTACTCCCGAGTTTCGATCCGGAGCCCCTCTGCGGCTTACATCCTGGGTCAAGAAGGGCCTGAACTGCTCTTCGTCCAACGAATTGTCGGTGCTCCAGACGCGCGTTAATGATATGGGAGACGAGAACATTGAACTTGTCAATGTAGTCCAGGTAATGTTAGTTCGCCGGATCCTGCCTTGTCAACACCGGACTTGCAATCTATGGGAATTCGATCCGACCAAGCACCAAACCCTGCGAGAGCTTTTCGGCTCCTCGCACAAAGACGTCTGGAAGGTGCTTTTCAAGTCCAGCAAATCATGGCCGGACTCCGCCGAAGACCGCGGGTACCAACTGTCCCGCCCTGCAATTTCGGTAAGTCATCATACTTTTTATCCCATAACCCAAAGGAAGCTCTTAATGTGTTTTCTACAACTCTCCTAGCACTACAAAAAAAATACACTTCCGTGATGATACGTGTTTGTCACAGTAGGTCGCGTTTTTTGTCATGCATGTACATCCATGACGATTTTATGACAGAATCAAGATAGTCATACCTGTGCTGTCGTAGAAGTGTTCCATGACATTACCAAAATTATCATCACGGAAGTGTCCACTTCCATGACGATAAATCGCGCGTCACAGAAGTGCTTTCGTCAAGGGTGACCGACACGTGGCATCCACCGTAACGGAACGCCGTTAAGCTATCGGGTCGGGTTTTGGATCCGATAACCCGTTAACAGCCCCGACCAATGGGAAATTTCCACGTGTAAAATTCTTATTGGCCGGACGAAACACGTGTCAGCTCGTCAGTGGGTCAGATAGGCGCCTATGATATGTCGACACGTGCCACGGCCCACCACTGGCCCATTTAGCTTACAAAGCTGGCCCGTTTGACTTGGTCAAAAGTTAACGGGCTGGCCCATGAATAGCCTGTTAATGGTCTCTTCGCAAATAGCCCATTTTACGGCCCGTTAACTCATGGCCCGTTAGGCCCTAAAGGAAATCGGCCCAACAACGTCATGTGGGCCGTCGAATACAACACCAGCCCATTTCACTTTCGGCCCATGTATGGCCCACGACGTCTTTCGGCCCATATGAGGCCTTCGTATCTTTCGGCCCTTTACAGGCCCACGGTGACTCTAGCCCATAATGAACAGTAATTTTCTTTATACCCGTTAACGGCTCGTGATTTACATGGGCTGTTTCCAGCCCGTGTTAGCTTTCGGCCTATTGACGGCCCATACGTTCTTGGGCTCCTTTTCGGCCCTCGATTATTTTCGGCCCGTTACTGGCCTGCTCCCCTAATGGGCCAAATTCGGCCCATGGCAAGAGTCGGCCCGTTACTGGCATGTTCCCCTAATGGGCCAAATTCAGCCCATGGCAAGAGTCGGCCCGTTACTGGCCTGTTACCCTAATGGGCCAAATTCGGCCCATGGCAAGAGTCGGCCCGTTTCTGGCCTGTTAACCCGTTGCACCGTTTCCAGCCCGTCCTATATTCTGGCCCATTAACGACCCGTTATGCCTGTGACAGAATTAAGCCTTTGTTGTCCTACGACCTATTACCGTGCTGGGCCGATACCAGTTACGCCCGATTACGGCCCATGTAGACCCATTTATCCGACGGCCCGAGGCCCACCGATTACAGGCCCATTTATCGACGGCCCGTAGGAGACCCATGGATCCTACGGCCCGTATATGGCCCATGGTAGTTGCGGCCACTAGCAAACCAGGGAAAAAGAAGACTAGGAAATAAATAAGGCCGAAACTAACGCTAGGCTATTAAGGCGATTGCACAGATTACATCCACTCGGCATCAAAGATCGCCACCAGTGCAAATATAGGGAACACCCTACACTATACAAAAATGGCTTGCTGTTTTCTTCAGCCGGTGGCTGCACGTTAAGAATAAATTTTGTATCGCACCAAAACAAATTACAACTATATAAAAAGGAAGGTTGGCATAAAATTTAACAGTCTAGTAGATAAATGCACCACCACAAGTTCAGAAGCTCAGTTCATTTGACCTGACTGTTATGTTTTCATGCTGTATTGTCCGATGGAGCACCATAACCCTCGCCTTCATTTCCCCTAGGCTCCTGAACAACATAACAAATGTCTGATAGTCTGGTTTCAAAACCATGCATATCTTGACGACATTGAGCAATGTTTCTCCTTGTTTCACAAAGGGTCTCTGTTAGGGAATGGACTTGTGTCTGGAGCGCAGATACAACATTGCTTTGAGCTTGCATATCTTGATCATGAGGCAGTTTGGACGATATTGCCTTAACAACCAACCCAGTATTACGCAGGAACGTGCTTTTGGCACTGTCAGTGGACAGGTACTGACCCACTGCAGCAAGAGCTGACATTGCGGTTATAGTTGCCTCGCCACCTTCAAAAGGTGGCGGTTCCACCATTTTTCCATAGCTCGCTGAAAAGTTGAGGTTTTACATTAGTAGTACCAGAACAGAAGATATTAAGGACTTATTCTGGTGAACCCATGTAAAATATTAGTTGTATTTTATTGCAAAGTACATAATAAAACCAGGTTCCAAACATATGACCATGTACCATCGCTAATGTATTGTCTATTTCTTCACATTGTATTGAGGGCTAAGGATAAAGAGACGAAGTTTATAATACGGTAAGCATAGTATGACATTATTCATATCACAAAACAACTGAGAACAGACAAACAGGCAATTGTAACGTTGTGTGGGCAAGTCCAGCACGGAACTAGATTACGGGTCAAGATCAAAGGAACATCACTCCTCTCTTTTAAACCTTGTAAGGTGCAATGATACGCTAAGACAATTGTGTATAAAATTGAAAAGAGTAATAGACATTGGCTGCAAACCATGCAGTTCAAGGCACAAGTCAGAGTAAGTAGTAGTTAAAAGGCATGAGGATTAAGGACTTACAACAGTGGCTTTGACTGGTGTAGTCATGCCCTTCTTCTTGCTGGTGTGACAGTCCTTGAAGATTTCCACAGCATTTGGTTCAGGTACTTTTTGGTCCTTGCGGGCTTTCCTCTGCATTTCGAACAAGTCAATATAGTTCTGATAATATGGTACAGTGAAAAGAGTGAAACAACAGCTAATTACAAGAGCCTCGCAGTGTGCAATATAGCTACGAGATCCTGTCGTCTGTTGGAATTTCACTTTCGTACGGTTGGCCTTGTTCTTTGAACAGTTCACCTACAAGAAGATAGATTTGTGTGGCACATGCGTAAATAGGACTTCAACATGTGATTTGATCACATATATATAATGTACCTGATACTTCGGATCAGACCAGTGTTTAACAAGGCCCCTCCAGTCTTCATCCGATATATTTTCCACTGGAGATGTTTGGGAAAGTTCACTGCTAGCCTTGCCTTCAAAGTGAGTTTTCCTCAAGTTATACGATACTGTCGCAGAGCAGACTTGAACACATGGGTGCAAGCTTGTCTGGTTGCATCATCTTGGCTATCCAACTTGAACCTCATCTGTTGAAAATTATGGGAGTCTCATTATCAGCAACCTAGAAAGTATGGGACAGAGCAAGACGATATTACTAGTTTCCATACATAACCATACTTACAGATAAATGGTCGAGGAAGGTGTTGAACTGGGTTTCGTCTTTGTCATTCCTGTACTGAATCCATGTTGGGAGGATACGTACATGACACCTAACGGCAACCGCTGCCTCTGATACTAACTTGGCTGACTCTGTAGCATCACGTGGCCTTTTTAAACCTGCCTCAAAACGGATCTCCATTCTTCCTCCTCTAGATTTAGTTAACCTATCGAGCATTATCCCTGATGTTTGTTTCCTCTTGCGCCTAGGTGCTAGTCCAACAACGAACATAGGAAGTGTTAGTGTACATCAAACTGTGAGACTACATATAAAGAAGCATGCAACTGTAACTTGACTCCAGCAACTACCTTCTTGCTGTTGAAGCTCACAAGGTTCATCTGATATTGCCAACTCGTCTTGTGTCAAGTACTTGGGAAGTAGTGTCAGGTGGCAAGGGAGCTTGGGAACGTGCTGCTAGCTCAGTTGACGCACGAGTAAGTCGTGCAGCTGGTAGTACTGTGGTAGGTGTTGCAAGAACTAGGGCTGTCTCTGCTTGTTTGGTGGCAGCTATTTGTTTCTGTTTGGCTTTTTTGCAACTCGTGTAGCATGGGATGCCGTGTTTGTAGAATTTTCCGCTGAACTTTGACCTTCTATTGCACCATCAGTACCAGCAAAATTTGCAGGATTCATCCGCTTCTCATTCCCTGCCATTCTGTGTTTCTTCCTCTTTCTCTGTGCCATGTTAAGTCAAGCCGACAAGAAAAACGAATAACAATTTAGTTCTTCAGAACAAATTGATGCGTGATGCAGATGAACTGAACTTTGATGTTAGACAACCACATGATAGGAGGATGTAATATGTATGAAAAACAGGACGGAAGAGATAACCAGAACTATGATGTGTAAACTAAGAAGAAGACATTTCACCAAATTAGAAGCAATGCAATGGAAGGTAGACACCATACGAAAGATGCTACAAATATCGCTCTGCCAAGTTAACAGTGTCTCATCATAAATGGCGTTTAAACAAATGTGAAGCAGTACAAGAAATAAATCATATGCAAGATGCAAACAACATCACACTACCATGTTAGAGGTCTCTCGTCATTAGTGCCATTGCATATTCACAGCATTGCATATTCACAGCTTATGATGTGTAAACTAAGGAGAAGGTATTTCAACAAATTAGAAGCAATGAAAGCTAGACACCATATGAAAGATGCAACGAATATCACTCTACCAAGTTAAAACTGTCTCGTCATAAGTGCCATTTCAACAAATTAGTAGTACAAGCTAGAAAAGAATGTGAGATGTAACCTATATCACACTCCGAAGTCAAATGTGTCTTATGATAAGTGATTGTTGTAGGTTACACAACAGTAGTAATTTGATGTAAGAACATGGTGTGATAGACAGATATTGTATGTTCTAGAAACAGGAACACGTGTCTTATTCAAGTATAATGTGTAAAGTAAGCAGATGGAATTCAACAAAATTAGAAGCAATACAAGCTAGACATCACACATAACATGCAACCACATATAACAGTGCCAAGTTAGAGGGAGCACCAGTGATGCTGCACTAGGGGAGACGTGCTCATCATAAACACAGCTTTGTTGAGTGTCTATGCATGTATTGTCTTGGAAATCATCTTGGGGTGTGGAGGAGTAGAAACTGTAGAGGCCCTCCGTTCGGAAGGAGCACCTTTATCCGCTGCCTTGCTAACTTCCTTCCGCTTTATTGATTTTGAATTGTCAAGTAAAACCGACAAGAAAAAGCAATAAAATTCTCTCTTCAGAACTCATTCATGCATGATACTGACAATCACTACTTTGATGTAAGGCAAACACATGATACCAGGATGGAATATGTACGAAAAACAGGACGACATGGCATGTTCACAACTGTTTGTGTAAACTAAGCAGAAACCATTCCAGCAAATAAGAAGCAATGCAAGCTAGACACCACATGAAAGATGCAACCAATATGACTCTGCCAAGTTAAAAGCGTCCCATCATAAATGGAATTTCAACAAATTAGAAGCAGCGCATGCTATAAATCATATGAAAGATGCAACTAATATCGCACTGCATATACTAAAGGTGTCTCGTCATGTTGATTGATGCGGGATACAAAAAAAAATAGTTTTATGTAAGAACATGCTTAATAGACAGATGTACTATATACTAAATACAGGAAGGCATGTCACATTAACAGGTATAATGTATAAGCTAAGTAGACTAGCACATGCAGTTTAACCAGATTGGAAGAATTACAATCTAGACACCATATGCAACATGCAACCACATATCACGCTGCCAAGTTAGAGCAAGCACCTGCGATGCTAGTGTAGGGGAAATGCTGTAATCAACTACAGAGCTACGTTCACTATCTTCATCTAGCATTTCTGTTTCTTGAGAATCATGTCGGGAGGCTGACGCTGCATTCTTTAAATGAGGAGTAGTCCCCTTGCCTGCCTGCCTCGTCATAAGTGATTGATGAGGGATACACAAGAACATTAGTTTGATGTAAGAACATGGTTAATACACAGATGTACTAGTATGTACCAGAAACAGAAAGGTATGTCATATTCAAAGGTATAATGTGTAAGCTAAGCAGATGCAATTTAACCAAATTGGAAGCAATACAAGCTAGACATCCGGCTGGAGTGGTGAGCATGATCATCTAGGACCTGAGAGCCTGGTGGGAGGCGGGCTGCTTCGCCACCATCGCAGCTTTTTAGTTGGCTTCCAGGTGATGCCTATCTTTGCTGGGCTTGTCACTGGCTCGGCCAGTGCCCTGACTAGCTATTTGTCTTCTGGTGCTCACGGGATGGTGGTTCATGTAAAAAAAATATCTTTCCTTATCTTACCGACTTCGGCCTTTCGAATACAAGCTAGACACCATATGGAACATGCAACCACATATGACACCGCGAAGTAAAAGCAAGCACCTGGGATGGTGGTTCATTGCGAGCGAGGTCATCAACTCCAGAGCTACGTTTACCGTCTCCATCTGCTGACACTGCACCCTTTATAGCGCTGTAACGTGTCTTGCCTACCCGCATACGAAGCTGGAGCGACTTCTCTCTTTTCTTTTTGGCTTCTCTCATGGCAGCAGAGTCTGAAATACCCTTGCATAAAAACACAATAGTGAGAGTAAGGGTGAAGTGTGTGCAGAACTAGTGCACTGTAAAAGTAGCAGTTAGCAGGTGGCTGAAAAATAAATGACAGGAGACATATGATAGCTCTACAACATTGCATGGCAAACAAAATTAGATTCTACTCCGTATGATTTTGTAATATATGAGCACAGGAAATGCAGGTACTCCTCCAGCACACCACCACATGTGGTCATATCTAAGATAACAGTCGACTGAAAATAAATAGGTCAGTCGATTTTTTTAATGAACCGTTCGATCTATAAGGAACGGGCAGATGGCCTTCGTCTACCTCCCGCCGGTCACTGTTGATGATCTTTCTCAAACCGCCAGCGACCACCAGCCCAGACCCCTGCCTCCGCCGCCCCGCCCTCCCATCGACCTCACACCACCGCCGTGCTTGGCAGCGCCCCCAGGCCATCCCTTTAATCCCGGCCGACCTCCAGATCGGGCGCCAGTAGCTCTAGGCCGCACATGCCCCTAAGATAAACACCAAGGCGCCGCTTCCCTAGCGTAATAGGCATACTAGCGCCTGTTACGCCGGGGAATGCTTCCGTTAATTGGGAATCAACTGGCCAGAAATTGAAATTCAAGGGGGCGACGGACCTCTAGCTAAGGTGAAATAGTATATGAGGAGAAACCTTGTGCATCGCGAGTTACTAGGAACATCTAGTATCAAGAAGAAGCGGTCAACCAGTGTCTTCTGTGGGATGAATACCGTGCAAGTAGAGACGTAAGATTTGCACGAATAAGGGAAGAGGAGTACCTTTTTCGGTTGCCGGTGTGGTCACCTCCACATGTCGCGCCGATCTTCTTCTTTTTACCGGGGAAACCGATGTTCTGGAGGGTGCAGGCTTGGACGAACCCATGGCCAAATTGTTGACTGTGTTACCGTGGCCGTATGTCGGCGGAGGGGAAGCAGATCCGAGGCGGCGAAGGACGGCGTAGCAGGAACAGCTCTGGTGCGGTGGAGGGTGGGGAAGTTGGAGCAGCAGCGGTGAGGCGCAGGACGGCGTGGTTGAACTGGCTCGGGTACGGACGGCTCGGCCTCGGCTTCAACTACTAGCCATGGAGGGCGTTGCGGTTGAGGTTGCGGTGGACGACGACGTTGGGGTATCGGCTCCGGCGTGATGGAGGAGGGCGGCGGTTAATGGGTGGGATGGGGTGGCGGACGGAGGACGCCGAGGTTTCGCGGCTGGTGGAGAGGTAGTTTTGGCACCCACGGAGTACGAATGGGGAATCGGACAGGTCGGGGGAACCATGTTTCGGTCTGGGACGCGCTTGTTTTTGGCTTTTTTGAACAGAAGATGGGACGCACTTGTTTGAAATTTGGGGAAAGTACAAACTTTGCCCTCCTCTTAAATTTCGGACCTAATGCGGGTCGGGGGTAGGATGGTAATCCCAGGTGTCCCAAATAGTGGGCGGGAGCGATTTCGGCCGCGCACATGTGTGCTTAGGCGGCCATTGCGTATGAATGTTTTTCGGATGCGGTTGCGTGGCGTCTAGATGAAGCTACAAACCTACCCCGGTTTAGACCTTTGGACGTCGAGCCGGTAGGTTTCACAGGTCGGAGTTATTAGAAAAGTAATTTCCTTGTACTACCAAACATTGGTCTCACGCGGTTTCGGGCGAGTAGAGGCTCTTTTGGCGCTTCGTTCGAAATTTTTAAACACAAGCATTCACGTTTAGAGTACTCTTGAACTATGAGGATTGTCCTAAATAGACAACGTTATATTTGACCTTGTATGTTTGAAAACCTCATTAAATTATCCGCTTCTTTTTGAAATTTTGACACTTGAAAATCCTATAACTACGATTATTTTGGAATGGAGGAGCTAAATTTGAATCTATTTTGTACACGACTACATATGCTATTATGTACAAAATCAGAGCAAAGATTGGTGCCCCCATAATTTAGGTATGGTTTACAAATGCCATGATATCAAATTCAAATAATTGAATGGACTTCATGTTGAATTCGATTTTTTTAAACCACCTTAAGTTGAATTCAAATGTATGCTAGTTCATAGGTAGCTATTTATAATGTCCATTGTGTAACTTTCGTATGTATAATGTGCTTTACACACACAACATGAACTATACTCACGTTTATATTCGATTGCTAAAGCGATGCATTGCCTGGAGTTCAAAATACTAACTATGTGGATCAATTGTGTCGAATAATAACATAGACATGCTCAAATTCGATAGAATCTAGATGTCTGATGGATCAATGACCGCTCCTTACGCGAATTGCAAATATCATGATCCCATCCTAATATTTGGATACAATTTATATCTTTAATCAATGTGTAGAGCAGTCTTTTACGTGTAGTTTCAATCTCCATCGGTGGTCTCTCACACATGCTCACACACTCTCTCCCGAGGTGTCTTTCTCACACACATGCTCTAGATATAACCCTCCCTCCCTCTCGTAACCATTTACAACTGTTTTCACTAACCTTTATCACAAGCACTCTTCCTCTCGCAAACATACACACGCACAATCCTCATCGACCCTTTCTATATACATGGACCTGCCTACGTGTCTCATGTAAGCACATTATCTTTACGCCTGTCTCTCACGTATTGTCTCACACCTCTCTTCCTAATCGACGAGTACGATTCTAGCAGAGCATTCTGTAGGATGCCCCTTAAAGTTAGGTTGGATGAATAGTAATATCAGAGATAAAGGGGTTACCTTAGTCCGAGAACCTAGGGTTACAAATCCTATCCGGCTTTATCAGTGGACACAGAGTCCTTCACAATTCTGCTATCTTTGTCTTGTACGACTGGTCATCCATGGGTCTTCCTAAATGCGTCACGGGCCGACCAATGTGGCGCAGGACGGAACCGAACGAAGGGCCTCACCTCGACCCACCGGACCTCACGCGGTGACACACCCTCTGCCCCCACGTCTCATTATCTTCTCACCCCCACACATACCAACACAAACACCACACACACAGAAAATTTCTCCGTGCCTCTATTCCCTCCCCCCTTGCATATACACACTCAAGGGAATGGAATCTCTTGTCGTGACGTCATATTCGTCTCTCTCTCTAGACCACTCTCATTTCTCGTGCTATCTCTCCCACGCCCCCCCCGTCGGCCCCTCTATCCATGCCTCTCTCAAATATGTAATACACACACATACCTCTCTAGGCCCCGCCAAATGCATCAACTACACATTCACACATGTTACATCACGTACCCCATTGATCTAAAAAGCCCTCTCTTCACGTTTATTTCGCATACAACATTCCTTTTGAATAAAGTGTGGCCAAAAAATTATTTTAGAGTTTCTACATATATACAACATTACAAAGTTATATGGAGGAGTACGAACGCTAATTTGCATTGCATGGTGCCCACAATGATATTTATTCCGCACTGTGAATTTGTATATTTTTATACTATATACAAAGTTAGTCATAATAAAGAGAAACGAAGAGCATCTCTCTCTCCATCGCATACCCCCCCTGTACGCCCCTTTCACGTATGCACACAAAACTATCTCCAGGTCCTCTAAAAGTAAGCCCCCAGAAAATTCACGCATGTTTCATCTTTCTCTCGCGATATATGCAATGATGATCATTGTATTTGAAACGAAAGCACGATACGTACATTGGACTTCAGAATCCACTCATTACGGTCACCATTTACGTTTAGTGGTTATTATATAGTCACGGGCTCACCGTACAACTCTGTATTTGCTCATGACATGACTAGTTGACCAGTTAAATGCTCCACATGGCACCTCTAGTGTTGCATCACATTATCTCACTACCATCATGCCCACCTATCGACTTGTATCTACTCTACATCTACACTCTTATAAAGTACATAAAATACACTCTTATAAAAAACAGAGTTGGTGATGATGGTGTGCCTGCCATCCTGCAATATAGGCCGTCCGATTTATATCTGACGGATAGGAAAGAAACTATGGCAATTTTGCAAAAAGGTACCCACACACCTCTCCACATTTGCAAATAAGGCCTTCCCTCGTTCATCCTTTTCTCTCACAAGATAGACAAGTCATACAAATGCATCTTGATGTTACGTGCAACGCACGGGCATCTTGCTAGTAAGAATGAAAACAAACAACAAAAAAATATTTGGACGGTGGTTCGAAGTCATGACCGCGGGCACAGCGGACAAGGTGGCCTTGTATTGGTATGCTGAGCCGTCTGTTTTAACACACATGAGCTGGTGTGGTGATTATACACACGCACGCATGCATACGAACTGCATCCACGCAACACTCACACAAACACATGCACCCACGCACGCACGCAACACTCACACGTACACACGCAGCCACGCACGCACGCAACACTCACACGCACGCACGCAACACTCACACGCACACACGCACGCATGCATGCACACACCAGTACACCACACGACCAACACACACTCGCACGCTCAAGTGCTTAACCTACACGTGCATGCGCACACATCAGGCCCTGACAGACACTTACACAACCAGGTGATTCCCGCACACGGGTTGGAGCCTTGTCGCGCCTGCGTAAATTTGGGTTTATCTGACCTTTTGCCTATGCGAACTGACAGGTGGGACCCACAAGGAACATGGTCAATTTAACTAGTCAACATGGCGCCACGCAGACTATTTGGCCGGTCAACAGAGTGCAATCCGATGTTGAACTGTGAGCAAGTGACCGTATAATCACCGCAAAACGTATATAGTGACCGTAATTAGCTTATTCTGAAGTTCGGTGACCGTATTACGCTTTTCTCTCTGTAGGCCCTCCAAAACTACATCTCTACACGTTCTCGCATGTTACATCTAACAACTATGCAATACAGCACTACTACTACACTCTAACACAATAAATCATATGTGTTTTAGTTTTACTAGATATCATATTGTTACTTATAATTATTCATTTACATACATTAAAATTGCCTTTGAAATGTATGGCCAGTATCATCTACTGCGTGGGAAAAATCCCGCCCTTTCCTGTTTAATCGGGTTTGTATCGATGGATCGTGCGAAACAGCCAAACTATAGTACTATACAGTACTACAAGTGACAGTTCACTGGGCCGTCGTGTCGTCTACTCCTCCGTCGTAAGAGTGGAGCGCTCGCTTTCATAAATCTTCTAGTCCCTTTCGCCGACATGTGGGACATCAAGCTACCGGGTCCACGTGCCATACCGGAATACAGTGCAGAGCAGCCGGGGTGAAGCACCCCAGTCATGGCGCCGGCGTAGTAATGAGCAATGAGGCATCAAATCACAAAGCTGCACCTTTCCCGCAGTTAAGTTGGAGGGACGAAGCAACCATCACATCATTTCACTCGTTGCTGAATCCACTTCTCCCTCATCTTCTTCAACTTAACCACGTGTTGCTTCTATCGTTATTCTGCCTCATGTGGGACGCAGATCGGCTTGGTAAAGCACTGACACGTGGGACCGCATGTTAGCAAACCGCCAGGACAACGTCCTCCGAAAATAAGAAGCCTAATCCTAGACTTACAAAGGGCTACGTAGCTGCTACGTATACTTTCCATCTAATCTATATATGCCCCCCTGATTTTCAGGTGGGGTGGGCCTAATCCTCTCCTTTAATCCAATCAAATAGTCCCACATCACATCAGTTCGTAACTTTACGTAAACCATTACGTGGATGTAGCATTGCTCAAATAAGAAACCTCCCCCGCCATCCGCGCGGCAAAATCACCTCCTTTTTACTAATCTTGATTCTATAATTTTTTAGATCAATATAATTGAGATTTGTATAGATAGCACACAGGAGCAAAACCAAGTGGTACGGTTAAGGGCATCCACAATGTGTAGCCAAATGTGAAAATAGCTTTTGGCATCGTGGGAACCATTGTGTACGGTGTTGCCAAAGCCAAAAAGATGGAACCGAAGCTCCCTGATTGATTGATTGAAGGAATAGAAAAATGCAACGTCTCTCCTCTTTCTCCCATGCTTGGACGCATGTAGTACAGTATAGAGCACAGAGTCTACTCCCCTGTCCCTTCTATCACAAATCACAAAGCAGTGAGGCGTCAAATCACAAAAGCACGGACGAAGCAACCATCATTTCACTCTTCGCTGACTCCGCTTCTCCATCGTCTTCTTCGAGAAACCATCTCACCGCACTAGTACTCCTAGTAGTACTAGTAAAGGACTTCCTGAATGCAAATAAGGCGGTTGTCTCGGCTTGCAGGCGGCACTTGCGAACGACTTACCGTGGTCTCCCTCAATGGTGTTCTCCGTCGAACGCACTTCGGCAAACCACCAAAAAAAAGATATCGTCGACGTCACCGCAATGGGGAAGGAAGTCAAATATAGTTAGTACCTCCATTTTTTTACACAAGGCCAGTACATCAAAATTACAATTTGCAAAGGGCCACTAACACTAATCGAGGCAAAATTGATGGGGTTAGCAACCAAGGACATTAATATCCCCTGCATGCATGCGGAAGTGAGAAGGTTGGTTTGCATGGCGCTGCATTAATCAAGCGATGAGGAGTGAGATGGTTAGCTCTTTGGTCTTTGGAGAAAAAAATACGTATTAATTGACACGTGAAACGAGGATTTGTATCGATTAAATCCCACGAAGGAAAACCCCGCCTTTCTTTTTTAACACTAGTACTCCTAGTACGTACGTACTTATCATGTTTGGGTCTAGGCCTTGCATTGCCAAACTTCGCCACACATTTTTGCCAAGCTTGCCTAAAGTTTTCAAAATGAGAAGGAGGTACACTTGCGCACGGCTGTCGCGGTCGCACCGCACCCTCACACGGTCGCTCCTGCACGCCGCGGTCGCACCGCACCCTCACACAGTCGCTCCTGCACGCCGCAAACCCAACCAAGGGAACGCACCCTCACTGACACGTGCTGTCGCATGTGAACAAACCAAACTCAGCCATCCTATCGCTGACACATAATTTTCGTTCGTAGAGTATGTTTATCCAACCGCATGTTGGGGAGTATCCGTAGGGCCCGTGCGGTGGTCTGTTGGGGAAGAAGAAGAGGTGAGGAAGAAGGAAAGAAGGGTTAGGAGACGTAGGATATTCATCTAACCGCCTGAAATGGTAGACTGGCCCAAGTCAGGCGACTTGCATAACAAATATATGTTTTTACACAGCAAAAGATCCATAAAAACAACAACATAAAGAAAAACTATCACTGCTCGCGAAAAGAGACGGCCTCGTCGTCTTTGGCTGCCGGCGCGAACCAGCCGTCGCTGCCGACGTGTGTCTCCGCACCGTGGTTGTCCTCGGCCTCCAGCTACTCGTTCAAGCGGAGCGTGCGGGCGCTCTGCACGGACGAGAGCATAGCCCGGTTCAAGTCGAGGACGTCCGGTTCCGCCTGCAGGAGGGCCTCGTTGGCAGCGGCATCCGCGTGCTCCGCGTCGAGTCGAGCCTCCGCCGCCCGGTTCAAGTCCAGGACGTCCGGTTCCGCCTGCAGGAGGGCGTCGATGAGAGCGGCATCCGCGCGCTCTGCGTCAAGTCAAGCCTCTGCCGCCCGGTTCAAGTCCAGGACGTCCAGTTCCGCCTGTAGGAGGGCCTCGATGGCAGCGGCATCCGCGCGCTCCGCCTCAAGTTGAGCCTCCGCCGCCCGGTTCACATCCACGACATCCGGTTCCGTCTGCAGGAGAGCCTCGATGGCAGCGGCATGCGCGTGCTCCGCGTCGAGTTGAGCCTCTGCCTCCCGGTCCTCCTTTAGTATCGCCATGTTGAACCGCTGGTCCGCCTGCACCATGGGGGACTCGGACGCCGGCACGAAGTCGACGTCCATCGTCTCATACCCATCGGGGGCCTTCTGCGCCGCGACCTCCGCCATCAACATTGGATCGGCTTCCTCCTCCTCGTAGCTTGGCTCCAGAGAACTCGGGGATTGGCCCGCCGCAAAGCAAGCTTGGGAACGAAGGTCTGTGGCGCCGACCGCCGCCGCGATTTCTGCGCGGCGCTCCGGCGTCAGCATCTTGTAGTAAGTGATCTTGCGGCGCACCATGGCTTTCCGGAGAACTAGGGGACACTTGATGCGGGCTAGGGGATCGAAAGGTGGGGGAATGGGCTGGAGATTTGGTGTGGTTTTAGGGCAGTGGCTGGCGTAGGCCGAGCAGCGAAGGTTCTGGTGTGAATAGTGGTTCCGGTGAGGACCGGTCAATCGGTTTTGACTGTACATCGCTCTTGTCGCGTTCGCGTTGCAGCCCGGCACGCTGGACCCTCCACGTCGCTCACCAAATGGAACGCGCTTCGTCTTGCGTTTTCGCTTGCTTGTGGGACCGCAGTTGAGAGCAAACCGACGTCCCTCCCCTCCCCCGCCCGCGTCATTTATTATACCACCACTCCCTCCGTTTTATGCGGAGTAAATAAAAACAGAGGGAGTATACTACGGATGAGGATCCCCTGACGTGGCCGAACCCATTGAGTAACTGACATGCGGGGCCTAGCAAGCATGGGGTCCGCCAGTAAGTGACCGAAAGGAAGGGTAAGGCAGGGATACCTACGTCAGAGGATCCACTTCCACTATACTACTTTGACCAAATGTTAGAGTAATAATATATGACATGCAACTTACACAAATGTTAGAGTAATAATATATGACATGCAACTTACACAAAGCATACAGGGTCTAATGCGTTTTTCGAGGCTAACTTTGACCAAATGTTAGAGTAATAATATATGACATGCAACTTACACAAAGCATACGGTCAAATTTGTATGTGAAAGGAGTTTCCAATGATATAATTTTCACATTATACATCTCATGTACTATTAATCTTGTCAATAGTCAAATTGGAAACCATCTCGAGTACAAATCTAGGAATACGTACGAATCTAACAATATTGATTGGGCGTTGTTGAATGTTGATACCTTTTTTTATCAAAGTAGAGATACTTTGACTATGCATAAAACTTATATGTAAACTAGAAAGGATAGGGGGAGTATATTGTATGTTCAAAAACGAAACGAACATTGAATACCCTTTATATATGATTTGCGGATGCTATGATCACCGGTTCAAAATTTTGAATCCGCCTTAGGTATCACGTGCCCCCACTCGTTCCCTCTCGATTTCATCTCGGGGTCCGGAGATCTATTGAAAGAGGACTAGGGTGGGTACATGCGAATGATACTCGGCGGAATGTTCAAATGAGGCATGCGGGAGGATGGACTCGACTGGAGGGCGACATGATCGATGGAGAAGAGGGTTGGAGAGGAATGAGAAATAAGCAAACGCCACATGATTATACTTGAACGGCTCAAATAAACAATAATTTGTATCGCTTGGCCTACATAGTGAAAGGCCTAATGCGCAACGCGGAGCACTGACGCTCGAATATGGTCGGGAAAACAGGGAAACCGACATGTGGGGCACACCCGTCGGGACGACGTAGCGCAGACTAGTCCAATGGAGGAGCTGGCCCACGATCTCCTCGCCACTGACAACCGTTCATGTGGGTCGTTGGGGCCAACAACGGGGCGCAGCTCCAGCACCGCCTCTGGACACGGCGACTGCGGTGAGCGACACGCTCATATCGTCGCTAGACACGGTCGGTTTCAGTGTGCCGAGGGTGGCGTTAGTGCTGTGACACGACCAACGGTATGTTTGGTTTGTGCCCAAGGTTGCCCCATCAAAGCATTGGGTAGCCAAAATTTTGGTTGAGGTATTGGTTGCCCATGATTTGGCCGACATTGGCAAGAAAAATGAACTAGAGTTGGCTAGAGTTCATTGGCATGCCAAAGAAATGGCAACCATCCAAACAAAGACCAATCTTTGGGTCAGGACCAAAAGTTTGGTTGAGGTATTGGTTGCCCATGATTTGGCCGACATTGGAAAGAAAAATGAACTAGAGTTGGCTAGAGTTCATTGGCATGCCAAAAATATGGCAACCATCCAAACAAAGACCAATCTTTGGGTCATGACCAAAATTTTGGTAAGGTGCACTTTGGCCACAATCCAAACACACCCCAACACCCGGCTCGTCGAGGATGCACGGGGCGCCGCGATGCGTCCGCAGAGTGGTGTAGCGCGGCCAACTGCATCCTCTGGACTTGAGACCATGCCGGGTCGTCTTGCTTTTTCAATGACATGCGGGGATCGCATGTGAGCAAAGGGCATCTCCAACGTTGCCACGACCGCAGCTGACAACCCTGGCACACCAAAACCCTCGTCCCTCCCGCCGTCGCGCGGTGCGTTCCCAGCCGGCGCCAGCTGCCTGCATTCATGCCGTCCGTTCGTATGTCATCGTTAAGAGGCTTGGTGCACGAGGAACCAACTCCGGCGACTTAATGACGCACCCGGACGCTTGGCCTCACCGGAATGCGCTACTTAAAGCGGCAATGCCCAGCTAACCTCCACACCATAGCGCATCGTCCTCCTACCTGGCACCACATCCGCCATGACCGCAAGTGCGAACGCTCTGCGGGAGAGCTTGTCTTCGGGGATGAAGCTCGAGGTCGCCGCCCTCGCTCAAGTCGCCTCTCGTGACGCAATAGCGGCATAGCCGGACGCGGACGCGACCGCACAAGCGGTGGCCACGCTGGCGGCCGACGACGGGAGCACCGTCAGCCACGCGTCCTACTTGCCGCCGTCCAACGTCCGGCACCGCCGAGGTCGGGGACTCCTCCAAGGATGAGTAGGGCATGGGAGGCGGCAGGGCATGGTGTGCCAACTGGCCGGTCCGTATCCCGTGTTCTACTCTTCCTCGCCGGAGACCGCACCTTCACTTCACGGGTCTTGAACCCCGCCCCCGTACATAGAGATCGCAGATGGAGGACGTCGGTCACCGCCGTAGAATAGGTTTAGGGTCGGGTTTATTTTATTTTTCTGTCCTATAAAAATTCGAAATGTAATGAAAATCTGTTGTGTTTGCATTAATCTCGGCCGGTGTATATGAACTTTCACAATAATATACATATTGTAGGAGTACTAGCAAGATGCCCGTGCATTGCACGGAAGATCAAGATCTTGTGGGAGAAAAGGATGAACGAGGGAAAGCCTTATCTGCAAATGTAGAGAGGAGTGCGGGTAAATTGTCATAGTTTCCTTCCTATCCGTTAGATATAGATCGGACGGCCTATATTGCAGGATGACAGGCACACCATCATCACCAACTCTGCTTTTTATTGAACCGCGACAAATCTAACATGCGAAGTAAAATAAACACATAGGGTCTATACATACACAAATTATCTTAGGCACTCCAATAGTACGGCCACTACACATTCACGCATTTCACAACTTTCTACATCTACGGGAACCTACGAAAGGGTTAACGTAAATTGCCTCTCTCTCTCCTCCCCTGATTTTCATGGTGGTGGGCACCTCCCTCCCCCCAATCTACAATCAACAGATCACACGTTTCACATTACGTTAATTACATAACTGGGATTACGTAGGTGTAGCATTACTCGTCCTAAAAAACCCAACTAAGCCAACCTCCCAGCATATCGCGCGGGAAAAGACCCGACCGCGCCGTTTTAGTCGGGATTACCGGATTACTAGTAGTAGTATCGATGGATCGCGCGAAGCAACAATTCTTTTTAGGGGGTGAAGCACCTAGTTTAAAAGGAAAAAAGGTGGTACACTCACAACACTCCTGTCGCGGTCGCATTGCACCCCACACACGTTCGGTCCTGCACACGGCTCACGCAAACGGAACGCGCTTCGGGTTGCCTCTTCACTGACACGTGGGACTGCACTTGGAGAAACCGACCATGCGCCAAACTCCCCCCGCCCACCGCGCGAAAATCCTTCCCCCCCCCACACCCAAAAATTCCCCCAAATCCGATTCAACCGCCCTTCGGCCAACTAGCCAATAATATTCCCCAAACCCCCTCCCCCCTGTCCCCCTCCACTCCATTCGCTCCGCCAAAGCCGCCCTCCCCGTCGCGCCAATACGTCGGCACCGCAGTTCGGCGATCCTCTCGCTCCCACAGTATGCTCTCGTAGACTGCCGTCCTCTAGCCACGCCGCCACCTCTGGCTACGTTCTTGTGGAGGCGCACGGCGGTCAGTGCCGCCACCGCTGGCGACGTTCGTGTGGAGACGCACGGCGGTCAGCTTCTCCCACGGTACGCGCATTCTAGACTGAGGCCCCGTTCATGTCGGTGTAGCGCTGAATGTTAGCTGATAGACGCTGTTAATCTCATTGTTTGCCGAAGTAGTTTACTGTCAATATGCTCTGCTTAAGAAGCTTCCTTGCCCTGTTCTGCACTCAATCTGCTTAGCTGAGATGGCATGCCAAGGCCGATTAGTTGCTAAAATATCCTGCCATATATTTATTGTGACGTAGATTGCCATGGTCTAGTAGCCAATCTGTTAGGTGAAATAGCTCTACACCGTTTTATACTCGATCTTTGTTGCTGCGATGGCCTTCGATAGTTTGATGGCTGTGTGCTCAGCCTCATTGACTGCTGAAACAGCCTGCCATAATTTGGCACTCAAATCTGTTTGCTGAATTAGCTTTACATATATTTCGTTACTTAGATCTGCTCGTCCAAATATCTTGCCATAGCTTTAGACATCGACCTAGGTATTTTTTTTTCTGGACTTCATAAAAAAGCATATATGTTTTTCCTGTAATATCTAGTAGAAGAACTAATTTGTATGTCTAACAGATGGACAGGACTTGGATAACTTTTGCTCGAAGATTCTCCGCTGCATATGTCGAGGGGGTTGAAAACTTCATGAACTTTATCAGAGGTGAGTACGGTGGTCTGAAATCAGATGTGCTCTGCCCGCGTAGAAGTTGTATGAATTCAGTTACAAGACCCCAGCCAACTGTGCAAAATCATCTACACTTGTATGAGATGTCAGTCACATATACTAGGTGGGTTCATCATGGTGAAGTTGTGAACGTCAATGTTATTGACTACGTGGAAGCAGCAAATCACCATCTTGATCTGCCTGATGCTCAGTTGGAAGAGGAGGAGGTGGTGGTGGCGGAGCCAGTGAGTTTGACCAACATTGAAACAATGCTACGAAATGCTCGTGCATTCCGTGAACTTTCACCTGCAGAATAAAAACGGTGGGCCCGCATGTTGGAACAATGCAACGTTGCTGTCACCCCAGGAAATAAGTTGTCAGTATTCTCAGCTATGGTCACCTTTCTTCAGGTGAAGACATCTGAGCGGATGATTAACAAATCATTCGATGCGATGTTGGCTGCTTTCCGCAAATCTTTCCCAGATGCGTTTGAGCTGCCACACACCTACAGTAAAATGAAGAATTTCCTTCGTGCAGTTGGAATTGGACATGATATGATCCATGTTTGTAAGAATAATTGTGTTCTGTTCCGAAAGGATTATGCCAACTTAAGTGAATGCCCGAAATGCAAATCATCAAGATGGAAAGATGGCGATGCTGTGAAGAGGATTCCTCATAATGTTCTGAGACATTTTCCAATTACACCAAGATTGCAGAGGTTGTTTCATGATGCTGAAACAAGAGAGGATGTACTGTGGCATTCTAGGAACCAGGAGTACAGAGATCAGAATGTAATGAGCCATCCATCTCATGGTAGTGAGTGGAAAAGCTTCAATGATAAACACAAAGAGTTTGCTGCTGACCCGAGAAACATTAGACTTGGCTTAGCTTCAGATGGATTTAACCCATTTGGCCACCAGAGCGCCACATATAGCATGTGGCCAGTGCTTGTTATCCCTTACAACATGCCTCCAAATGTCTGCACCAAAGAATCAAACTACATGATGGCCTTGCTCATCCCAGGTCCAAAAAGTCCTGGAAAGGATTTTGATTTGTTCATGGAGCCTCTTGTGGAGGAACTTCAACAGCTATGGAAGGGTGTTCTCACTCGAGTCCTATATAGCAGCCCACCAGCTGATTTCTTTCTGCGTGCTGTTATAATTTGGTGCATCCATGATTATCCGGCTTTGGGCACTATGTCAGGGCGAATGACACATGGTTACAATGCATGTGTTCGCTGTGACAGGAATCCGCTGTCATACGCAATACTTAGCAAGATCTGTTACATTGGACACCGACGTTTCCTTGCGAAGGACAAGCCGCATCCTAGAAAATACCGAAGACATGTGTTCAATGCAAAGCATGAAAACCGTGATGCGCCAAAGAGGCTCACCGCCGATGAGTTGCAAGTGGAATTAGAGAAGGTCAGGCATATTACACTAGGAAACCATCCTGGTAATGGTAGCGGGAAAAGGAAGCGTGGCAGGGTAGAAGAGAGATTATTGTTTACTCGCAGGTCCACTTTATGGGACTTGGAGTATTGGAAAGATTTGGATCTGCGGCATAATCTTGATGTGATGCACATCGAGAAAAATATATGTGACAACATTATCGGCACACTTCTTAATATTGAAGGCAAGATGAAAGATACCTTAAAATCTAGGATTGATTTGACACACCTGGGTATCAGAAAGGATTTGCAGGTGCAAGATGAAGGTAAACCACGGGATATGGCACCAGCTGTGTACGTCTTGGACAAGGTAAAAAGAAAAGAATTCTGCGAGGTCCTGTCACGTGTGAGATTCCCACATGGATTTGCTTCCAACCCTGGAAGGAGAGTCAGTGCAGATGGAAACAAGGTACAAGGGTTGAAAACTCATGACTGCCACGTCCTACTTCAAAGGGTTTTACCTGTTATCCTTAGAGGATTGGGCCGCCCTGACTTATACAGAGCAGTTGTAGAGTTGGGACAATTCTTCAGGGAACTCTGCAGTAGGAATATCAGGATAGATGCTTTGGAGCGTCTTAGAGACAAGATACCAACTATCCTATGCGACCTTGAGAAGATATATCCTCCAGCCTTCTTTGATGTGATGGTGCATTTGGCTGTTCATCTACCTGATGAGGCACTACTTAGAGGTCCAGTACAGTATGGCTGGATGTACCCTATTGAAAGGCGGCTAGGCACTTTCAAGGGCTATGTTAGGAACAGAGCTAGACCCGAGGGTTCCATTGCAGAGGCCTACATTGCTAGAGAAGCGTTGACATTCTGCTCAAAATACATTGAAACAGCTGATCAGCTTAGCAAAGAGGTGGGTGAAGACAATCCCGGGCTCAATGTTTTCGATTATTCTGTTCGAGTTACAGGGAAGAGTCGACAAGAGGACAAACCTAAAGATTTGGACAAAATGGTTTGGTATGTGTTGAATAACTGTCCTGAGATACTACCTTATATCAAGTAAGTGCAGTACTGCAGCTTATACATCGTAATCTACTAAACTTGCAGCACATTCTTATATATTTAGATGTTTGACGCGATCACTATGTTGTGCAGCATCTACAAAGAGGAGTTACTACCGCAAAATCCAAGAAACATTGACAAACTGGTTATGGCAGGATTTGCGAAATGGTTCAAGAACCATGTAAGCTTTTGAAGTGCACTGTCAGTTTTTTTAATATATTGAGTACATAAGATGATCAACTTGTCTATTTTCTAACCATAGGTTAAGAAGATGCGGGAGGATGGGCAGGCAGTTGATGATGCCCTTTACTCACTAGCAATGGGTCCTGATACTCGGGTAAGACATTATGAATCTTGCGTTGTTGGAGATGTGCGCTACAACACCCTTGCACGAGACGAAGGCAGGAAGACACAAAACAGTGCCATCATGAGCATGGATACGTATGACAAAGAGACAACTGAAATGTATGCTAACATAACAGACATTGTTCAGTTGCAGTATATCTCCAGTTTCGAGGATCATCGGTGTGTGGTTCTGTTGTGCTGTCGTTGGTATAACCTGTTTTCCAGTATCGCAAAACCCAGAGCTGATGATTATTTCAAATCCATCAATGTCAAGGCGGCGTACCAGACCAACGAGCCTTTTATTTTGGCAAATCAAGCAACACGGATATTTTTCTTGGAA
Organism: Aegilops tauschii subsp. strangulata; assembly: GCF_002575655.3. NCBI lineage: Eukaryota > Viridiplantae > Streptophyta > Magnoliopsida > Poales > Poaceae > Aegilops > Aegilops tauschii. The sequence continues at coordinate 599,622,674 of NC_053037.3, forward strand.
GACACATTTGCATGTAGCGATGACTGGAGAGTATTGCAAAGGTTTGAGCACAGGAATTCGTTTAATGAAGTTGCACAACAAGATGATGCTTACACTGCTCCTGATGTACAAGATAACATAGATGTTCCTAATATCTTTGAGAACCATCATGTCAATGACGCCGGCGAAAAGATTGCCTGTCGTGCTGTGGACATACAAGAGTTGATCAAGAAGAAGCTAACGTTCGAGGACGTTGAGGACGAAGAAGAAGATGACATCGTGGGGAATTACGATTCAGACTGATACACATGGCGAAGATGTTGACGCTGCTGCTGCGGATGATGATTACATTGCTTTTGTCGTATTTTCCTGTCAGAAGATGTTTTTATCTACTATGTGAAATTGTGTTTGCTATGACAACTGAAACCTGATGAACATGTTGTTTAGTATTTTGCTGTGAGAACATCACTTGTTATGTATGCTGATTTGTGTTTGGTGATTGTATGACAACTAAAACATGATGACATTGTTGTTTAGTTGTACTCATATTTGGCTGTGAAACTTGAATTTGATGACATAATTTGCTGTTGCACTGCAATTTGCTCGACGTCTTCGAATGAGAACAAAGCTGACCCGACAGGGCCTCTGCTATTTATTTATTTGTATGAGCAAAAGGGGATACCCCCTGATTTCCGTTAATAGAAATCATTAGATGTTCACAAAACTATGCTCAGCCTGCTACACAGGTTTCATTCATTACTAGTTTCAGCAAAGTGCTCATGTCGTAGCCACTGAATACATCACAAGTGCTACATACACTGCAAATAAAGAGACAATCATCCTACAGAGCACATCGATTTTGCCCATTATCTTCACAAGCTCTTTCATCTCCTCATTGCTGTCAAGGCCGTTCAGCAGCTGTTGCTTGGCCATGATCAGAGGAACCGCATCTTTAACCTTCTGCTCTGCATCTTACTCTTCTACCGTTCCTTCAGTTACTTGTCCAACACCCCAACCTGCTGGTATTGGGATTCCTCGGCTAACCAAATAATCAGCGTAGTTGCATTCCCCCACATCAGCAACTTCCCAGAAATACAAATCACACGAATCTTCCCTTTTCTGCACGAATCAAATTGGAAGATCATCAACCAAACTATTAAAAATCAGCAACTGAAAGCGGCAGAACAACACTTAAACATAATATTACCCCATGATTCGGGCATTTGTAGAAGACTCGGGCAGGGTTGCGGATTGTGGTTGAGACGGGACGGATGACTGCGTGATTTGCAGCAGTGGCACCACACCAACGGCAGCGGGTTGCGATGAGCAATCGGCTGCGGTGCGCATGCCGGCGGGGGTGTGATGAGACCCACAGGCGATGGTACGGGTGGCGACTTGGCGCATATCTGGTTGTTGCTTGCTGAAGAGCAGGTGGACGAGCAGCCAACGGACATGGTTGCTGCGGCCAGAGCTTCTGATGCTAGACAGAGTAAGTAGAGAAGAGGAGAAGCGAACGTTGGATATGTCAGTTTCATTACTAGCAGAGTAGCATAACACCATATATAGTCATAGTCTAGGTTTGGATTCGAACCAGCTACAGGAGCACGTCTTTCTTTTTTCTAAAACTCGGCAACGTCTCTTTACTGGTACACTAGCTTGTTCTGTACGCCTTCCCAAGTCTTTGATTTTCTTTCCCTTTTTTTGCGAGGAAGGAAGGAGGACAAAATTGAGAGTTCCTGGGACTCGAACCCAAGACCTCTCGGTTGAAAACCAAGGGTGCTAGTCACTTATGTGGCGAACGTTCCCTCTGAGGAGGACGGCAGACGAACGCATTTTCCTCGCAGTTTTCTTCCTATATATAAAAAAGTATGCTACTTGGTGTCCGCTTAGTCAACAAACGATTGTGCCAACCTTGACCGTTGGATTGACATTCAACGTCTATCGCATTTCTTCAGTCTCTTCTTCCTCGAGCCGCCAAAGCCAAACCGGCGCCGGTGGGACCGCCTGCTCCCGCCTCCCACGGCTGGCTGTGATCTTCCCCGGCTCCTGTTCTTTCCCGTCCGAGGCCTCACCATCGTCCTCCGCCTTGGTTCCCTCGCCGCGGCGCCGCCCTCTGGTGTTGTCAACATGGTCAACAACCGAGAGGAATAAGGAGATGACTGTACATGGCGAGGATGACAGTAGGGACCCAGCAGCGCGCAGTAATTTTGTTTTTTGGGACGGAGAAGGGTATCAACTGGGTTGTGCAGGACCCGTGGCCCGTCTAGCCCAGGCTTTTATTTCATATGTTTAGCACATGACCAGCCCAGTTTGTTTTTTTCCTTTCTGAAAATGGCTAGCCAGCTATTTTGTTTTTTGCAGAATAACCAACGTAGGCCTACTTGCTTTTCTACGCCCTGCTGGGCCGGAAATCTTTCAAGACGAGGAGGGATGCATTTTGCCCAGAAAATGGGCTCTAAGTAATAAGAAATGGGCTATAAGTAATAATAAATGGGCTGTAAAATGAAAAAATACAGCAAACAGGCAATTAGTTCCAAAATACTGTTTTCTTTCGGATTTTGATATTTTAAATTTCATTGTTTTTGTGCGGGTAAAATTTCATTGAATTTAAATTAAGGTATATTTAGATTTAAAATTAATTTGAATCTGGCTAGAAATTTTGGGCTGTATGCTGTTTGGGACAGATTTGGAGGCTGACTTGTGGGTCTACTAGGTTGACGTGTACTTTGGCTTTGTCAACTTAGTCCACAAACGATTCTAGCAGCAATGAGCGTTGGATGTTAATCCAACGGCTGTGCTGCTTCTTCAATATCTGATCTTCTTGCTCCAGCCGCCCAAACCAGCTCCGGTGGGACTGCCTGCTCCCGCCTCCCGTGGCCGGCTGTGCTACCGCACAGGCCGCACCGCCCCACCCTACTTCATTGCTGGCCAGGCCATTCCTCTACTCACCCACACCTCCTGTTATTTTCCGGCGACGGCAGCCGGACCAGTAAACCCTCGTACTCCCCACCGCGTGGGCAACCATTGCCGAGTCTTCCCCGGCTCCGTGTCATTCCCTTCCTAGGCCTCGCCGTCGTCCACCGCCATGGTGCTCTCGGCGCGACCTGGTCAACGTGGTCAACGAACGACATCCATCGGCCATGGACTGTACGCGCAAAATAATGATTCCTCCACCTGACAGCTGGGACCCACCGGAAGGGCCTCTGTATTTCGCGAAAAAATGTTCCCCCCGCTGACATGTCGGACCCACCAGCTATATCTTCGCACGCAAGGAAGTGCCTCCTTATTACGCACAAAAAAATGAATACCCCCTGCTAGCTGGAACCCACCATAGTGGGAGGATGACTTGTGGGCCAACTAAGTTGACGGGGACGGAGGGCTTTGTCAACTTAGTCAATATGAACGATTCTAGCTCCAATGACCATACGATGTCCATCCAACGGCCGTAGTGCTTCTTCAACCTCTGGTCTTCTTGCTCCAGCCGCCCAAAGCAGCGCCGGTCGTGCCGCATGCTCCTGCCTCCCGTGGCCGGCTGTGCTGCCGCGGAGGCCTCACCGCCCCTACTATTTCCACCGCTGGCCAGGCCCTGCGACGACGGCAGCCTCACACCACAGCCGAACCAGTGAACCCTCGTACTCCTCTCCGCGCGGGCTTCCACTACCGCGTCTTCCCCGGCTCCGCGTCGTCCCCTTCCTAGGCCTCGCCGTCGTCCACCGCCGTGGTGCTCTCGGCGCGGCCTGGTCAACGTGGTCAAGGAACGACTTTCATCGGACGTGGACTGTACGTGGAGAGGCTGACAGCTGGGTCCACGGCCGCAGCAAGGAAGTGCCTCCTTATTACGCGAAAAATAATGATTCCTCCACCTGACAGCTGGGACCCACCGGACGGGCCACTGTATTTCGCGGAAAAACGTTTCCCCCTGACTGCTGCGACCCACCTGCTTCATCTTCGCACGCAAACAAGTGCGTCCGGGCAAAAAAAAATGATTCGCCCCCTGACTGCTGGGACCCACCAGCTACACCTTCGCACGCAAGGAAGTCCGTCCGAAAAAAAAAACGATTCGCCCCCCTGACTGCTGGGACCCACCGGCTACATCTTCGCACGCAAGGAAGTGCGTCCGGGCAAAAAAAACGATTCGCCCCCCTGACTGCTGAGACCCACAGGCTACATCTTCGCAGGCAAGGAAGTGCCTGACAGTCGGGACCCACCTGGTCGAAGCGTACGTAGCGTTGTCATTCTGGTCGCGAACATGTAAGTACATACTGATCGATGTAGAGGCGCGCACGTGTCGTAGTAGAGGCGCGCACGTAGCATGTACACGTACGTACAGCGGCCAGGGTGCAAGAAAGAAAATACGGCCACGTATGTGTACATACGGGCGGGGTCTCGAACGCCTACTCGCGCATACGTACGGCCAGGGCTCGTGTACATGGCTGGGTCGGAACGGAGAAACAGCGTCGTCGTCGTGTTCATGGGGAGGCAACAGAATGCGTCGTGTTCATGGGGAGGCAACGGAATGCGTCGTGTTCATGGGGAGGCAACGGAATGCGTCGTGTTCATGGGGAGGCAACGGAATGCGTCGTGTTAATCGGGAAGCAACGGAACGCGTGGGAGCCAACCAGCTGGGTCGGAACGGAATGCATGATCGTGTTCATCGGAAGGGTTTGGACGGAACAGGCGATGGAAACGAGGCCTGGCGTACTGCAAAACGGAGGAAACGGACCTCCTACGTTCGGAACGGGGTCCTGTTGATTGGGAGGGGTGTGGCGTACCGCAAAACGGAGGAAACGGACCTCCTACGGTCGAAACGGGGGTCCTGTTGATCGGGAGGGGTGTGGCGTACCGCAAAACGGACGAAACAGACCTCCTACGGTCGAAACGGGGGTCCTGTTGATCGGGAGGGGTGTGGCGTACCGCAAAACGGACGAAACGGACCTCCTACGGTCGAAACGAGGGTCCTGTTCATCGGGAGGGGTGTGGCGTACCGCAAAACGGGACTCCACGGGATACTGTTCATCTCCACCGTCGACCTCCTCCAGCCTCCACGGGCTACCGTCGACCTCCTCCAGCCTCCACGGGCTCCTGTTCATCCAGCCTCCACCGCGCGCTACTCCACCGGCTACTGTTCAACCACCCCTCCACGGGCACCCCTCCACCGTCTACTGTTTCATCCAGCCCTCCACACCACGGCCTGTTCAACCACCCCTCCACGGGCACCCCTCCACCGTCTACTGTTCATCCATCCCTCCACACCACGGGGTCCTGTTCAACCACCCCTCCACGAGCACCCCTCCACCGTCTACTGTTCATCCAGCCCTCCACACCACGGGGTCCTGTTCATCCAGACGCAACACCACCGCTCGCTGTTCATCCAACCTCCCCCCCCCCCCCGCAACGCTCACTGTTTATCCAATCGATCGGCTTCAGTTAGCAGCAGTAGCGAAGGAATCGCTCGATCAGGTTCAGTTAACAGCCATCGATCGATCGCTCGGGTTCAGTAACGCGTAGCCTGCAGTGCAATCGCTCGGGTTCAGTTAGAGCCCAACGCCTCGCTCGGGTTCAGTTAGAGCCAACGCCTCGCACACACGCGCGTACGTGTACGAGAGATACGCGCATCGCTCGGCCCCCGACCTCCCACCGTAACCGGGAACTCGCCGAAATTTTCCTCCCCCTCGCTTCTACCACGGTTTTTTCCGTCATGGACGGCCCAAAGAATGTCATGCAGCTGCGTCTCCGGCCCGCGCAGGACGAAAACCCCATTTTCTGTCATGATTTTTTGTCATAGAAGTAGGAGCCCACCACATCTATGATGATACCGGGTTTTGTCACAATTATCGTCATAGAAGTGTCATATGTATGACAGATTTTTTTTTCATCCGGCCCAAAATGTCACAGATGTGTCTTTTTTTTGTAGTGTAAGTAGCATAGTAGTATGATAATTTTGATAGTAGTGGTAATAGCAGCAAAAGTAATGGGAATAGTAGTAGCAGTAGTTTTGTATCAATTGTAAAAGTAGCAGCAACAATTGTAACTTAGCAAAGATCAATATATGAAAAGTTCGTAGGCATTGGATCGGTGATGGATAATTATGCTGGATGACATTCATTATGTAACAGTTATAACCTAGGGCGACACAGAACTAGCTCCAATTCATCAATATAATGTAGGCATGTATTCCGTATATAGTCATGCGTGCTTATGGAAAAGAACTTGCATGCCATATTTTGTTCTACCCTCCCGTGGTAGCGAGGTCCATAGGGAAACTAAGGGATATTAAGGCCTCCTTTTAATAAGGAACATGAACAAATCATTAACACATAGTGTATACATGAACTCCTCAAATTACGGTAATCACCGGAAAAAATCCCAATTATTGTCACCTTAGGGTATGCGGATCATAACACGTAACAGGTGCATATAACTTGCATGGTAGGATCAAGAACACAAATATATTGGTGAAAACAGAAACAGTTCCGATCTAAAATCATGGCACTCGGGCCCCTAGTGACAAGCATTAAGCATAGAAAAGTCATAGCAACATCAATCTCAGAATATAGTGGGTACTAGGGATCAAGCCCTAACAAAACTAACTCGATTACATGATAAATCTCATCCAACCCATCACCGTCCAGCAAGCCTACGAAGAGATTACTCACTCCCGGCAGTGAGCATCGTGAAATTGGTGACAGAGGATGGTTGATGAGGACGATGGCGGTGAATCCCCCTCTCCGGAGCCTAGAAATGACTCCAGATCTAGCCTTCCGATGAAGAACATGAGGTGGTGGCGGCTCCATATCGTGAAACGCGATGAAACTTTCTCTCCTATTTTTTCTCGGGAAATAGGAATTTATAGTATCCAGACTAGGGCCAGCGGAGCCTCATAGACCCCTTTACCCACCAGGGCGCGCCAAAGGGGGGTGGCGCGTCCTGGTGCCTAGTGGGCAGCAGCCCCCCTCTAGTGGGTCTTTGCTCCAGTAATTTTCTTTTGTTCCAAAACAATTCTTCAAAAAGTTCTTCCAATTCTGAGAATTTTTATTTCTGCACAAAAACAACATCATGGCAATTCTGCTAAAAATAGCGTCAGTCTAGGTTAGTTTCATTCAAATCATGCAAATTAGAGTCCAAAACAAGAGCAGAAGTGTTTGGAAAAGTAGATACGACGGAGACATGGCAGTTACCACCAACAGTCATGGTCTCCAAGACGACACCTCCGTGAAGGTAGCAACATACATGACATCATCGTCGCCCCAATCTAGCAAAACCAGATCTTGGGCTTATGCCTGGACACACCAGACTTGAGGGATTTGGGTGACATGTGGACTCGTCAGCAATGCCCCTAGGGAGGAGAACAACACCAAAATTAGACCACCGTCACCGGCATCAACAATAGTTTTTGCAAGGATTTCACCTAGAGCCAGACATGACTGCATCACGTCAAAATCCAAAGACCTGGCACAAACTGATACATAATCGGATTCGGAGGCGGTTTCCTTACATGGACTGACGGTGATTTATGAATCTGCCTCATAGCCTGCGTCGCTAATACTCAACACGGCAACGACAGTTGTAGAAACTGCTTCCATTGTAGTGGACAACACATGCGGTCTCGAACTCCTATCCGCTTCTACGTGTCGCAGGAAGTTTCTGAATAACCGCCCCCATTTGGTATGTCAGGGATCTAATTATTTCCAATTAGATACCTACCCCTGCTAACACCGTAATAAAAAAGTATAAAGACAACATATCTTCCATTCCAGTACTGATATTACAAAAGTTTTACAAGTTCACATGATACAATAACATTTAGATGGTATGGAAGTTGTACAAGTCCATAGTCATCCTACATTCTATCTATGCATTATCTCAGCCATGTGACGTCGTATTCATAGCTCACCGATGATGCTTTGTGGCCTGCTTTGAGGTCCACCGCACATCTCCTGCATGGTACAAAAAATTATCAATGTCTGCTAATAATATACACAATTAACCTACAATCCTTAAGCTATACTGCAATATATTTTAGAAGATCATACCCCTGCGACCGACATCGGATGTCGCAACACGTTATTCTTGTACAATGCAACTAAAATCAAGCTACATGCCAAAAAATGAGTAGGTTATTAAAATGAATGTGAACTAAATCCAAGTAGCAAGTATACACTCATACCTTGCACAGAAGTGAAAATAATTTGCATTTTGTAGAGAAGATAAAGCAGAGAAGTGGAAGATAATGATGTTGCAAAAGAACTAACATTCTACCCGATGTACTAACCTGCACGGGATAACAAACAACACCACAATGACGACCAACTGGACAAAGATTATCAAGTTCTTTAGTCCACTCGATCCGATCTAACCTATTAACTCAGTGTCCAGTGTCAGTTGTTGTTTTCTGCATTTTGTAGACTTTCAGGGAAATCAATTTTACGGAGCCGCAAAAATCACTGAAAAGTTTCCAGATTTTTTTGAGCCAGGAACCTTCCAGAGGACGTGGGGCCCACCTGGGGGAGTCTAGTGGGCCCCACGCGACATGGGCGCGTGGCCAGGGGTGGCCGTATGATGGACCCGTGTGGCCCTCCTAACCTCTTTCCACTGCCTATCGACGCCTATATTTTTCGTTTGCTCCGAAAACCCTAACCATCGAGGAGTTTCTCTGTTTCCATCGTCGCACCTCTCTATTCCAAAGCAATCCAATCTGGAGGCGTTTTCCGATACTCCGTCGGAGGTGGAAATCATCTCGGTGGCCATCTCCATCAACTTGAAGGCTGCGATGATCGGTCATAAGTAGTTTCCTTGGAGTATGGGTCCATAGCAGTAGCTAGATGATTTTTCTCTCCCTTGATTCTCAATACAAAAGATCATATGAGCAACCCTACATGATTGTGATGCATCTAATGTGATGTGATGAATTGTCACTTTATGATCATATTTATCCATGAATTCTTTTGAGATCAATTTGGTTTCTTTGTTGCGTAATACTTATTCATGTATGATCTCTGATCTAGTTGTCCTTTTTTGGTCAAGTTTGATTGATGATCTCCAAGAGAAAGTCGTGTATGGCGGTCGGGTTCAGTCTTGCAAGTAATCTACAATAGTAACAGAAAGTGGAAATGATTCTATTGTGTTGTTGCCAGTAGGGATAAAAAGATGATTGTGTAGTTGTGCTTTGAACGCAGGGTGAAGACAATATATCATCACCAATTCATGTTGTCATACTTAATGGAATACTCTGTTTTAGTACTTTAAGATGCATGCTGAATAGTGATCTTGGATGGAGTATCAGCTATGCATGCAGTTGGATAATGATTTATATATGTTTGTACGTGATGCTCATAAAAACTACAAAAATGTAATTTGTTCATCATATCATGCTATCTTTTGGAGAGAAACCACCAGTGAACCTATGGATCTTGGTCATTCTTCATTTTATTTCTTTCAACCTCGATCAATTCTTGCTTTTATTTTTCATTTGCAATCAATCTTCCATACACAGTTGCGTAATCCTTGTAACTATCAAGACTGACAATCTCGCTAGTTTTGTTGGGGGCCAAGGTAGTTTTGTATATCTGTGTGCTGGTACTTATCATTGACTCCTTAGTAAACTTCTACTAGTTCGATACACCTTAGTATCATCCAATTGAGGGAAATTGTTGCTTGCTACAAACCTTTGCACTTGGAGCCCAACACCTTCCTAGTTAAGAGGAAGCACTGTACAACCAAAAGTAACTGCTTCCACTAGATTATTAAAGGCGGTTTTGTCATGTGGGACCGTAACCATAGTTTAAAAAACCGAACCGGTGATTGAACCGATAAGGCCTTCGGTTCAGGTCTTTACTGGTCGGACCACTGGTTCGATTGCTAGGGTTTTTTACAGTCAAAAAATATTAAGAGTAATAATATGTGCTAATTTAGGTCAAATAGCAATGGTTTCCTCTATTAGACAGCGAAGAAGTGTTGTTGAGGTGGTTATCTGCCCTTGGATAGGGCAATGCCCATGACTTGGGATCAAATCCCACTACTTGGATGAATACTTTTCTTAGTTTCTCTATACACCGGTTCGACCGCCCGGTTTATTAGCGGTTTCACAAAAAACACCCGGCCTGTCTAGTTCTCACCGGTCTAGTCAAAGGTTGGTCTTTTGTGCTTAAAAAACCGGTGTGAGTGCCGGTTCCGGTTTTCCGGTTCGACCGGCGGTCCAGTCCGGTTTTTTAAACTATGACCATAACCGCTTTCGCTGGCCGCTGCTAATGCTTATTTTTCTACTAGTGACACCTTCGTTCGTCGCAACAAGCCCCGAGAGGGGCGAGGTGCACCCCACTATGCCACTAGAAGAGGACGACAAAGCACCGTCCAAATGGATACTAGGACTCCCTCGACCCTCTCCTCGCTCCACACAAGTTGGACATGCAAAAAAATGGCAAACCACCAACGCACATCGCAGAGTGACAGGAGGGAGGCAGGAGAACGCCGCCGTCTGCTAGATCTGGGCAACACAGGCCACCAGGGGCTGCATCGGCGTGCACGACGCTTCAACCCCGTCAACCTGCCGTGCCCCCAAGCGACCACCCACTTGCAGCTCCGCGCCCACGTGTAGCCCCACGTAGCCATCGGATCCGAGCACCATCTCGTAGATTGATGCGCATACTAGTGAGCAACTCTCGCCCGTGCCCGAGAGCGGCCCGTTGACGCGAGTAAGGTCCCCGCCTTCGCTGTCAACCGTGTGGCATTGCCTTGCGACATCCTCCGGCAGTAGCAGAGAGGACGGGTGGATGGCCGCCATCGCCGGCGGCTAGGTTTGAGGGTGGACGCCCCTTAGGGTGTGTTTGGTTTGGGAAGGAAGTGAAATGGGAGCGTTTTCAATTATCAAGGTAAGCAATGATCTTTAATTGCAATTTTTTGTTGGTGGCTTACCAAGCTGTCCACCTGGTAGATAAGCATTGATCCGCAAACAGTAGTAAACCCTGCCTAGCTCGCCCAGCTAATGAGATCGACGTATAGTTTATCGATGCTCATCAGCAAAGTAACATTATAACGTGCTCGAATCATTCCATCTGTCGCGCACAAACATACTATACTAACCTACGACGTACAGCGATCTCGATCTTCTTCTCGACATGGCCCGTAGTGATTAGTTTAATTCCAAACTATACATCTCGATCTGTTTACCTGGGCGGGGCACGGTTTACTACACGTCCAAAAAAATAGGAGCGGGCGCACGATTTTCAGAACCCAAACAGTCCGTACGTGCGGCGGTGCGCGTCACTTGAATCGAGTCATCGGGGGGCTCTGCGGCTCTTGGCGCGCCACGGCGGCGTCGCCGGCCGGCCGGCATGCCATGTGCGTCGCCACGGCCGCCGCGGTGACACGCTCTGCCTCCGCACCGGCGCAGCGCGCAGGGTCAGAGTATCTGCTAGCTCCGGAAAGATCTCCATAATTGAGGCGCGTGCAGGGGCAGCTCCGGCTCCGGTCGTTGGTTGGGAACGGCACGATCCATCCATCCATGCTTTAAGACCCGGCCGGCTCCATGATTAGATTTGGAGCAGAGGCAACGGCATCCTCCCGGCCTCACGTGACCTTGCCCGCTCCCGCTCCGGCTGGCTGGACACGGTGTACTGCGTGCACGTTGCTGATTTATAATTGCTACTAGCACATTTAAACTTTGTATACCTAGTTGGAGTTGATATTAGCAAAGGTTTTGATGTCAGCATCGGATCATGCGTCATAGAGTAACTGAACTAGTAGATTGCTCACTCCATCCAAGTGTGTTGAAGGCCATGGCAGCGTCACCAAGTCGTTGGTTCCGGCCAGAGTTGGTTTCCTCATCTTCAATTCCATTCCCGGCGGCTATGGGATTGCTTAGCCTCAGGGCATGGAGAAATTCTTGCTCGGCTTGTCGGTGCTGGCAGCGGCGGCGTCCGAGGGTGTCGTTTTCCTTCTTGAAAGCGCTGCCATGGCCTTCATTTGCGCCCCTCTTCGAGCTTAGGGGAAACCCTAGGTCCACCTGCTCCGGACCGGTTGGCGAAGACGTCTCGGCATCGTCTATCTTGCTCGTTCGCGATGTCCCTAGTTTGGCTTTTATGATGTTGGGACTTATTGCTGCTTCGGTCGTGTCGGTTCGAGTTTGGTTGGTTTTAGTTGTGTTGTTTTCCTTTTCGGGCCAAGCATCCCCTCTCTATCGGCTGCAGGCACCATGTTCACATCTGTCTGCATTCGTGTCATGCATTGTACCTTTTGATGTACTCATTCTACTTTTTCTATCAACGCAATGATACGCAAGTTTTGCGTATTCACGAAAAACATTTGTACAAGTCGCGCAACAATTAATTCAACCTCGTTACCCTCCATGGCTCCAATGCCTCCTCCGCCCAACCTCCATGCGCAGCTAGCCTCCCTGGGGTGTTCTAAAAAAGGTAGCCTCCCTCGGGAGCCACAAGTGCTGCGCATGGAGGTTCCGCTGCCAATCTGATCGTTGCATGAAGAGCAAAAACGAACCAACTACTCTCTCTGTTCTTAAATATTTGTCTTTAAAAAAAATTCAAATGAACTACCACATACGGATGTATATAGACATATTTTAAAGTGTAGATTCACTTATTTTGCTCCGTATATAGTCACTTGTTAAAAGCTCTAGAAAGACAAATATTTAGAAACGGAGTGATGTATCCAGATCCGTTTTAAAGGGGGGAAATGAAGCGTTGATTGGCCACAGTCTTGGTCCAATTTCCCCCCTCAACCAATCTATACTTGCCTAATTACGCTCCTGCTTCTTAGATGCCTTATGCACCTGGACGAAGGGACATCGTCAACGGAGAGGGCGTCTAGTGCGTGCTTCAATCCCTTGCCCGCTCATTGATGCGAGCCAAATCGGCTTCGCTCACCGATGTCAATTACACAACACATGAGCACATCCGAAAGGGCTCTTCGAAGATGTAGGATATGTCAAATTATGTCATCTAAATCATTTGACATTGTCTACTTTATTCTGTGATCACATGATCACTAAAACTATAATGTGCTCTTCATGCACTAGAATCTAAACCTTTTTCCCGTGTCTAGCTCTTAATTAGGAATCTGATATATATACAATAGCCACCTCTAGGGGGTATCAAGAAGACTCCAAGGTAATCATCTCTACCGACCAAATCCGCGGGTCTCCCTCACCACCAACGCTCCATCTCGATGTCGAGAGGTAGGGCGTGGCCATGGATCTTTGCCTCAGAGAGATATTTGGCATAGGTTGTTAGGTGATGGTGTCCTCATGTCTTTTGTCTAGACGCGAGGGTGTCCTCGCAGTCACATAAGTACCCCCGACCCCGGTCCCCGTTCAGTCACGGTGATGTCGGTAACGTCGTTGCCGCGAGGCATGTGAGCGTTGGTTTCCCCATGTCTAATCCTCCCGGAGGTTATGGGAGCGAGTCCTCGGCCACGATACCCCTGCCTCTATTCAGTGTGGTGTTAGTAATCACTTCAATAACATCTTGAGATGGCGCTTTCCGTGTCAATCTAAGATTGGGTCTCCTCAGTTTGGCCTCCACCTTCTTATCAAGTATGACATTGTCGATTCTCGTGTCCCATGGCAACATTTTGGTGACTTCCTCACCATAATTACAATGACTCTTATTGCTCCCACGATGTGGAACAGACGCAACACGAGCTAGGCTTGCGATAATTCATCGACAACGATGACGAATTCCTCTTGCGCTACTTGTCTCTACTATTAAAGGAGAATTGGTCAGTTTGTTTCACCTTCTCCTCGGCTTTTCCCTTCCCACGCCACACCCCCACTTTTGGTTTCCTATTGTTTTTTGGGTAATTTGCACCGATGCCACACGAAATAAACTCTACTTAGATAGAGTAATTTGGAATAATATAAACCAAATCGATACTTTCCCGAAACCACGTCGTGAATTAGCTCAATCAATCAAATCTTACCAAAATGTCAACTTACCAATACCCTAATGAAATCAAATCTTACCAAATATAAATTAAATCAAAACCTTTCTTGCCTTCCCTTACAGATACTCAAATCAAATTAAATCTAACCAAAATAAAAAATACAAGGTGTAAGGTATAGACTGACTAGGAGGGCTGAGCGCGCTTGGTCGCGCCGTTGCTATTGTTGAGATTTCATAAAGATAAAAATTAGTTTGACGCTCGAGGAAGATGATGAAGTATTTTTTTATAATGCAATGTTTTAGTCGACCTTCTTGGTTGTGTGATTATGTGTTATCTACAAATCAACCCATACTTATGTGAGCAAGTTTGTTGTGTTGGTGGCAGCATGGAACTATGTTGATACTATAGTATCACATGTTGGCGCTTCTTTTTTAGATGGTGAGATGAGGCACATGACCGATGTATTTTTACAGGCTGTTGCTGCCAATTAATTTGAGAAATCCTTAACCTAGTTAAAATCATAAATCAAATCCAAAATTGAATACCTCAACTAAATGAAAGAGCTCATAGAGAAATAGTTGACCCAATCAAAAGCGTAAAACAAATCCAAAATAAAGCACCTCAATTGAATGCGAGGGCTCTAAAATTAGAGAGCATAATGGATTAGATGATTGGTGTTGAACCACTATATATATGTACCCCATTGCAATGCACAAGCAATTAGTTAGTAACTTTATTTCATGGGGAATCGTGAGTGTTCTTATGAGGCTTAGGGCATGCTTGGTTGGCATCAACACTTATCCACATTTTTCTGCCACAACTGTGTGTACAACCAAACACTTGCTAATCAACTTTGCCGCACTCTTTTAGTCACATACCCCATTTGTCATAGACTTACTAACAAACTTTTGGCACAAGTGTGGCGATCAAATTGGCCACCGCAAAACTTGTGGCATGCTTGGTTGGCATCCACACTTATCCACATTTTTCTGCCACAACTGTGTGTGTACAACCAAACACTTGCTAATCAACTTTGCCGCACTCTTTTAGTCACATACCCCATTTGTCATAGACTTGCTAAAAAAACTTTTGGCACAAGTGTGGCGATCAAATTGGCCACCGCAAAATTGTGGCATGCTTAGGACTTGTTTAATATATGGCTTGTGGCTTATAAATGTAATTGTTTTCCTGCTTTACTTTTAAATAACGTTTTCATCTCCTGCCCCTCCGTCTCAAAGTAAGTGTCGTTAATTAGGGGTATAAAATTCCTTGAAGGGTCTAGCTATAAACTTGAAAGGCAAAATTTAAATGTTAAAAGTGCTCAACTTCAAAAGAATAACAAATGTTTATAGCTGCAATATTGTGATGACCCGACGATCCAATCCTTGCAGCTACAGATAAGCATCAGGTGACAGTACTGCCGGCTGGCTAGTGGTATCAATCACCATGTGGTGATGAAATTAAGGCTGTACGAACCTGGTTAATTGCAAGCAGGATTGAGGCATCTGCTCTTGCAACGTGTGCGCGGGTGGACCTTGTTCATTTCATTCATAATCCGCAATGGTCCATGGAGGCATGAACTGGCCAAGGGACGGACCAAGCTTTCCACGTATCACCAGCTAGACAGCTTGCCTGCCAGAGGTCGATTGAGAAGGACCAATGGACCATGCACGAAGCATGAAGCACTCATCAATTGTGCGTCCTTTCGGACAGCGCCTTCAACCATGCATCGGGCAGTTGAGCACTGTTTCTATTCAATTGAAAAACTGAAAAACTTTAGAGCAACTCCAACCCAAACGGACGGCGCTTTTGTCCGCTTTTCGTCTGTTTGGGTCGGCCGCCCGCTCAGCGTCGGCCCCGTTTGAGATTTGGATCGGCAGTGCGCCCAACGCGCCGACCCATTTCATGTCTGCACGCAAATTTTGAATAAAGGCCCGCAGCTATAGTTCATGCCAGCGGCCATGTTGTCACTCGAAAGTTCATGCCGACATCATGCCAGCGCCGGCATACAATGCCAGCTTCAGAAAATACCACACAGTTCGGCTGGCACACTTGTCAGCGGCCGGCACACATGCCAACACAAAAAAAGGGTGGCAGTTCGAACGCGCCATCACGGCCGTGGTCATGCCAGCACACTTGCCGGCATACAAAAAAGGATGGCGCTTGCCACCATAGGTCACTCATCGTCGAACTTGAGCATGCCGGCCTGCATCTTCTCAAACCACGGCCACTTCCTTGGCGAAACAGTGTTGAGATCAGCCTTCATGATCTCCACCCCGGTCATCATGCTCGCGAGAGCCACTTCTTTCGCCTTGGTCTTGGCGTTGGCGGCCTCGATCTCTAGCATCTTGGCTTGCTTCTCCGCCTCCATCTCAAGCATCTTGGCTTGCTTCTCCGCATCCATCTCAAGCCTCCTCCTTTGGACCTCCATGAAGGCGTTCATTTGTTCTTCTTTGTATCGCTGGCGCTCCTCCTCCCTTGAGTCCTTCTTACTCGTCATGCCCTCCACGCTTGCGACCAAGACGTTCGACGCCGCATCCCGCTTGTCCTCCTTCTTGGAGTCGGTCTTCCCCCGCGGGCATGGCTTCTCGCCGCCTTCCTCCTCCACGACCCTCTTCCCCCCACGCGACTTGAGGGCGACATATTGCGCCTTGAACTTCTCCTCGTCTTTGATGACCCTCCAACAATGGGAGAGGTTGAAGCACTTGCCGTCGTGTTGGACCTTGAATGCCTCCAAAGCTTGGAATGCCTACAAATGTATTGCATGCAAGCATATTGGCAAAATGGATATGGAAATGGCCAGGCAAGTATAAACAGAATGACACAAAAGAGGGACGCTTGCATACCATGTATTACATGTCGATGCCGCTCACGGGGCGGGCCTTGACGTTCTCAAGAGTGACACAAAACTTGTTGCACTCTTGTTGGATCACCCTCCATCGCATCGAAATGGACACCCACCCGCGCGTGCTTTGCATTTGGTACGGCGGAAACTTCTTGCGCTCATGGAACTCACGGTGGACACGAATCCAAAAGGTTGATGCGTTTTGTTCGGTGCCGACGTTGGGGTCTTGCCCAATGTCCCTCCAACACTCACAAAGGAGCTTGTCCTCGGCCACCATATATGCCTTCGTCCACTTGCTCTTGCGCTTCGGCTTCGCCCCGGCGGCTTGGTTGGCGAGCTCGTCCTCGAACAAAGGCTCCCCTTCGATGTCGCACTCATCCTCTTCCTCTTGCACGTAGTCCTCCGGAAACTCATGGTCGAGTGGGAAGCCGTCCAGGTCCAGGCCGACCTGATCATGCATGAAGGCCACCTGATCTTGATCAAAGGTGGACGGCGTGAACGCCCCTCGGCCGTCCTGGCTTTGTGTCTCTTCGGGATCGTAGCCGGCCCCGTCGGCAGCGCCAGCGGCCGCCGCGCCACCCTCGAAGATGATGTGTTGCATGTAGTCGTCGTCGCCGGAGGCCGGCATTCCGTCGAACAGGTTGCGTGCGCCCGGCAGCACGTCACCTGGCATGTGCCACGCGCGTTTCCTCGCGCCTCCGGTTTACGAGCCACCGGCCACTGGTGTGGCATTGAGGTCGATGGGCGCGGGCGCTGGCGTGGAAGGCGCCACCACGCTCACCTCGGGCGAGCACTCCCCGGAGAGTCGGGAGGCCTGCGGGTAGACGTGGAAGCCGGGTATCGGCTGCGTCGCCGACGCGCTGGGCAAGTCGAGCAGCACCATCCGAGGGAACGCGGATGAGCCAGTGCTGGCCGTGGCCACGGCGGCATTGACGAGGCCGTGCTGGCTAGGGTTTAACCCTAGCATAAATAGTGCCTCCCTCGTTGCCGCTGCGAAGCGGGCGTTGGTGACCTCCTGCTGCGCGGCGGCGGCGACGGTGGCCGCCGCACTGGCTTCGTCCCTCGCGTCCGCCCTGTGCCTCCGGCCCTTTCTCTTCGCCAACTCCCTTGCCCGCTCTTCGGGCGTCAGCTTCTTCTTCGGCTTGGGCGCGGCGACGGTTTTGCGGGGGGCGTGAGGCTTGCCTTTGCTGGAGGGGGCGGTCGTCATGCCGGACGAGGCGAGGGAGGCGAGGCCGGCGGCAGCGTCAAGGTCGTCGTCCATGATGGGCGGCGGGAGCGCACGGGCGGGAGGGTTTTTGGGGGAATGGAGGGAAATGGTGGGGGCTGCCATCGACTAGCGGGCCAGGGGGAGGAGAAGCCGAGCGTGCGTGCGTTCGTCTCGTGTCCGCGCCGCAAATCCGGCTCAAAAATGGGCCAGGAATGGGTCGGCAGGCGGATGAAAAGCGGACGCGCGTCCGTTTTGATCGGCGCGTTGGTCCGACTTTTCTGTCCGCGCCGACTCAAACAAACGCCCACGGACGAAATGGGTCGCCCTGTTGGAGTTGCTCTTATACAGAGAGTAAAAAGTTCCATGACTTCGAGGAGAACAACGACGGCCGGTCTGGTGCTGAAAGCAGGAGCACTGTTTCTTTTTTCCTCTGTGAGAATTGGAGCACTACTGCTATGGGTTGCTCCTCGCTCGCAGCGGGAGCTTGTGTTTGGCGGTAGGAGCCATGGGTGCTCGTGTTCAAGAAAATTAAAAATCATATCAACAGAAATTTAAAACGTTCATGAATTAAAACATAGTTCACCGATTTTGTCGATTTGAAAAATGTTCTTCAAAACAAAAAATAAATCGATGAATTACAAAGATGCACCCAGAGCACGTCAAGTGGCGCGGCTCCCTGCCCACCCCAGGTGACCCATGAGGGGATCCTAAAGGAGTACTCCTCAATCAGTTGCCTTCTGCCTTGTCGGTACACAATGCACACCTCCTCCACTTGAGCGTACATTTTAACGGGTGGCCCCTCTAAGCAACCGTATTTGTCTTTGCTCCCGGTTTTGGGAAGCTTCTGGATCGGGTTTTCTTCATTTTTTCAGTTTTTTTTTCTTTTTATTTTTTGTATTCTTTATTCCTTTCTTCCATTTGTATTTTTTTTTCAAATTCATGTTTTTTTCAAATTCGTGAAGTCCTTTTTTGAAAATCACAAAGATTTTTCATACTCGTCTTTTCCTAAATTTCATGAATATTTTACAAATCTGTGCACTTTTTTGAAATTCTTGAACTTCTTCCAATTTCTCATGAATATTTTTAAAATACATTTTTTAAAATTCATGAAATTAAATAAAATTTGTGAACTTTTCCCAAATTCGTGAGCCATTTTTTAGGTTAAGAAAATTTTCTTGAATCACTGATATTTTTCAATTTCATGATATTTGTGTGAATTCGTGAATTTTTTCAAAAGTAAACGATAGACCAATCAACAGTGAAACCCGGGCAAGCGAGCAACTCTTGATGTTGGGTCGCCCCATGCGAACAGATGTGTGAGCGCCACTTTGGTAGTTTTCTTTTTTAGTAAGGCCACTTCGGTAGCTGGTGCAGAAGACGTCTAATAGGAGGTCTGCTCACAGTGAGTAATACGACGAAGCGTCACTCCCGCCTCCGCAATATATGGGCCTAGCCCAGCGAGCGCACGCAGGAGATAACAAGAGAAGCGAATGCCCCTTTTACTCCTTTTTGTTATTACTTTTTTTGTAAGTTTAATTTTAATTGTTCACCAATTTGAATAAAAGTATGAACTAAAAAAATATTCATAAATTTTAAAAAGGTTCGTAAATTATAAAACAAGAGATGGGCTCGGCTTCTTTCTTCCATGGGCTTTTTTTGAAATCTCGATCTAGATAATGTGGCTGTCAGAACAAGGCCCGGTGCTACCCTAGCTGTACCACTGTCCAGCCAAAAAAATGTCATGTTATAGAGCATAAAATGCCGCTTATTTGGGTGAAAAAAAATCATATGTAAACACAAAATCAACATAAAAATGTGTTGAGAAAAATCTCCTAAAAAATTAGATAGTTTTTGTTCTGTAGAAAACATGACATAATTATAAAATTCCTGAAGTGTTTACATGGCAAATTATGTGTTGAAAACAATGTGCTTGTGAGATGGCAAAAAAACATCATGCCATTAAATCTGATAATACATAAAAATGAATTTACAATGCTATATTAACTAATTTTCCATGGTAAAACCAAAAAACAAAAATAGTTGTAAGACAAGGAAAATTGCCATTGTCTAAATAATAAAATTGTCATGCTACCTAATTAAAATTAACATGGCTCAATTAATAAAATTTCCTAGTCTAAATAATGAAATTGCCATGCCACCTATTGTAAAACAACCATGGTCTAATTAATACATTTTTCATGCTCTAAATAATATAACTCCCATGCAACCTATAATAAATTTTGTACATGACAAATTTAGGAAAATTCTTCACTAAAAACTTGGCAACTTTTTGGAATTGTAATGGGCACATGGCAAATCTAGGAATTTTGTTCTTTGAAAATGATGGCAATTTTAGGAATTTTCCATGGACACATGGAAAATTTAGGAATTTTGTCCACTAAAAACATGTCAATATTTAAAAATTGTGGTTAAAAAATTGCCACGGTCCATAAAGAAAGAAATTTGCTATGGTAAAAGAAGAACTTTCGCATGGTGCATAAAGTGAATTTGCCATGGTCAAAATAATCTTGGCAAATTACCTCTGTAGATCATGACAAATATGGATAAAGAAGTAGTTGTATTGGGGCAACTATACAAATATTGGCAAATGTACTAACCTATTAGAAAAGGCAAATGTTGTATTGGCTACGTTCGATAAAAAACCATGGCATTGGCAAAAAGAGCTAAATAGCCATGTAGTGATTAAAAAATGTCTTACAAATTGCCATGTGTCTAGAAAAACAAACAAATAAATGAATGAATGGTTTTATACATTTGCACAAAAATCATTGCAAAATATTTTCACAATTTTTTCGTGCACTAGAGAACACAATTACCCTAAAATTGTCATGTGATTAGTCCAAATATTTTACACAAAAATGCCATGTTCTACAGATCAAATTTTCATGAATTTTCCACGTTACTATTATATATATTTTATATTTTTTTGCATGATGTATGATACATTTTTTATTCTAAACTATATATTTGATTGGTTAAAATACATCTGGATGTGGCTTAAATATCGCACATCTAAGTCTCATGTCATTCATTCTATGCCAAGATTCGTGAGGCTATTTTTTTATACTTGATTGAGTTAATTAGACATGCAATAATTAGGGCACATGACATCTAGATGTGCCGTAGACTGACCAAATTTTTACTTATGAAATCCTGACAACACAAACGGCAGCCGTAAAATCCTTTTAGCATGTTAACTATACACCAAATACATAAGCCTTTTGGATAATACATTTATACACCCATGTCGTCGTGTAGCTCCGCCCATGGCACTGAGGAATTCGGCCAGCTTCGACGTCGACGACCACCGTGTTTGTCCTCCCGGTCGTCGTTTTGGCCGTGGTGTTGGCCTGTTCGCGATCACAAACTCGATCGATCTCTCTCTGTCCACAAGAAAAGTCCTCGTCGGTCACGAGATGCATAGAATACAGACCAACCACCAACCACCGATCAACATCACAGTGTCATGGACGGCAACGTCGCGCTGCTGCTGCTGCTCTTCCCTGTCCTCCTCGCCGTCTACCTCCGGGGGCGCCGTGTCGCACCGGCCGCGGCGACCGCGAACCACTGTCCGCACCCGAACCACGTCTTCGGCAACGCCGTCCCGCTCCTCCGCAACCTGCACCGCTTCCTCGACTGGGCCACGGACCAGCTCGCCGAGTCCCCGGCCTCCACCATCGAGGTCCGCGGCCCGCTCGGCCTCGGCAGCGGCATCGCCACCGCCAGCCCGGAGGCCGTCGACCACCTCCTGCGCGCCAACTTCCCCAACTACGTCAAGGGCGCGCGCTTCGCGGTCCCCTTCGCCGACCTGCTCGGCCGCGGCATCTTCCTCGCCGACGGCCGCCTCTGGACCCTCCAGCGCAAGCTCACAATGTCTCCTTTCACGGTGGTCGATTAGGATCGTATGGCTCACAATGTCTCTGTCGAGCGAAACTTACGTGCGGACACCAGTAGAAAAAGAGGCTTCCATACGTCCCCATTAGTCCCTAAAATAATCAAACCGCGACAAAAGGGGTCTTTAGTCGCGGTTCGGGAGGAGACCCGCGACCAACTATCTGGGCCCAGCGCGCTCGGTCGACAGCTGGCGGACGGGAGGGGCTTTAGTCCCGGTTGGACTGGCCAACCGGGACTAAAGGTCCTTAGGCTGGCCCGAAGGCCTTTAGTCGCGGTTGGCCAGGCCAACCGGGACTAAAGGCCCATCCCTATATATAGGACTCAGCTCACTTCACTTAGCCACAATTCAGAAGCGGGGTGGTGGGTTTGCTTTTGGTTCCTCCTATGCACACAAGGTGTTCGATGAAATGCCCGAGAGCATGAAACAAACATGATATGAAGTGTCCGAGCCACACTTGAGCTTTCTCATTTATTTTTCCTCCGCGATCGCGGTTAGCAACTTGAACCTTTCATGTGTCATTGATAAAATATGCATGTGTGTAGTTCATTGTTTAATTTGTATTATTTCTAGCTAGTTAGTTTAACAAATGCATGATGGTTAATTATATACTTTATATAATAATAATGCAGATGAATCGGCAATGGATGTACGGTCCCCGACTCTCCGGCGAGTTCACTACGGGTTTGAAAGATTTCCTCATAGTGGCAAATGCGAACAAGCAGCGAGGTTTTATTATCTGTCCATGTGCTGTCTGTAAGAATCAGAAGGGTTACTCCTCCTCAAGAGACGTTCACATGCACCTGCTTCGGCACGGTTTCATGCGAAGCTATAATTGTTGGACCAAGCATGGAGAAAGAGGGGTTAGAATGGAAGAAGATGAAGAAGGGGATGATATCGATGACAACTATCATGATCATTTCGGTGATACTTTCATGGAGGATGATGCTGAAGGTGGGGAAGGGTTAGGTGAAGGTGAAGAAGAGGCACATGATGAGCCCGCTGATTATCTTGGTCGGACCATTGCTGATGCACGGAGACGCTGCGAAACTGACAAGGAGAGGGAGAATTTGGATCGCATGTTAGAGGATCACAAAAAGTCGTTGTATTCAGGATGCGATAATAGTCTGAAAAAGCTGGGCTGCACACTGGATTTGCTAAAATGGAAGGCACAGGAAGGTGTAGCTGACTCATCATTTGAAAATTTGCTGAAAATGTTGAAGAATATGTTTCCGAAGAATAACGAGTTGCCCGCCAGTACGTACGAAGCAAAGAAGGTTGTCTGCCCTCTAGGTTTAGAGGTTCTGAAGATACATGCATGCATTAACGACTGCATCCTCTACCGCGGTGAATACGAGAATTTGAATGAATGCCCTGTATGCACTGCATTGCGTTATAAGATCAGAGGCGATGACCCTGGTGACGATGTTGAGGGCGAGAAACCCACAAAGAGGGTTCCCGCCAAGGTGATGTGGTATGCTCCTATAATACCACGGTTGAAACGTCTGTTCAGGAACAAAAAGCATGCCAAGTCGTTGCGATGGCACAAAGAGGACCGTAAGTCCGACGGGGAGTTGAGACACACCGCTGATGGAACGCAATGGAGAAAGATCGACAGAGTGTTCAAAGATTTTGCAGCTGACGCAAGGAACATAAGATTTGGTCTAAGTACTGATGGCATGAATCCTTTTGGCGAGCAGAGCTCCAGCCATAGCACCTGGCCCGTGACTCTATGCATCTACAACCTTCCTCCTTGGTTGTGCATGAAGCGGAAGTTCATTATGATGCCAGTGCTCATCCAAGGTCCAAAGCAACCCGGGAACGACATCGATGTGTACCTAAGGCCATTAGTTGATGAACTTTTACAGTTGTGGGGCAGACCTGGTGTACATGTCTGGGATGAGCACAAAGAAGAGGAATTTGACCTACGAGCGTTGCTTTTTGTAACCATCAACGATTGGCCTGCTCTCAGTAACCTTTCGGGACAGACAAATAAGGGATACAATGCATGCACGCACTGCTTACATGAGACTGAAAGTGTACGTTTGGGTAATTGTAAGAAGAACGTGTACCTGGGTCATCGTCGATTTCTTCCCCGAAATCATAACGTAAGAAAGAAAGGCAAGCATTTCAACGGCAAGGCAGATCACCGGCCGAAGCCTGCGGAATGTACTGGTGCTGAGATATTTGATATGGTCAAGGATTTGAAAGTCATCTTTGGAAAGGGTCCTGGCGGACAATCAGTTCCGCGGGGAGTTGACGGGCACGCACCCATGTGGAAGAAGAAATCTATATTTTGGGAGCTAGAATATTGGAAAGGCCTAGATGTCCGCTCTGCAATCGACGTGATGCATGTTACGAAGAATATTTGCGTGAACCTGCTAAGCTTCTTGGGCGTGTATGGGAAGACAAATGATACAAAGGAAGCACGGCAGGACCTGCAACTTTTGAAAGACCCAGATGACCGGCATCCGGAATGGTTTCAAGGTCGTGCCAGCTACGCTCTTACCAAAGAAGAGAAGGTCATTTTTTTGAGTGCCTGAGCAGTATGAAGGTCCCGTCTGGCTTCTCGTCGAATATAAAGGGAATAATAAACATGGCGGACAAAAAGTTCCTAAACCTGAAGTCTCACGACTGCCACGTGATTATGACGCAATTGCTTCCGATTGCTTTGAGGGGGCTCCTACCGGAAAATGTTCGAGTAGCCATTGTGAAGCTATGTGCATTCCTCAATGCAATCTCTCAGAAGGTAATCAATCCAGAATATCTACCACGGTTACAGAACGATGTGGTCCAATGCCTTGTCAGTTTCGAGTTGGTGTTCCCACCATCCTTCTTTGATATTATGACGCACCTCCTGCTCCACCTAGTCGAAGAGATTTCCATTCTCGGTCCTGTATTTCTACACAATATGTTCCCCTTTGAGAGGTTCATGGGAGTATTAAAGAAATATGTTCGTAACCGTGCTAGGCCAGAAGGAAGCATCGTCAAGGGCTATGGAAATGAGGAGGTAATTGAGTTCTGTATTGACTATGTTCCTGACCTTAAGCCGATTGGTATTCCTCAATCGCGGCACGAGGGGAGACTACGTGGAAAAGGCACGATCGGAAGGAAATCAACGATATGTATGGACGGTCATTCTATGACTGAAGCACACCACACAGTTCTGCAAAATTCCAGCTTGGTGGCTCCGTACTTCGAGCAACACAAGAATATTTTACGCTCGGACAACCCGGGGAAGCCTGAATCCTGGATTAGAAAGGCCCACATGGAGACTTTCGGCAGTTGGTTGCGAAAACATTTAATGAATGACAATGATGTTGGAGATCAGCTGTACATGTTGGCCAAGACACCATCTTCGACTATAACGACTTTCCAAGGGTACGAGATAAATGGGAATACATTTTACACCATCGCCCAAGATAAAAAGAGCACCAACCAAAACAGTGGTGTCCGCTTTGATGCAGCAACCGAGAATGGGCAAAAGGTCACATATTATGGTTACATAGAGGAGATATGGGAACTTGACTATGGACCCTCCTTTAAGGTCCCTTTGTTCCGGTGCAAATGGTTCAAGCTAACAGGAGGTGGGGTAAAGGTGGACGAGCAATACGGAATGACAATGGTGGATTTCAACAATCTTGATTACCTTGACGAACCATTCGTCCTTGCCAAAGATGTCGCTCAGGTTTTTTATTTGAAGGACATGAGTAGCAAACCGACGAAACGGAAAGATAAGAAAACGATAAGTACATCATGCGATGATCCAAAGCGCCACATTGTTCTTTCAGGGAAAAGAAACATCGTGGGAGTGGAGGACAAGACAGACATATCAGAAGATTATAATATGTTTGGTGAAATTCCGCCCTTCAAAGTGAACACTGACCGAAGCATTAAGTTAAATGATGAGGATGCTCCATGGATACGGCACAATCGTAAGCAAGCAGGGACACAAGGGAAGAATTGATGTGTAATAATTTATTGTACCAAACTTTGTTGAATGGATCATGTGAATTAAAACGTACGATGGCGAATCCGGATGACTTGTATTTGGTCGATGAACTGAATGATGTATCAAACCTTGTGCCGAACCTTCAAGGGATCGATGAACTGAATTTTTTGATATATTATTTGTATTTTTAAGATTTTAAAATGAATTAGTTTTATTTTTCTGAATTTTTTGATATATTATTTGTATTTTTAAGATTTTAAAATGAATTAGTTTTATTTTATTGAATTTTTTGATATATTATTTCTATTTTTAAGATTTTAAAATGAATTAGTTTTATTTTTATGAATTTTTTGATATATTATTTGTATTTTTAAGATTTTCAAATGAATTAGTTTTATTTTTCTGAATTTTTTGATATATTATTTGTATTTTTAAGATTTTAAAATGAATTAGTTTTATTTTTCTGAATTTTTTGATATATTATTTGTATTTTTAAGATTTTAAAATGAATTAGTTTTATTTTTCTGAATTTTTTGATATATTATTTGTATTTTTAAGATTTCAAAATGAATTAGTTTTATTTTTCTGAATTTTTTGATATATTATTTGTATTTTTAAGATTTTAAAATGAATTAGTTTTATTTTATTGAATTTTTTGATATATTATTTGTATTTTTAAGATTTTAAAATGAATTAGTTTTATTTTTCTGAATTTTTTGATATATTATTTGTATTTTTAAGATTTTAAAATGAATTAGTTTTATTTTATATGAGAAAGGACCTTTAGTCGCGGTTCGTGACACAAACCGCGACTAAAGGCTCTTTCCGCGCGGGAACGAAAGCGGCGCGAAAGAACCTTTAGTCCCGGTTGGGGAGACCAACCGCGACTAAAGGGTACCTTTAGTCGCGGTTGGTGTCCCCAACCGGGACTAATGCTCTGTCTATATATACAACACTTAGTAAATTTTCCCCCACCTCCCATTCTCCTCTCGACGCCGACGCCCTGCCCCGACGCCGATCGACGCCGACGCCGCCAGGCTACTGCCCCGACGCCGATCGACGCCGACGCCCTGCCCCGACGCCGATCGACGCCGACGCCCTGCCCCGACGCCGACGCCCTGCCCAGTGAGCTCCGACGCCCTGCACTGCCGCCGCCGCCCCTGCCCTGCCCTGCGCGCCGCCGCCACCGCTGCCCCTGCCCCTGCGCGCCGCCGCCGCCGCCCTTGCCCTGCACTGCCGCCGCCGCCCCTGCCCTGCCCTGCGCGCCGCCGCCACCGCTGCCCCTGCCCCTGCACGCTGCCGCCGCCGCCACCGCTGCCCCTGCCCCTGCCGCCGCCGCGACTAAAGAAAAGGAAGAAGAAAAGGAAAAACAAAATAAGAAAAGGAAGAAGAAAAGGAAAATAAGAAAAGGAAAAAGAAAAGGAAGAAGAAAAGGAAAACAAAATAAGAAAAGGAAAAAGAAAAGGAAGAAGAAAAGGAAAAAGAAAAGGAAGAAGAAAAGGAAAAACAAAATAAGAAAAGGAAGAAGAAAAGGAAGAAGAAAAGGAAAAAGAAAATGAAGAAGAAAAGGAAAAAGAAAAGGAAGAAGAAAAGGAAAAAGAAAAGGAAGAAGAAAAGGAAAAACAAAATAAGAAAAGGAAAAAGAAAAGGAAGAAGAAAAGGAAAAAGAAAAGGAAGAAGAAAAGGAAAAACAAAATAAGAAAAGGAAAAAGAAAAGGAAGAAGAAAAGGAAAAAGAAAAGGAAGAAGAAAAGGAAAAATAAAAGGAAGAAGAAAAGAAAGTAGAAAAGGAAAAAGAAAAGGAAGAAGAAAAGGAAAAAGAAAAGGAAGAAGAAAAGGAAAAACAAAATAAGAAAAGGAAAAAGAAAAGGAAGAAGAAAAGGAAAAAGAAAAGGAAGAAGAAAAGGAAAAACAAAATAAGAAAAGGAAAAAGAAAAGGAAAAACAAAATACTTGGCAGTGCTCAAACAAAAACTTCTATGCAAATTAGTGCTCAATAATCTTATTTTTTAATTCCTCCTCCTCTATGTCCCCTTAATCTTATTTTTTAATTCCTTTATACTTAATTAATTTTTACTACATGCAGGAGTGACATATGGCGGACGATAGAGCCGAGCCGCTTAGGGATCCGGAGGCTGAACGTTATTTAATGGGCATCATAAACAACGAGATTCCTTATGTGCCGGGCTCAGAATATGAGCAAGAAGAGGATGTAGTCTCTTCTTTTCTGAACCTTGACGGTGGAACAGACATTGTCGATGATCAAGAAGGTGAAGGAACGGACATTGTCGACGGAGGTCAACCGTCAACAAACGACGATCTCGAATTGCAAGTAGCAACCACCTCCGGCGAGGTATATATATACATTGAGCCTCTCGTGATACAAACTTACTGAAATGTGAATACATATGTATTAACGCGCGCGACTCTCTTTCTTTTTTTAGCCCTCGGCCGGATCGAGTACGACAAAGCGTGGCAAATCCAAGGCGATGAAAACAGGAGAAACATATGCCATTGATTTTGTCAGTGAAACCGGCAAGCCCCTACAGCACACCTCAAAGTTTATCAACCAATGCGGAGTCGTTGTTAGAGACAACGTCCCGATCACCGTCCAGGAATGGAAGGAGCCAAAGAAGGCACGTCTTGGTTTCAGTTTTGTCGACAAGAGAACGAAAAAGGATTGCTGGAGAAAGCTTATGGAACATTTCATTCTACCTCCGGAATACAACAAAGTCGATGAATTCGGTAACGAGGTTCCGGGTGGACGTGAGAGGAGGAGGCTAGTTAAAGAGTTCGCTCTTCAGAAGATGGGCGAAGCATTCCGGAACTTCAAGAAAAATTTAACCCGTGACTATCTCAACAAGGGCAAGACTCCGGATTTCAATGGACAACATGAGAAACTGAAAGATGATTGGCCAGAATATGTGAGGCAAAAGAAATCGGAGCATTTCAAGGAAATATCGAAAAAAATAAGGATAATGCGAGTAAGAAAAAGTTCCATCATATTATGGGGCCAGGAGGATACCGCCTTTCGGAGCCTAAGTGGCAGAAGATGGAGGAGGACCTGAGGGTGCGAGGAATCCCTCTAGGTACAGAGGGATGGGACCCAAGGGCCAAAATCTGGTGGTACGGGCATGGGGGATCGCTAGACCCGGAGACAGGGGTGTGTGTTCACCGGAAGAAAAAGTTTGCTCCCACCGAAGTCCTTATTGACGCAATGACCCAAGCTCAAGAGGGCTTGATCAAGTTCAACAGAGAGAAAGACGCACTGACAACAGCCCTCGGGAATGATGAACACGAAGGACGTGTACGAGGCAAAGGCAGAATTTCGTGGAAAGTAGGGTTTTCCCAGGACAATGACCCGTACTGTTACAGAAGCCGTAAGAGAAAGACGGACCGGGATGCAGATCTTTTGGCGAAGTTTGCATCGGAACTCCATGAGTTGAAGCAGACCGTGCATGAACTAGTAAAAGAAAAATCGGCTGCAGGGCCGCATGAAGATCATGAAGCAGATCGCGGAAGCCAGCAGCGGAGAAGCAGCGTGGCTTCCACGGATGCCCCGCCTGGTGCTAATGCACCGATGATCGAGATTCGTGCACCGGAGCCTCACTACCCCGTGGATGATGTAAAGGAGATGAAAGAATGTGATCTGCATTATCCCGTGGGGAACGTTTCCACGAAGGTAGCTACCGGCAGTGCTTTACCCTGTACACCTGGAGCACTCCACCACAACAACCCATTGTATATGGCTATGCTCGTGTCACGGTGGAAGACATAGTCCAAGAGTTTGAGGACCTGGAGATTGACAAAGCTACACCCGAAGGGGAGAGAAGACTTGGAGATGTCAAGCGCCAGATCATTCTATGGAAAAAGAAGTACATAGTGTTTCCAGGCGAGGCGCCAAGGCTAACAAGTCCACCCCCCTCCGATGGTGGTGGTGGTGGCGGTGGTGGCGGTGGTGGTGGTCGTGGTGGTTCACCTACACCTCCTTCACGCCATTCGACGCCGTCCCCCGATCCACAACCTCCGGCGGGTAAGCAGCCGCCGCCCCCCAATCCTCCTCCGGCGGGTATGACGCCCCCCAATCCACCTCCGGCGAAGAAGCAGAAGCAGGCGGACAGCAAGGAAACCCGCTCCTGGACTATTAACCCGGACCCTTATGTACCTAAGACCACAAGGGTACCAGAGCCATCACTGAAGCCTCTCCTCCCAAGGCCTTGGGAACTTAGTGAAGCTGAAACCAAATTGGTCGCGTCTGCTCATTATGAGAAATGGAAGGCGGATATGAAGGCGATAAAAGAGCCTGAGCCCAAGCAAGTATTCACTGAGAAGCAAAAGAAGTGGGCTAAGGATTTTTTGACGACACCGTCCCAAGCCGAGCTGAATATGCCTGACGACTATGGACATGAACTTCGTAGGCAAGCAAAAATATTGAAGGAGGAGAAAGAAGAAAGTAAAAAAAAAGCAGGAAACAAGTTGACCAGCTCGGGATGCAGAATAAACAATCGACCCCCCCGCTCATAGTGAAAGCTGGTCCGGAAGAGGACCCCGAGATCATAGCAGCTGCGGCAGCACTTGGATTGACTGTAGCGAGTGCCATGAAACAAGCGTCCGAGATGGGTTTGACTCTTCGTGCCTTCTTAGGCCTTGAGGATGCGCCAGTATGTGAGATAGCATTACAATATGTGCGGAATGGGCCTCTCGTCGAGCCTGCGCGGGAAAAGAGTCTACCACCACAAATGCGAAATCTGCTACGTTGGTACAATCAATTCATAACATGGGCCGACAAAGAATATGTTTATGCGGATGTTACAGAGGAGCATCACACCAAACGGTACTCTGTACAAGTTCATATGAGTGAATTGTTCCAACTGTTCAATCTGCGCGACCTCGACAAATCTATGCTGAGTTGCTACGTTCTGTAAGTGATTTATTTCTACCTCATCTCGTTCTTCATTGCCTGCACTATATATATATATATATATATATATATATATATATATATATATATATATATATATATATATTGTCGTAACTATATTGTTGCGTACGCTATTATGCAGATTGAAGATTTGGGAATGCAAAATAAGAAACATCCATGATGTTGGGTTCATTGACCCACATATCGTTAATGGACATGTGTTACAAAATCACCCCGAAGACGTTGAGAAAGACTTGTACAAGTTTCTTAGAAAGCATCAACTCAAAAGTCATATTCTATTTCCTTACCATTTTGGGTGAGTGTTTCTCTCTTGTGCCCATTCTCTTTTGTTTACTCCATGCATGGTATGTCTAATCGATGAGTTATGCATGACTATGCATGTAACATGTCCGCAGGTTCCACTGGATTCTGCTAAATATTGAACTTCACACATCCAGAGTTCTAATCATGGACTCTATGGATTCGGATCCAAAGCGTTGGGCCGACATGAGAAAAATGCTGCAAAAGTAATTATTTTCAATCATTTGAGCTCTATATCGATCGGTCTCTTTCGTTCATTTCCTAATATCAAGTAACTAATAACTCCCTTGTTCATTTAATTTTCTTTGCCCTGTAGGGTTTGGAGACGGTTCTCAGAAGAAATTGTCGGTGAATTCAAACATGAGCTAGATTTTAGAAGGTTAGTTAATGTGGATAAGCAGCCACCGGGGACCAATCTATGTGGATACTATGTTTGTGAGAACATCTGGAGACACACCTCTGAGCGGAAGGCATCGGATAGCGTGCGGAAGGCGACGGATAACTTGCGGAGGAGGCTTAGTCCAGAAGCTCGCTTCCGACCAATTCAAGATGAATTAGCAGGATTTTTCATGAGGGAAGTCATCAATCCTAAAGGAGAACACTATACCAAGGACGAAGAAATTTATATGCATACCCAAGATTGAAACTTGTTCGAAGTTGTATATGGTCATCCATCCTAATTGTGTATGGAAACTTGTTCGAAGTTGTATATGGTCACCCGAGATTGAATATATATTATATATTCCTCTTGAATTCTTCTTGTTTGAAATTTCATATGCATGTATATAGTAGCGTAGAATATGTGTACTGAAACTTCATCAAAATTAAAATAAAACACAAAATAAAATATAAAAGAAATAAAACACTACAAATTAAAAAGAAACCAGGTTTAGGGGGACTAAAACCCTAAACCTGCGGAGGAGGCCTTTAGTCCCGGTTAGCCACGAGAACTGGGACTAAAGGTCCTCCGCCCCGACGGACTCCTGGCGCCCACGTGGACGGGCCTTTAGTCGCGGTTCGTAAGCGGCGCGACTAAAGGGGGGCCTTTAGTCGCGCATATTTAGTCCCGGTTGCACAGCCGGGATTAATGGCCTTTGCGAACCGGGACTAAAGGCCTATTCTCTACCAGTGGGACCGGAGACGAACGACGACATACCAAGCGACGTACCATCACAACCGCACACCCCCTCTTTAGAAGTAGAGATGATGAGCCGTTCAATGCTTTGTAAACAACGCATCTTCATCAAAACACGACATGTTTGTTGTTCGGTCGCTTTTAAAAGAGTTCGCTACTCATATCCCAGTCTATATCTTCATAAATCCATCCAAAACCAAGATAAGAAGCACACCGTCAAACAATACTACTCAAGTAAAAGAAATAAATAATAACAATCAAATATTTAGTCCTTAGAGATTATGCTTATGTTTTCATTAAGGTAGAAACTCTAAAATTTCGCCATCTAATTAATTAGTCGACAACTCTATGAAGACGAGACGGCGGCGGCTCCCTGAAGATGAAATAAGGTTCTCCCCGTCTAACCACCATTTCGGTGGTGCATCTAGCATCGAACGGTGGGTTTTCCCCGTCTAACCACCATTTCGGTGGTGCATCTAGCATCGAACGGTGGGCGTGTGGAGATGTGTCTCCGACGGATCTGTTCTTGGTGGATTTGCTCAGATCTGGTCATAGTTCGTCTACGTTCATGTGTTTTCAAGTTGGATCATTTTGATCTACGCTACTCTTTAATGGCGGCGGTTGCTGTTCCGGTGCCCTGGTCCTATGGGGCCTTAGCCCGACTTCCTGACTGTCTACTACAACAAGTTTTGCCCGACTCCGGCGAGGGAGGGGCGATGATGGCGCCGCGCCTTCGGCTCGCTTCCGTGCTTGTAGTCGTCGCTAGGTGGTCTACGGATCTGAATGTAATTTTTATTATTTCTGGCGTTCATCGTACTGCCATGATTGAAGATGAATATATCGGAAGTTTTCTCGCAAAAAAAAAGAAACTCTAAAATGTCACGGATGTGCCATCATTGGGCTCACACAAAATTGGACCAAAATCAGAAACAATTTTTTTCCTAATTGGAAGAACATTATTTTAAGGTACATATTTGTCATGCATTTTAATATTTATTATTCTGTATTCAATTTTTTTATATCTTATGTTGAACATAAACTACATTATTTTTTAAGTCACCGTGGATGTCCGATTTTTTTTTTGTTGCAATGGATTTCAATATAGATTTACGCAAACTGACGGTACCACATTAACCCAAAAATTAATATTGCCCTTAATGTATCCTCGTGTGTAATATTTACGTATCATCCTTAATTATCTACATGAGTTTCAAAGCTGGAAGACGATACTTCGAAGTTTTAAACAATTAATGTGTTCTATATAGTTAAGAGACATATAGATGTTTTCGCTCAATGTATATGTAAGAAAACATCAAATGATATGTTGATGTGTAGGCTATACAAAAATGCGATTTTCTAGCTGAACGCCAAAAAAAACCATTTTTAACAGCGTACTAATTTATTTGTATGTACACCACATATATAAAAATACATATAAATTTATAAGCATGTATATACTTCGTACCCACTCCGTCCCAAATTACTTGTCGTGAAAATGGATAGAAATAAATGTATCATGAAAAAACGCCACAATCCGAAAAAAGGATCCGCCCCCGCGTCGTCACGGCGACTCGGGCGGCCACCATCTCCTTCTGGCCGGCGGCACTGCGTGCTCTTCTCCTCATCCTCCTCGCCGCCGCTGGTAGCTGCTGCCTGGCAAAGTCCGTGTGTGGTGGTGACGGCGGGGCAACTCGGCTGGTCTCCTCTCCGTGGTGGTTACTAGTACACCGACGACGATGGATGGCGGAGATAGGGCTCCGGCGCGACGGCCCCTCTTCATGGCGATGTCGGCTGCGATGGCCGCGTGAGCGGCGTCATGGCTAGGCTTGCAGGCTACACGCGGTGTTGCCGTAGTAGCAGTGGTGGGGCTGGGAGTCGCCGGATCTGGCCAGGAGTGGCTGGTCCCCGTCTCCTGCCATGGTTGGCGTCTCGCCAAGTTCGGGCCTCTGCGGTTGCGGGTGACACGATGTGGCGTCGCTGACTTTGTCTGAAGGTCTGGATCAAGAGGAGGGCGACGTGGCGGCTGTTGGCTTCGGCCTACTAATGGTGTTTGGCCCTAGCTCTCTTCTTCTGCCAAGTCGTCTTTCTGCCGTATGTCGAACTCTTGAATCTGGCCGCTGGCGAGTTTCGGTCTTCCCCATCGAAGATCTATATGGATCGACGTATGTCGCCCCTGGATATCTAGATCGGAAAGGTTCCGGTCGTGCGTGCTCATATTATGAGCCATCACAACCTCAAGAGGGCGCAACGCGAAGCTTTGATTCTGATCGGTGTCATGGGACATGTCTAAGTCAAGATTCCCAAGGCATTGTTAGGGGTGGAGAAAGTCATGGTGGGTGTGGTTGGATGTATTGCTTTGGTGGAAGGGTGTATTGAATGTGATGATGACTGTGTGCCACTTGTTTGGTGACTTGCAACAGCGGCCTCGGCAAGCGGAGGAGGCGGCACTGAGGGACTGCATTTTTTGTGGTGCTTCTCGAGTACCGAGTCTCGATTTCCAGGGTGAAAATATAAGGTTTGACCTTTATTAGTTGTACCTGGCAATGGCCTTGGTGAAGGCATTGATTTTGGGTGAACTCGAAATTTCTTCAAGGTGAAAATCTAAGATCTCCGATTGGGCAACGACCACGTTTGTGCATTGTTTCCTTTTTGAAGGCGTTGTTTTTGGAGAACCTATTTTGTAATCTGGTGTTTTCTTCGATGGTGGTTAGAGTGCTGCTGATGTTAGTGATTGATCACCGTGGTGGGATCTTTTCTCTTCAGTTCTCCTTTCTTCTCTTTTTGGGCCGTGTGCATCCTTAATCCCTTTGGACATTTTTTTTACATCATTCTTTGGTATTTTGTTGGTACAGAGACCAGGTGTAATGATAACTTCGCGATGTTAATATACTTCCTTTCAAAAAAAGAATACAACGATCATCCTCCTAGCTCACGTGTGTCTTCCCCGGCTCCGGCTCAACCGTCGGTCGGCCACCGCTAACAGATGACGCGCGCTGAGCAGAATTCGCCAGCTTCGGCGACCATCGTGTTGGTCCACAGGTCTTCGTACGTCTTCCCTGTTGCGATCACAAAGTCGACCCATCTCCGTCCACAAGATTACAAGAAAAGTCCGCGTTTATCACGAGACTAGGACCGTACGTACATACTGACCAACCACCACACCAGTCAATCATGGAGGTCATGGACGACGGGAGCATCGCGCTGCTGCTGCTGCTGCTGCTGCTCTTCCCTGTCCTCCTCGCCATCTACCTCCGGCGGCGCCGTGTCGCACCGGCCGCGGCGAGCGCGAACCACTGTCCGCACCCGAACCGCGTCCTCGGCAACGCCGTGCCGCTCCTCCGCAACCTGCACCGCTTCCTCGACTGGGCCACGGACCAGCTCGCGGAGTCCCCGGCCTCCACCATCGAGGTCCGCGGCCCGCTCGGCCTCGGCGGCGGCGTCGCCACCGCCAGCCCGGAGGCCGTCGACCACCTCCTGCGCGCCAACTTCCCCAACTACGTCAAGGGCGCGCGCTTCGCGGTCCCCTTCGCCGACCTGCTCGGCCGCGGCATCTTCCTCGCCGACGGCCGCCTCTGGAAGTCTGGAGCCTCCAGCGCAAGCTCGCCTCCTACTCCTTCTCCTCCCGCTCGTTGCGCCGCTTCTCGGGGCGGGTGCTCCGGGAGCACCTCCACTGCCGCCTCCTCCCGCTCCTCGACGACGCCGCGGGCTCCGGCGTCGCCTTTGACCTGCAGGACGTGCTCCGGCGCTGCTCCTTCGACAACGTCTGTGGCGTGGCATTCGGCGTCGAGAGCTCCACTCTGCTCGAGCTCGAGGCAGGGGATCGCCGCAGCCGGAGGCACGAGGCGTTCTTCGCAGCGTTCGACGACGCCGTCGAGATCTCCTTCGCGCGGATACTCCACCCGACGACCCTGGTGTGGAAGGCGATGAGGCTGGCCAACGTCGGTAGCGAGCGGCGGATGCGCGAGGCCATCGGAGTCATCGACGCGTACGTGATGGGGATGCTGGAGGCAGAGCAGCGGCCGCGAGGTGTTCCCGCCGTTGACGGCGAAGGCGAGCGCGAGCAGCACCTCCTGTCGCGGTTCATGGCGGCGCTGGACGAAGAATCCGCCAGCGGCAGCGGCAGTGAGCTCGGCGAGATGTTCGGCTCGCCGGACGCGAAGCGGCGGTTCCTACGGGACATCGTGGTGAGCTTCGTGCTGGCCGGGAAGGACAGCACGTCCTCCGCCCTCACCTGGTTCTTCTGGCTCCTCGCCGCCAACCCGCGGTGCGAGCGGTGCGTGCACGAGGAGGTCACGCGCACGCCTCCCGGAGACGACGCCGGGGAATCCGAGGAGCTGAAGGGGATGCACTACCTGCACGCAGCGCTCACGGAGGCGATGCGGCTGTACCCGCCGTTGCCGATCAACACGCGCGTGGCGGCGGCCGCGGACGTGCTGCCGGACGGCACGACGGTGCGGGCCGGCTGGTTCGCGGACTACTCGGCGTACGCGATGGGGAGGATGCCGCGGCTGTGGGGGGACCACTGCCTCGAGTTCCGACCCGAGCGGTGGCTCAAAGGTGATCGCGGCGAGTTCGTGTCGACGGACGCGGCGAGGTACCCGGTGTTCCACGCGGGGCCGCGGGCGTGCCTCGGGAAGGAGATGGCGTACGTGCAGATGAAGGCCGCGGCGGCCGCCGTGATCCGGAGGTTTGCGGTGGAGATGGTGGCGACGCCGGCGAGCATGGACGCGCCGCCGCCTTACGAGCTGGGTGCGACTCTGAGGATGAAGGGCGGACTCCACGTCCGTATCATGAGGCGGGATGATCATTTTTAAATAGTACGAGTATATCATGTTAAACATGCACATATTGATCCGGAGGTATGTGTTTTGTGTATTGCACCTGTCACGATCTCTCTCTCCTTATAACTTGTATGTAGCTTGAGAGAATAGGTAACCGGTGCATCCCTGTATCTATATATGTGCCTAGTGCACGAGCAGTGAAATTATCGATCAATGCAATCCCTTTTTCCCTAACTTACATGGTACTCCCTCCGTCCCAAAATTCTTGTCTTAGATTTATGTAGATACGGATGAATCTAATACTAAAATGTGACTTGATACATCCGTATGTAGACAAATCCAAGACAAGAATTTTGGGACGGAGGGAGTATCAGATAGCAAGTCGATCCTATCCTAATTAAGCTTCCGCGATCTCCTGCCGCCGCCGCCGTCACCGCCGCACCTTGCCGCCGCCCCCACTCTTGGCGAAAAAGACAAATCAGGTTAGAATTTGTCTTTTTTGCCGAGAGCTGCTCAGATGTTCAAATGAGTTGAAAATTAAAGCGTACCCCACGCATCAATTTATCTACCACATAAAAAAATTGGATTTTTTTAATTGTTCTGAATTTTTTCCGTTAGCGCGGGTGCGGCTGAGCCCGGGCTCAGAAGTGGATTATCGGCATTTAGATCACTACTTAGTGATCTAAACGCTCTTATATTTCTTTAGGCTACTCTCATATACTAGTATCATGCATATGATATTAGTGTATGATACTACCTTCATAGTGTATAGTACCATAGAGTAGTATCATAGATGGTCATATTTATTGCCATGCATGACACAAAGTAGCATAGCATTTAACATGATACGGTATCTACCTATGTTACTCTAACCCTCTCTCATCTTTAATTCATTGCCACACCAGCGTGTTTGCTATTCCCGAGTGCATGATTCCGACTATGATACCACCACTATGGCCAGCCTTATAGATGGAGTATTGTACTATTTCTCTGTTCCTAAATGTAAAGATGTTTTTTAAGTTCACATTCAAACTGCAAAAACATCTTAGAACCATTCTTTTGAACAGTTCTTAGTACCATTTTGCAGAGGTGCTCTTAGTTTTTTCAGGGGACTCGAGGTGTTCTTGCTACCATTTAGGAACAGAGGAGGTTGTACTATCAACCACATCTTGGGCTATCTGGCGTCCAGTCGCTGGGTAGGACCCCGATCGAATGATTCGTTAGGCCTTGCAGCCCATTACATAGAAAAAAGAAAAATGAGAGAAAAACTATATAAAGTACCACATCTCAAAAGATTTACATGTAGAACAGCTAGTACAAAAAAAAAGGAAAAATGTCATCATATATAAATCATGCATGACAGATTTATAACAAATGCCACGATAAAAAAAATGCCATCTTCTTATAATAAAAATACCATCCTCTTATAAAAATGTCATCCTCTTATAATAAAAAATGTCATCCTCTTTATAAAAATGTTATTCTCTTATAATAAAAAATGCCGTCGTCTTTATAAAAAAATACCATCCTCTTTATAAACAAATGACATGGTAAAAAATGCCATGATAAAAAATGCAATGTTCTTATAATAAAAGCTGACATCCTCTTATAATAAAAATGCCATCAAATTGTTAATAAAAAAATGCCATGCGCTTAGTAATAAAATTGCCATGCCACTAAAAAATAATGCCATCTC
The DNA here is from genome assembly GCF_002575655.3 of Aegilops tauschii subsp. strangulata. Classification (NCBI taxonomy): domain Eukaryota; kingdom Viridiplantae; phylum Streptophyta; class Magnoliopsida; order Poales; family Poaceae; genus Aegilops; species Aegilops tauschii. The sequence goes on from NC_053037.3 coordinate 599,661,318, forward strand.
TCAATAATAAAAATGGCATGCTACAAAAGATGAAATTGCCATGGGGTTTTCGGGATTGAAAAATATATGTGGCATGTTATACACAAAATATTCATAACATGCCCTCTTCTTTAGTATGGCAAAATGATAAGAAGATATCCAAGATATAGCTCATTATGCTTGCACTAATTGAAATTGGAATATCCTGGAGTATATAAGCCTGAGTGTAGCTGCTCTCATACTAAAACCTCATATGCTCATCCATTGTCTATGTCTTTCCGCATTTTATTTTTGTTCACATACCTGAAAAACTTTGATTATTTTGTCCTTAAATTGCTCGGTTCTTGAATGTTTGATAATAAGTGTTGCCTACGAGATAAGCTTTGAGAATCACATCATAGAAAACATAAATCATAAAAAATATCATCTACCTAACATTTACAACATAAATGTAACCATAATCTACAGAAGAAAAAGAGGCCACATCATTTTAGAATATCGAACATATTACAAGTTTCTGAGAAAATTCAGACGGAAAGGAAAGAAATTAATGAGATGTCCTATGAACTTATTCGGTTTCAGATGTGTGTTGTTGTAACAGATTATGAAAACTCATCCCCAATTTACTCATGGCATGTGGGACTGACATTTCGGTGAGCCAGATTTTTTCTTTTTCTTTTTTTCCCTTTCTCTTTCTCTGTCATGGCGGTGGCGGGGGGTGGTGGCGCAAGTGGACGGCGATGAGGTGGAGAATGTGTGTCCCAAAGGTCATAGGTGGAATGGGATTTCGTGATGTGCATATCTTTAACTTGGCAATGCTAGCCAAATAATGTTGGAGATTCAGAGAGCACCATGGTTCATTATGTGCAAGGCTGCTTCGATCCAAGTATTATCCATCGGTGAGTTGCCCAACTGCGAGTTAAAGAACGGTGCATCTTATGCCTGTGAAAGTATTTGGGCTGGAGTTTAAACTTTCAATAAAAGGGAGTATTTGGAGGGTTGGCAATCGTTTGAAGATATCTAGGAGGATTGTTGGATCCCAAACAACTGTTCTAGGAAAATCGTCAAAGTCCGTGCAAATAGAGTGCTTACTCGAGTTCATGAACTTATTGATCCAATAATAGGCGGATGGGATGAAGGCTGGGAATTTTTTTGGCCCATTGATGCAGATCGTATTTTGCAAATTCCCGGACATCAACATGATACAAATGACTATTTTGTATGTCACTTACAAAATCTGGAGTTTAGTGTTCGCTCGGCCTACTATAAGAAATTAGAAGATTCCTATGGCAATCTGAGTAATAGTTCTTCTCTTTCTGGTGGTTCATCTCCCCATCCTATTTGGAAGAAACTATGGGGGCTTAAAGTACCAAGCAAAGTGAAAATATCCATATGGAGATCTTTACGCACGCCATTCCATGTTTTGGTGTACTGGCTAATTGTCACATATCCAGTTTGTCGCAATGTCCGGTTTGCCAGCGCCATTCAATGACGTGGCACATGTTTTTTTGGGTGTGATCGTGCCACTGAAATATGGTCTTTGTTTGGACTGCATGAAGTCATTAATAATGCCAAGCTCCCTGGGAGGTCCGGAGCGGAGATACTCGACTTTCTTTGCGAATCGGTGAACCAGAAAACCTACCTAGAAGTGGTTGAATTACCGGAGAGGTATATTTGGCGGTAGCGGTGTCTCATCGCCAAGGGGGAAGAGGTGCAAACACATGTACGCTCGGCCCCGGCTATGTAGGCAGTGGCCTTGAAATTCGTTCGTGCAGCGTGCAAATCGGCCACTAGTCCGAGTCTTAACAGATGGATGAAACCCATGCTGGGCTAGTTCGTGTTAAACGTCAATGCTTCCTTTTTGGAGAACGATCACTCCGGTTTTTGTGGTGCTATCATTAGGGATCACACAGGAGCATTAATTACTGCATCTACGACGAAGCTAGGACATGTTGCCGATGTCGTCTCGACGGAAGTGGCAGCTCTAACCGAGGGCTTGAAGCTTGCTCTCTCGATTGGACTCTCTATCATTGTGCGTATGGATAATCAGATCGTTGTGGATGCTCTAAGTCCCAACGTAGCTCATTCGATTGTGGATGGCCCTATACTTCAAGAATGTTGACAGTTATATGGTGACTTCGAGAAGGTTCTTTACGAATATTTTAATAGATAGTCGAACATGGTCGCTCATTTGCTAGCTCAACATGGATGTGTTGATCCACCGGCCGTGTGGTTAGACTCACCCCCTAGTTTTATCTTCATCTTTCTTGCGGTGATGTAAATGTTATTTGATTTTAATAAAGCTAGCCATGAAGGCCTTCTTGTAAAAAAACACGCACACACTGTGTTGAGTAAATAGGCAATTTCTTGATTAAATTAATCCATGAGTAAATCAGTAGCATGGCATTGACACAAAAATACGCATACTGATACTCAGTCAAGCAAGCACATACTACGCTAATTGCAGAAAGATCTACGTATAACGCTAGCATGGCTAAAACAGTAAACAGTAGGAGCGGGATAAACGAGTTATACCCTCCTGTAGGCCATGCAGAGGCCGCGGCTTTGGTGGCAGCAGTGGCGTCCTCGGCGGCCTTCTTGTCGGCTTCAGCTTTCTCGGCGGCGGCACGTTCGGCGTCGGTGGACATGGTGATGATGAGGGCGACGCGGGCATAGAGGAAGTAGACGATCGGAAGCGAGCAGTCGCGTAATCGCTGCCCAAAAACCTATTCGCCCCTCACCCCGTACAGGAACCAGAAGGGCGTGGTTTCGGAGACCTGCTCTCCCGTCGACCGTGTACGCGGCGGACGGGATGGAGTCACCGGCGGCAGCAGCAGCAAGGGAACGACGGTGGGCGTGCGCGTGGAGCAGATGTGATCTGTTCGTAGCGGCTAGGGTTAGGAGACACCGCACACTTATATAGGCGCAGCCGCGTGGAGAGACATGGGCTCGACCCACGTCCGAGTCCGTGACAGCCCACGATCCGACGTCTCAGATCATGGCCCAGCTGTCAGAGAACTCTCCGTTAGTGACTGGCAAAAATAAGCGCGTGGGTGTGAGCTCGGCTCGGCTCAATCCCGCGGCGCGGCGCGGCGCGTCATGACGAGGCGTGGCGTGGCGAGGCGGGCGGCGGAGGAGGAGTGCGCGAGGGCCTCTTCTCTTCTCAAGCTCCAATAGCATGTAGAAGAGAAACCCTTATAAGGAGGTCCAACTCCTCTTCCACTTCCGGGGTGGGACTAAACTTCCCACTACACCTAGTGCCATATAACCCACATGGGCCCTTAGAGATTTTCAGAAATTGCTATATGGGCCTAAAGCCCATCTCAAATTTCAGCAATCCCCCACCAGATCTCGAGGGCCCATTGTGTCCTCTGTTCCGATTGCTGTTTCGATATACCAGTGTTTCAGTGAAGACCTGTTAAGGTTGAACTTCACCTAGAGCAAGTAGCTACACTCCTTCACAACTGAACAATGGACTATGCCTTGAATTGTCAGTTTGGCGTAAAGAAGTTTCACTATATGTCTTACTAGTACTAGGCTGCCGAAGGCTGACCCCTCGGGTGGAGCATATAAGTCACACTCCTGGCCTATTCATGAACTTACTAGAGATCACCCCAATCTCATAGACTGTGACCAGCAGTCGGGCTCATATAGGTGTGTTCCTCCAAAGATCGCTCTGTAGGATAGCATCTTGCTTTCATAAGCTTTGGAACACATTAAGACAGTAGTCATCCTACCATATAGTATCGAGAGTATTGCATCTCCAACGAAGTGGGTTAATATAGTTACTCTCCTCAGTTCACCACTGGCTTGTTTTCCCAGGTCCTACTTCACGGGATCTTCGATCACATAGGTTGGGTTACTACATGGCAACTCATGTGGGTCTCATACCCATCTCCCTCGATGCATTATCTATCACAACACGTGATAGCCCTTTCGTAAAGGGATCTGCCAAATTCTTAGCCGTATGGACATAGTCCAACGCTATCACTCCGGAGTTTCTTAATTTTCTGACAGCTTTTAATCTCATTCTTATGTGTTTGTTGGACTTCATGTTGTCCTTTGAACTCTTCACCTTGGTGATGACAGTATGATTATCACAGTTCATAAGGATAGCCGGAACCGGTTTATCAACCAATGGCAAGTCCATCAAAAGATCTCGAAGCCATCCTGCTTCAACACCAGATGTGTCTAATGATGTTAATTCTGCTTCCATTGTCGATCTCATTAAGATCGTTTGCTTGCAAGACTTCTAGGAAACAGCGCCACCTCCAAGAGTAAACATATACCCAGTTGTGGCCTTCATCTCATCAGCATCAGAGATCCAATTCGCATCACTATACCCTTCAAGTACCGACGGGTCTCCGGTATAGTGAAGTCCATAGTTCATAGTACCTTTCAGATAGCGCATAACTCTTTCAACAGCATGCCAATGTACATCACCCGGTTTGGAAACAAACCGCCTTAATTTGCTCACAACAAACGCGATGTCAGGCCTCGTTGCGCTCGCTAGGTACATCAGTGAACCAATAATTTGAGAGTATCTCAATTGATCTTTAGCCGTGCCTTTGGACTTTCGAATCAACACGCTAGGATCATATGGTGTTTGAGATGGTGCGCAGTCCGAATATCTAAAACGATTCAACACCTTCTCAACATAGTGGGATTGCAGAAGTGTAATCCCACCCTCATTATCTCTCAGTAGCTTGATGTTCAAGATAACATCAGCCACACCAAGGTCTTTCATCTCAAAGTTCTGAGATAGAAACAATTTGACCTCCTCAATGACTTTGAGGTTTGTTCCGAATATCAGTATGTCATCAACATACAAGCATAGTATAACTCCTTCGCCCCCACCATGGTGATAGTATACACATTTGTCAGCCTCATTAACAACGAAACCAACAGATGTCAGAGTTGTATTAAACTTATCATGCCATTGCTTAGATGCTTGCTTCAGGCCATATAAAGATTTCAGCAACCTACACACCTTTCTTTCCTGACCATCTATCACAAAGCCATCTGGCTGTTGCATGTAGATTTCCTCGTTTAGCTCTCCATTCAGAAAAGCCGTCTTAACATCCATTTGATGGACGAGAAGACCATGCGAGGCCACCAACGAGAGTAATACTCGAATGGTGGTTAGTCTAGCCACAGGTGAATAAGTATCGAAGAAATCTTCCTCTTCTTTCTGGTCATAGCCCTTGGCCACAAGCCTAGCCTTGTACTTTTCAATCGTACCATCAGGCCTAAGCTTCTTCTTGAACACCCACTTACATCCTAATGATTTGCAACCATAGGGACGGTCAGTGATCTCCGATGTCCCGTTAGCCATGATGGAGTCCATCTCGCTACGGACCGCATCCTTCCAGTAATCAGCTTCTGGAGAGGCATACACTTCTGAAATAGAAGTGGGAGCATCATCCATGAGGTACACGAAGAAATCACCACCAAAGGTCTTTGCAGTCCTTTGTCTCTTGCCCCTACCAAGGGTTTCCTCGTCATCCTCCTCAGGATTTTCATCATGTGTTTGTTCATAATATTCCATAGGGATGGCAGGTTCAGGAGTCTCCTCAAATTCATGTCTAGAAGTGCGTTGCATATCTCTCATAGGAAAAATATCCTCGAAGAATGTAGCATCCTTAGACTCCATAATCGTACCGACCTTCTGGTCAGGTACCTCAGATTTGACTACTAGAAATCTATAGCCAACGCTGTTCTTAGCGTATCCCAAATTAACGCAGTCCACAGTCTTGGGTCCAAGCTTACGCTTTTTGGGGATCGGCACATTGACTTTCGCCAAACAGCCCCAAGTGCGCAAGTACGAGAGTGTTGTCCTTCTCTTCGCCCATTTCTCATAGGGAGTGATCTCATTATCCTTTGTCGGAACTTTATTCAGGACATGACATGCCGTCAATATAGCCTCCCCCCACCATGCATGCCTTGGATAAACCCGATGTATCTAACATGGCGTTAACCAAATCAGTTAGAGTACGGTTTTTCTGCTTGGCAACCCCATTTGACTAGGGTGAATAGGGAGGCATCCTCTCATGAATAAGGCCGTGTTCCGCACAAAAGGAATCAAACTCACTCGAGAAGTACTCTCCACCACGATCTGATCGGACTCGTTTAATTTTCTTTTCAAGTTGATTCTCAACTTCTGCCTTATAGATTTTAAAGTAGTGTAGAGCCTCATCTTTAGTATTTAACAGATACACATAGCAATATCTGTTGGGGAACGTAGTAATTTCAAAAAAATTCCTACGCACACGCAAAATCATGGTGATGCATAGCAACGAGAGGGGAGAGTGTTGTCCACGTACCCTCGTAGACCGACAGCGGAAGCGTTATCACAATGCGGTTGATGTAGTCGTACGTCTTCACGATCCGACCGATCAAGTACCGAACGCACGGCACCTCCGAGTTCTACACACGTTCAGCTCGATGACGTCCCTCGAACTCCGATCCAGCCGAGTGTTGAGGGAGAGTTTCGTCAGCACGACGGCGTGGTGACGATGATGATGTTCCACCGACGCAGGGCTTCGCCTAAGCTCCGCAACGGTATTATCGAGGTGTAATATGGTGGAGGGGGGCACCGCACACGGCTAAGAGATCTCAAGGATCAATTGTTGTGTCTCTGGGGTGCCCCCCTGCCCCCGTATATAAAGGAGCAAGGGAGGAGGAGGCCGGCCCTAGGAGGGGGCGCACCAAGTGTGGAGTCCTACTAGGACTCCCTAGTCCTAGAAGGATTCCACCTCCCATATGGAATAGGAAAAGAGGAAGGGAAAAAGAGAAGGAAGGAAGGGGGCGCCCCCCTTCCCTAGTCCAATTCGGACCAGACCAAGGGGAGGGGTGCGGCCACCCTTGAGGCCCTTTTTCTTCTTTCCCGTATGGCCCAATAAGGCCCAATACGTATTCCCGTAACTCTCCGGTACTCCGAAAAATACCCGAATCACTCGGAACCTTTCCGAAGTCCGAATATAGTCGTCCAATATATCGATCTTTACGTCTCGACCATTTCGAGACTCCTCGTCATGTCCCCGATCTCATCCGGGACTCCGAACTCCTTCGGTACATCAACATACATAAACTCATAATAAAACTGTCATCGTAACTTTAAGCGTGCGGACCCTACGGGTTCGAGAACTATGTAGACATGACCGAGACACGTCTCCGGTCAATAACCAATAGCGGGACCTGGATGCCCATATTGGCTCCCACATATTCTACGAAGATCTTTATCGGTCAGACCGCATAACAACATACGTTGTTCCCTTTGTCATCAGTATGTTACTTGCCCGAGATTCGATCATCGGTATCTCGATACCTAGTTCAATCTCGTTACCGGCAAGTCTCTTTACTCGTTCCGTAACACATCATCCCGCAACTAACTTATTAGTCACAATGCTTGCAAGGCTTATAGTGATGTGCATTACCGAGTGGGCCCAGAGATACCTCTCCGACAATCGGAGTGACAAATCCTAATCTCGAAATACGCCAACCCAACAAGTACCTTTGGAGACACCTGTAGAGCACCTTTATAATCACCCATTTACGTTGTGACGTTTGGTAGCACACAAAATGTTCCTCCGGTAAACGGGAGTTGCATAATCTCATAGTCAGAGGAACATGTATAAGTCATGAAGAAAGCAATAGAAACATACTAAACGATCGGGTGCTAAGCTAACGGAATGGGTCAAGTCAATCACGTCATTCTCCTAATGAGGTGATCTCGTTAATCAAATGACAACTCATGTCTATGGCTAGGAAACATAACCATCTTTGATTAACGAGCTAGTCAAGTAGAGGCATACTAGTGACACTCTGTTTGTCTATGTATTCACACATGTATTATGTTTCCGGTTAATACAATTCTAGCATGAATAATAAACATTTATCATGATATAAGGAAATATATAATACTTTATTATTGCCTCTAGGGCATATTTCCTTCAATATCTAGTGGAATCATCTATCAATGTCATGAAGTATTTCTTTCCACCTTTAGTCAACACACCATTCATCTCACAAAGATCAGAATGTATGAGTTCTAATGGTGCCAAGTGTCTCTCCTCCGCGGCCTTGTGAGGCTTGCGAGGTTGCTTAGCTTGCACACATGAAAGGCACTTAGAACCTTTGGCTAAAGTGAAACTCGGGATTAAATCCAACTTAGCTAGCCGTGTCATAACACCGAAACTAATGTGACAAAGACGTGAATGCCAAACTTCAGATTCATTAACATTCGAATGAATATGGTTCACGACTTTATTACAGAAATCTGCGAGGGAAAGGCGGAACATCCCTCCGCTCTCATAACCTTTTCCAACAAAGAGTCCATATTTCGTAACAACTAATTTATTAGACTCAAAAACCAACTTAAACCCTTCTCTACATAGAAGGGAGCCACTAACGAGGTTCTTCTTGATGGCGGGGACATGCTGCACGTTCTTCAGCTGCACGATCCTTCCTAAAGTAAACTTCAGATCGACCGTGCCAACACCATGAACAGAAGCACTCGCGCCATTCCCCATCAATACGGACCCGTGTCCTGTGATCTGGTAAGAAGTGAACAATGAAATGTCAGCACACACATGAACACCTGCACCTGTGTCCACCAACCAATCGGTAGGCTGAAACACTGAAAAGGCAGTAAATAAATTACCATACCCAGATGCACCATTCTCATTGTTGCCCACAATCATGTTGACAGACTTGGAGTCCTGTCCTGACTTCTTGTACTTGTTTGGGCACTTGTTGGCCCAATGTTCAACCGAACCACAAGTAAAGCAGCCCTCGTCCTTCTTGTTCTTCTTGAAGGTCTTCTTACCCTTCTTCTTAAAGTCGGTATTGTGTTGGACACCGTTCTTTCCCTTGGACTTGTGGGAGTTATGGTTCCTCTGGTTCACCATGTTGGAAAAAAATTTCCTTCGACCCCTTTTCCATGCGAGTCCTTTGCCCTTGAATTCTACTCAACACTCAGATGGCCAATGACATCCTCTACAGAGAATTCACGCCTCTGATGTTTCAGAGTGGTGGCAAAGTTCCTCCAAGAATTAGGGAGCTTAGCGATTATGCAGCCCGCGACAAACTTGCCCGGTAACTCGCACTTAAGAAGCTCAAGTTCCTTAACAATGCATATTATCTCATGAGCCTGCTCCAATACAGGACGGTTTTCAACCATCTTGTAATCATGGAACTGCTCTATAATATACATCTCGCTCCCTGCATCGGCGGCCCCGAATTTAGATTCGAGCGCCTCCCACAAGTCCTTGGCGACATGCACATGTAAATATGCGTCGACCAGTTTATCTCCGATCACGCTAAGAACTGCTCCGAGAAACACAACAGTAGCCTCCTTGAACGCCTTCTCCTGTTCAGGAGCAATCGTTCCCGTGGAGACACCGGTGACCCAGAACACGTTCATAGCCATGAGCCATAACGTGGTCTTAGTCTGCCAACGCTTAAAGTATGTACCGGTAAACTTATCCGGTTTCAGTGTGCTACCTCTTGAGCACTGCGTTGGTTTTCCCTTGAAGAGGAAAGGGTGATGCAGCAAAGTAGTGTAAGTATTTCCCTCAGTTTTTGAGAACCAAGGTATCAATCCAGTAGGAGGCCACGCACGAGTCCCTCGCACCTACACAAACAAATAAATCCTCGCAACCAACACAATAAAGGGGTTGTCAATCCCTTCACGGTCACTTACGAGAGTGAGATCTGATAGATATGATAAGATAATATTTTTAGTATTTTTATGATAAAGATGCAAAGTAAAGAAAGCAAAATAAAAACGGCGCCAGAAATAGCTTGTTGTCGGGAGATTAAATAAGATGGAAAATTGACCCGGGGGCCATAGATTTCACTAGTGGCTTCTCTCAAGAGCATAAGTATTACGGTGGGTGAATAAATTACTGTTGAGCAATTGATAGAATTGAGCATAGTTATGAGAATATCTAGGTATGATCATGTATATAGGCATCACGTCCGAGACAAGTAGACCGACTCCTGCCTGCATCTACTACTATTACTCCACACATCGACCGCTATCCAGCATGCATCTAGAGTATTAAGTTCATAAGAACAGAGTAACGCTTTAAGCAAGATGACATGATGTAGAGGGATAAACTCATGCAATATGATATAAACCCCATCTTGTTATCCTCGATGGCAACAATACAATACGTGCCTTGCTGCACTACTGTCACTGGGAAAGGACACCGCAAGATTGAACCCAAAGCTAAGCACTTCACCCATTGCAAGAAAGATCAATCTAGTAGGCCAAACCAAACTGATAATTCGAAGAGACTTGCAAAGATAACCAATCATACATAAAAGAATTCAGAGAAGATTCAAATATTGTTCATAGATAAACTTGATCATAAACCCACAATTCATCGGTCTCAACAAACACACCGCAAAAGAAGATTACATCGAATAGATCTCCACGAGAGAGGGCGAGAACATTGTATTGAGATCCAAAAAGAGAGAAGAAGCCATCTAGCTAATAACTATGGACACGAAGGTCTGAGGTAAACTACTCACACATCATTGGAGAGGCTATGGTGTTGATGTAGAAGCCCTCCATGATCGATGCCCCCTCCGGCGGAGCTCCGAAAAAGGCCTCAAGATGGGATCTCACGGGTATAGAAGGTTGCGGCGGTGGAATTAGGTTTTTGGCTCCGTATCTGGTAGTTTGGGGGTACGTAGGTATATATAGGAGGAAGGAGTACGTCGGTGGAGCAACAGGGGGCCCACAAGGGTGGAGGGCGCACCCCCCTACCTCGTGCCCTCCTGGTTGATGTCTTGACGCAGGGTCCAAGTCCTCCGGATCACGTTCGTTCCGAAAATCACGTTCCCGAAGGTTTCATTCCGTTTGGACTCCGTGTGATATTCTTTTTCTGTGAAACTCTGAAATAGGCAAAAAACAACAATTCTGGGCTGGGCCTCCGGTTAATAGGCTAGTCCCAAAAATAATATAAAAGTGTATAATAAAGCCCAATAATGTCCAAAACAGAATATAATATAGCATGGAGCAATCAAAAATTATAGATACGTTGGAGACGTATCAAGCATCCCCAAGCTTAATTCCTGCTCGTCCTCGAGTAGGTAAATGATAAAAACAGAATTTTTGATGTGGAATGCTACTTGGCATAATTTCAATGTAATTCATCTTAATTGTGGTATGAATATTCAGATCCGAAAAATTCAAGACAAAAGTTCAATATTGACATAAAAATAATAATACTTCAAGCATACTAACTAAGCAATTATGTCTTCTCAAAATAACATGGCCAAAGAAAGTTATCCCTACAAAACCATATAGTCTGTCTATGCTCTATCTTCACCACACAAAGTATTTAAATCATGCACAACCCCGATGACAAGCCAAGCAATTATTTCATACTTTTGACATTGTCAAACTTTTTCAATCTTCACGCAATACATGAGCGTGAGCCATGGACATAACACTATATGTGGAATAGAATGGTGGTTGTGGAGAAGACAAAAAGGAGAAGATAGTCTCACATCAACTAGGCGTATCAACGGGCTATGGAGATGCCCATCAATAGATATCAATGTGAGTGAGTAGGGATTGCCATGCAACGGATGCACTAGAGCTATAAGTATATGAAATCTCAACAAAAGAAACTAAGTGGGTGTGCATCCAACTCGCTTGCTCACGAAGACCTAGGGCATTTTGAGGAAGCCCATCATTGGAATATACAAGCCAAGTTCTATAATGAAAAATTCCCACTAGTATATGAAAGTGATATCATAAGAGACTCTCTATCATGAAGATAATGGTGCTAGTTTGAAGCACAAGTGTGGTAAAAGGATAGTAGCATTGTCCCTTCTCTCTTTTTCTCTCATTTTTTATCTGGGCCTTTTCTCTTTTTTATGGCCTCTTTTTTTTTTGTTATTTAGTCCGGAGTCTCATCCCGACTTGTGGGGGAATCATAGTCTCCATCATCCTTTCCTCACTTGGGACAATGCTCTAAAAATGATGATCATCACACTTTTATTTACTTACAACTCAACAATTACAACTCAATACTTAGAACAAAATATGACTCTATGTGAATGCCTCCGGCGGTGTACCGGGATATGCAATGAAACAAGAGTGACATGTATGAAAGAATTATGAACGGTGGCTTTGCCACAAATACAATGTCAACTACATGATCATGCAAATCAATATGACAATGATGGAGCGTGTCATAGTAAACGGAACGGTGGTAAGTTGCATGGCAATATATCTCGGAATGGCTATGGAAATGCCATAATAGTAGGTATGGTGGCTGTTTTGAGGAAGGTAGATGGTGGGTGTATGATACCGGCGAAAAGTGCGCGGTATTAGAGAGGCTAGCAATGGTGGAAGGAGGAAAAGTGCGTATAATCCATGGACTCAACATTAGTCATAAAGAACTTATATACTTATTGCAAAAATCTACAAGTTATCAAAGCAAAGTATTACGCGCATGCTCCTAGGGGGATAGATTGGTAGGAAAAGACCATCGCTCGTCCCCGACCGCCACTCATAAGGAAGACAATCAATAAATAAATCATGCTCCGACTTCATCACATAATGGTTCACCATACATGCATGCTACGGGAATCACAAACTTTAACACAAGTATTTCTCAAATTCACAACTACTCAACTAGCATGACTCTAATATCATCATCTCCATATCTCAAAACAATTATCAAGCATCAAACTTCTCATAGTATTCAACACACTCATAAGAATTTTCTTTTTTCTTTACTAATCTTGAATGCCTATTATTGTTAAAGCAAACTACCATGCTGTTTTGTAGGAATCTCAAAATAATCTAAGTGAAGCATGAGAGAACAATAGTTTCTATAAAACAAATCCACCACCATGCTCTAAAAGATATAAGTGAAGCACTAGAGCAAAAACTATATAACTCAAAAGATATAAGTGAAGCACATAGAGTATTCTAATAATTTCCGAATCATGTGTGTCTCTCTCAAAAGGTGTGTACAACAAGGATGATGGTGGTAAACTAAAAAGCAAAGACTCAAATCATACAAGACGCTCCAAGCAAAACACATATCATGTGGTGAATAAAAATATAGCTCCAAGTAAAGTTACCGATGGAAGTAGACGAAAGAGGGGATGCCTTCCGGGGCATCCCCAAGCTTTGGCTTTTAGGTGTCCTTAGATTATCTTGCGGTTCCATGGGCATCCCCAAGCTTATGCTCTTGCCACTCCTTGTTCCATAATCCATCAAATCTTTCACCCAAAACTTGAAAACTTCACAACACAAAACTCAGCAGAAAATCTCGTAAGCTCCGTTAGAGAAAGAAAACAAAAGACCACTTCAAGGTACTGTAATGAACTCATTATTTATTTATATTGGTGTTAAACCTACTGTATTCCAACTTCTCTATGGTTTATAAACTATTTTACTAGCCATAGATTCATCAAAATAAGCAAACAACACACGAAAAACAGAATCTGTCAAAAACAGAACAGTCTGTAGTAATCTGTAACAGAACAGTCTGTAGTAATCTGCGTTGGTTTTCCCTTGAAGAGGAAAGGGTGATGCAGCAAAGTAGTGTAAGTATTTCCCTCAGTTTTTGAGAACCAAGGTATCAATCCAGTAGGAGGCCATGCACGAGTCCCTCGCACCTACACAAACAAATAAATCCTCGCAACCAACACAATAAAGGGGTTGTCAATCCCTTCACGGTCACTTACGAGAGTGAGATCTGATAGATATGATAAGATAATATTTTTGGTATTTTTATGATAAAGATGCAAAGTAAAGAAAGCAAAATAAAAACGGCGCCAGAAATAGCTTGTTGTCGGGAGATTAAATATGATGGAAAATTGACCCGGGGGCCATAGGTTTCACTAGTGGCTTCTCTCAAGAGCATAAGTATTACGGTGGGTGAACAAATTACTGTTGAGCAATTGACAGAATTGAGCAAAGTTATGAGAATATCTAGGTATGATCATGTATATAGGCATCACGTCTGAGACAAGTAGACCGACTCCTGCCTGCATCTACTACTATTACTCCACACATCGACCGCTATCCAGCATGCATCTAGAGTATTAAGTTCATAAGAACGGAGTAATGCTTTAAGCAAGATGACATGATGTAGAGGGATAAACTCATGCAATATGATATAAAACCCATCTTTTTATCCTCGATGGCAACAATACAATACGTGCCTTGCTGCCCCTACTGTCACTGGGAAAGGACACCGCAAGATTGAACCCAAAGCTAAGCACTTCTCCCATTGCAAGAAAGATCAATCTAGTAGGCCAAACCAAACTGATAATTCGAAGAGACTTGCAAAGATAACCAATCATACATAAAAGAATTCAGAGAAGATTCAAATATTGTTCATAGATAAACTTGATCATAAACCCACAATTCATCGGTCTCAACAAACACACCGCAAAAGAAGATTACATCGAATAGATCTCCACGAGAGAGGGGGAGAACATTGTATTGAGATCCAAAAAGAGAGAAGAAGCCATCTAGCTAATAACTATGGACCCGAAGGTCTGAGGTAAACTACTCACACATCATCAGAGAGGCTATGGTGTTGATGTAGAAGCCCTCCGTGATCGATGCCCCCTCCGGCGGAGCTCCGGAAAAGGCCCCAAGATGGGATCTCACGGGTACAGAAGGTTGCGGCGGTGGAATTAGGTTTTTGGCTCCGTATCTGGTAGTTTGGGGGTACGTAGGTATATATAGGAGGAAGGAGTACGTCGGTGGAGCAACCAGGGGCCCACGAGGGTGGAGGGCGCGCCCAGGCGGGGTAGGCGCGCCCGCTACCTCGTGCCCTCCTGGTTGATGTCTTGACGTAGGGTCCAAGTCCTCTAGATCACGTTCGTTCCGAAAATCACGTTCCCGATGGTTTCATTCCGTTTGGACTCCGTTTGATATTCTTTTTCTGCGAAACTCTGAAATAGGCAAAAAAACAGCAATTCTGGGCTGGGCCTCCGGTTAATAGGTTAGTCCCAAAAATAATATAAAACTGTATAATAAAGCCCAATAATGTCCAAAACAGAATATAATATAGCATGGAGCAATCAAAAATTATAGATACATTGGAGACGTATCACAGTGCAGCGGCAAAGCCACTTGCCGAAAAATTTCTACACATAATAGGTTTTTGGATTGTTGAGTAAATTGGCAATTTCTCGATTAATTAATCCACGAGTAAATCAGTAGCATGGCATTGACACAAATAAACGCATACTGATACTCAGTCAAGCAAGCACATACTACACTAATTGCAGAAAGATCTACGTATAACGCTAGCATGGCTAAAACAGAAAACAGTAGGAGCGGGATAAACAAGTTATACCCTCCAGTAGGCCATGCAGAGGCCGCGGCTTTGGTGGCAGCAGCGGCGTCCTCGGCGGCCTTCTTGTCGGCTTCAGCTTTCTCGGCGGCGGCACGTTCGGCGTCGGTGGACATGGTGATGATGAGGGCGACGCGGGCGTAGAGGAAGTAGACGATCGGAAGCGAGCAGTCGCGTAATCGCTGCCCAAACAGCTATTCGCCCCTCACCCCGTACAGGAACCAGAAGGGCGTGGTTTCGGAGACCTGCTCTCCCGTCGACCGTGTACGCGGCGGACGGGATGGAGTCACCGGCGGCAGCAGCAGCAAGGGAACGATGGTGGGCGTGCGCGTGGAGCAGATGTGATCTGTTCGTAGCGGCTAGGGTTAGGAGACACCACACACTTATATAGGCGCAACAAGCAATGACAAAGGGATGATGCATTACGAAACGAGTAATGCACATCACTATAAGCCCGGCAAGCAATGTGACTAATGAGTTAGTTACAGGATGATGTATTACGGAACGAGTAAAGAGACTTACTGGTAACGAGATTGAACTAGGTATTGAGATACCGACGATCGAATCTCGGGCAAGTAACATACCAATGACAAAGGGAACAACGTATGTTGTTATGCGGTTTGACCGATAAAGATCTTCGTAGAATATGTGGGAGCCAATATGAGCATCCAGGTTCGGCTATTGGTTATTGACCGGAGATGAGTCTCGGTCATGTCTACATAGTTCTCGAACCCGTAGGGTCCGCACGCTTAACGTTCGGTGACGATCGGTATTATGAGTTTATGTGTTTTGATGTACCAAAGGTAGTTCGGAGTCCCGGATATGATCACGGACATGACGAGGAGTCTCGAAATGGTCGAGACATAAAGATCGATATATTGGAAACCTACGTTTGGACATCAGAATGGTTCCGGATGAGTTCGGGCATTTACCGGAGTACCGGGAGGTTACCGGAACCCCCCGGGGAGTATATGGGCCTTATTGGGCCTTAGTGGAATAGAGGAGAGTAAGAGAAAAGGTGGAGGGCGCGCCCCCCTAGCCCAATCCGAATTGGGTGGGGGGCCGCCCCCCCTTCCTTCCCTCTCTCCTCTCCTTCCTTCTCTCCTCCTCCTACTACTTGGAAGGGGGGGATCCTACTCCCGGTGGGAGTAGGACTCCTCCAGGGCGTGCCATATAGAGGGCCTGCCCTCCCCCTCCTCCACTCCTTTATATACGGGGGAGGGAGCACCCCATAGACACACAAGTTGATCATTGATCTCTTAGCCGTGTGCGGTGCCCCCCTCCACCATAATCCACCTCGGTCATATCGTTGCAGTGCTTAGGCGAAGCCCTGCGCCGGTAGCTTCATCATCACCGTCATCATGCCATCGTGCTGACGAAGCTCTCCCTCGACACTCAGCTGGATCAATAGTTCGTGGGACGTCACCGAGCCGAACGTGTGCAGATCGCGGAGGTGCTGTACTTTCGGTACTAGGATCGGTCGGATCGTGAAGACGTATGACTACATCAACCGCGTTGTCATAACGCTTCCGCTTACGGTCTACGAGGGTACGTGGACAACACTCTCCCGCTCATTCCTATGCATCACCATGATCTTGCGTGTGCGTAGGATATTTTTGAAATTACTGCGTTCCCCAAGTGTGGCATCCGAGCCAGGTTTATGCGTAGATGTTATATGCACGAGTAGAACACAAATGAGTTGTGGGCGTAATTGAAGGAAATATGCCCTAGAGGCAATAATAAAGTTATTATTTATTTCCTTATTTCATGATAAATGTTAATTATTCATGCTAGAATTGTATTAACCGGAAACTTGATACATGTGTGAATAAATAGACAAAACAGAGTGTCACTAGTATGCCTCTACTTGACTAGCTCATTGATCAAAGATGGTTGAGTTTCCTAACCATAGACATGAGTTGTTATTTGATTAATGGGATCACATCATTAGGAGAATGATGTGGTTGACTTGACCCGTTCCGTTAGCTTAGCACTTAAGTTTAGTTTACTGCTATTGCTTTCTTCATGACTTATACATGTTCCTATGACTATGAGACTATGCAACTCCCGATTACTGGAGGAACACTTTGTGTGCTACCAAACATCACAACGTAACTGGGTGATTATAACGGTGCTCTACAGGTGTCTCCGATGGTACTTGTTGGGTTGGCATAGATCAAGATTAGGATTTGTCACTCCGATTGTCGGAGAGGTATCTCTGGGCCCTCTCGGTAATGCACATCACTATAAGCCTTGCAAGCAATGTGACTCATGAGTTGGTTGCGGGATGATGCATTACGGAACGAGTAAAGAGACTTGCCGGTAACGAGATTGAGCTAGGTATTGAGATACCGACGATCGAATCTCGGGCAAGTAACATACCGATGACAAAGGGAACAACGTATATTGTTATGCGGTTTGACCGATAAAGATCTTCGTAGAATATGTGGGAGCCAATATGAGCATCCAGGTTCCGCTATTGGTTATGACTGGAGACATGTCTCGGTCATGTCTACATAATTCTCGAACCCGTAGGGTCCGCACGCTTAACGTTCGGTGACGATCGGTATTATGAGTTTATGTGTTTTGATGTACCGAAGGTAGTTCGGAGTCCCGGATGAGATCAGGGACATGACAAGGAGTCTCGAAATGGTCGAGACATAAAGATCGATATATTGGACGACTATATTCGGACATCGGAAAGTTCCGAGTGATTCGGGTATTTTCGGGGGTACCAGGGAGTTACGGGAATACGAGGAAGAAGCAATGGGCCTCATGGGCCAAGTGGTGGAAGAGAGGAGGCAGGGCGCGCGGCCCCCCTAGCCCAAACCGAATTGGACTAGGGGGCCTGCCCCCCTTTCCTCATTTTCCTCCCTCTCCTTCCTTCTCCTTCTCCTCCTTCCTTTCCTCCTCCTAGTAGGAGTAAGAAAGGGGAGTCCTACTCCTACTAGGAGGAGGACTCCTCCTCCTGGCGCGCCCTACAGGGGCCGGCCGGCCTCCCCCTTGCTCCTTTATATACGGGGGCAGGGGGCACCCTAGAACACACAAGTTGATCTGTTGATCTCTCTTAGCCGTGTGCGGTGCCCCCCTCTACCATATTCCACCTCGGTAATATCGTAGCGGTGCTTAGGCGAAGCCCTGCGTCGTTAACATCATCAACACCGTCATCACGCCGTCGTGCTGACGGAACTCTCCCGCAAAGCTCTGCTGGATCGGAGTTCGTGGGACGTCATCGAGCTGAACGTGTGCTGAACTCGGAGGTGCCGTATGTTCGGTACTTGGATCGGTCGGATCGTGAAGACATACGACTACATCAACCGCGTTGTGCTAACGCTTCCGCTTTCGGTCTACGAGGGTACGTGGACAACACTCTCCCCTCTCGTTGCTATGCATCACCATGATCCTGTGTGTGCGTAGGAATTTTTTTGAAATTACTACATTCCCCAACAGTGGCATCCGAGCCAGGTTTATGCGTAGATGTTATATGCACGAGTAGAACAGAAGTGAGTTGTGGGCGATACAAGTCATACTGCTTACCAGCATGTCATACTTTGGTTCGGCGGTATTGTTGGATGAAGCGGCCCGGACCGACATTACGTGTACGCTTACGCGAGACTGGTTCTACCGACGTGCTTTGCACACAGGTGGCTGGCGGGTGTCAGTTTCTCCAACTTTAGTTGAACCGAGTGTGGCTACGCCCGGTCCTTGAGAAGGTTAAAACAACATAACTTGACAAACTATCGTTGTGGTTTTGATGCGTAGGTAAGAACGGTTCTTGCTCAGCCCGTAGCAGCCACGTAAAACTTGCAACAACAAAGTAGAGGACGCCTAACTTGTTTTTGCAGGGCATGTTGTGATGTGATATGGTCAAGGCATGATGCTATATTTTATTGTATGATATGATCATGTTTTGTAACCGAGTTATCGGCAACTGGCAGGAGCCATATGGTTGTCGCTTTTTATTGTATGCAATGCAATCGCCCTGTAATGCTTTACTTTGTCACTAAGCGGTAGCGATAGTCGTAGAAGCAATAGTTGGCGAGATGACAACGATGCTACGATGGAGATCAAGGTGTCGCACCGGTGATGATGGTGATCATGACGGTGCTTCAGAGATGGAGATCACAAGCACAAGATGATGATGGCCATATCATATAACTTATATTGATTGCATGTGATGTTTATCCTTTATGCATCTTATTTTGCTTTGATTGACGGTAGCATTATAAGATGATCTCTCACTAAATTTCAAGACAAAAGTGTTCTCCCTGAGTATGCACCATTGCCAAAGTTCGTCGTGCTGAGACACCACGTGATGATCGGGTGTGATAAGCTCTACGTTCATCTACAACGGGTGCAAGCCAGTTTTGCACACGCAGAATACTCAGGTTAAACTTGAGGAGCCTAGCATATGCAGATATGGCCTCGGAACACTAGAGACCGAAAGGTCGAGCTTGAATCAAATAGTAGATATGATCAACATAGTGATGTTCACCATTGAAAACTACTCCATCTCACGTGATGATCGGACATGGTTTAGTTGATTTGGATCACGTGATCATTTAGATGACTAGAGGGATGTCTATCTAAGTGGGAGTTCTTAAGTAATATGATTAATTGAACTTCAATTTATCATGAATTAGTCCTGGTAGTATTTGCATATCTATGTTGTAGATCAATAGCTTGCAATGTTGTTCCACGTTTATTTTTGATATGTTCCTAGAGAAAACTAAGTTGAAAAATGTTAGTAGCAATGATGCGGATTGGATCCGTGATATGAGGATTATCCTCATTGCTGCACAGAAGAATTATGTCCTTGATGCACCGCTAGGTGACAGACCTATTGCAGGAGCAGATGCAGACGTTTTGAACGTTTTGACAAAAGCACGGTATGATGACTACTTGATAGTTTAGTGCACCATGCTTTACGGCTTAGAACCGGGACTTCAAAAATGTTTTGAACGCCACGGAGCATATAAGATGTTCCAAGAGTTGAAATTGGTATTTCATACTCATGCCCGTGTCGAGAGGTATGAGACCTCTGACAGTACTTTGCCTACAAGATGGAGGAGAATAGCTCAACCAGTGAGCATATGCTCAGATTGTCTGGGTACTACAATTGCTTGAATCAAGTGGGAGTTAATCTTCCAGATAAGATAGTAATTGACAAATTTCTCTAGTCACTATCACCAAATTACTAGAACTTCGTGATGAACTATAAATATGCAAGGGATGACGAAAATAATTCCCAAGCTCTTCGTGATGCTAAAATCGGCGAAGGTAGAAATCAAGAAAAACATCAAGTGTTGATGGTTGACAAGACCACTAGTTCCAAGAAAAAGGGCAAAGGGAAGAAGGGGAACTTCAAGAAGAACATCAAGCTAGTTGCTGCTCAAGTGAAGAAGCCCAAGTCTGGACCTAAATCTGAGACTAAGTGCTTCTACTGCAAAGGGACTGGTCACTGGAAGCAGAACTACCCCAAGTATTTGGCGGATAAGAAGGATGGCAAAGTGAAAAAAGGTATATTTGATGTACAAGTTATTCATGTGTACTTTACTAGTGTTTATAGCAACCCCTCAATATTTGATACTGGTTCAGTTGCTAAGAGTAGTAACTCGAAACGGGAGTTGCAAAATGAACAAAAACTAGTTAAGGGTGAAGTGACGATGTGTGTTCAAAGTAGTTTCAAGATTGATATGATCATCATCGCACACTCCCTATACTTTCGGGATTAGTGTTGAACCTAAATAAATGTTATTGGGTGTTTGCGTTGAGCATGAATATGATTTGATCATGTTTATTGCAATACGATTATTCATTTAAATTAGAGAATAATTGTTGTTCTGTTTACATGAATAAAACCTTCTATGGTCATACACCCAATGAAAATGGTTTGTTGGATCTCGATCGTAGTGATACACATATTCATAATATTGAAGCCAAAAGATGCAAAGTTAATAATGATAGTGCAACTTATTTGTGGCACTGCCGTTTAGGTCATATTGGTGTAAAGCGCATGAAGAAACTCCATGCTGATGGGCTTTTGGAATCACGTGATTATGAATCACTTGATGCTTGCGAACCATGCCTCATGGGCAAGATGACTAAAACTCCATTCTCCGGAACAATGGAGCGAGCAACTGACTTATTGGAAATAATACATACTGATGTATGCGGTCCGATGAGTGTTGAGGCTCGCGGAGAGTATCGTTATTTTCTGACCTTCATAGATGATTTGAGCAAATATGGGTATATCTACTTGATGAAACACAAGTCTGAAACATTTGAAAAGTTCAAAGAATTTCAGAGTAAAGTGGAGAATCATCATAACAAGAAAATAAAAGTTTCTACGATATGATCGCAGAAGTAAAATATTTGAGTTAACGAGTTTGGCCTTCAGTTAAAACAATGTGAAATAGTTTCACTACTCACACTACTCACACCACAGTGTAATGGTGTGTCCGAACGTCGTAACCGTACTTGATTAGATATGGTGCGATCTATGATGTCTCTTACCGATCTACCACTATCGTTTTGGGGTTATGCATTAGAGACAACTACATTCACGTTAAATAGGGCACCATCTAAATCCGTGGAGATGACACCGTATGAACTGTGGTTTGGCGAGAAACCTAAGGTGTCGTTTCTGAAAGTTTGGGACTGCGATGCTTATGTGAAAAAGTTTCAACATGATAAGCTCGAACCCAAATTGGAGAAGTAAATCTTCATAGGATACCGAAAAGAAACTGTTGGGTACACCCTCTATCACAAATCCAAAGGCAAGATATTCGTTGCTGAGAATGGATCCTTTCTAGAGAAGAAGTTTCTCTTGAAAGAAGTGAGTGGGAGGAAAGTAGAACTTGATGAGGTAATTGTACTTTCTCACGAATTGGAAAGTAGCTCATCACTGAAATCAGTTCCAGTGATGCCTACACGAATTAGTGAGGAAGTTAATGATGATGATCATGTAACTTCAGATCAAGTTACTACCGAACCTCGTAGGTCAACCAAAGTAAGATCTGCACCAGAGTGGTACGGTAATCCTGTTCTGGAAGTCATGTTACTAGACCATGACGAACCTGCGAACTATGAGGAAGCGATGATGAGCCCAGATTCCGCAAAATGGCTTGAGGCCATGAAATCTGAGATAGGATCCATGTATGAAAACAAAGTATGGACTTTGGTGGAATTGCCCGATGATCGGCAAGCCATTGAGAATAAATGGATCTTCAAGAGGAAGACAGACGCTGATAGTAGCGTTACTATCTACAAAGCCCGAATTGTCGCAAAAATGTTTTCGACAAGTTCAAGATGTTGAATACAATGAGATTTTCTCACTTGTATCGATGCTTAAAAGTCTGTCCAATCATGTTAGCAATTGCTGCATTTTATGAAATTTGGCAAATGGATGTCAAACCTGCATTCCTTAATGGATTTCTTGAAAGAAGAGTTGTATATTATGCAACCAGAAGGATTTGACGATCCTAAAGGTGCTAACAAGTGTGCAAAGCTCCAGCGATCCATGTATGGACTGGTGCAAGTATCTCGGAGTTCGAATATACGCTTTGATAAGTTGATCAAAGCATATAGTTTTATACAGACTTACGGTGAAGCCTGTATTTACAAGAAAGTGAGTGGGAGCACTACAGCCTTTCTCATAAGTATATGTGAATGACATATTGTCGATCGGAAATGATGTAGTATTTTCTGGAAAGCATAAAGGAGTGTTTGAAAGGAGTTTTTCAAAGAAAGACCTCGGTGAAGCTTCTTACATATTGAGCATCAAGATCTATAGAGAAAGATCAAGACGCTTGATAAGTTTTTTCAATGAGTACATACCTTGACAAGATTTTGAAGTAGTTCAAAATGGAACAGTCAAAGAAGGAGTTCTTGCCTGTGTTGCTAGGTGTGAAGTTGAGTAAGACTCAAAGCCCGACCACGGCAGAAGATAGAGAGAGAATGAAAGTCATTCCCTATGCCTCAGCCATAGGTTCTATAAAGTATGCCATGCTATGTACCAGACCTATTGTATACCCTGCCCTAAGTTTGGCAAGGGAGTACAATAGTGATCTAGGAGTAGATCATTGGACATTGGTCAAAATTATCCTTAGAAGACTAAGGAAATATTTCTCGGTTATGGAGGTGATAAAGAGTTCATCATAAAAAGTTACGTCGATGCAAGCTTTGACACCGATCTGGATGACTCTGAGTCTCAATCTGGATACACATTGAAAGTCGGAGCAATTAGCTAGAGTAGCTCCGTGAAGCGCATTGTTGACATAGAAATTTGCAAAATACATACAGAGATGAATGTGGCAGACCCGTTGACTAAACTTCTCTCACAAGTAAAACATGATCACACCTTAGTACTCTTTGGGTGTTAATCACATAGCAATGTGAACTAGATTATTGACTCTAGTAAACCCTTTGGGTGTTGGTTACATGACGATGTGAACTATGGGTGTTAATCACATGATGATGTGAACAATTGGTGTTAAATCACATGACGATGTGAACTAGATTATTGACTCTAGTGCAAGTGGGAGACTGAAGGAAATATGCCCTAGAGGCAATAATAAAGTTATTATTTATTTCCTTATTTCATGATAAATGTTTATTATTCATGCTAGAATTGTATTAACCGGAAACTTGATACATGTGTGAATACATAGACAAAATAGAGTGTCACTAGTATGCCTCTACTTGACTAGCTCGTTGATCAAAGATGGTTGAGTTTCCTAACCATAGACATGAGTTGTCATTTGATTAACGGGATCACATCATTAGGAGAATGATGTGATTGACTTGACCCATTCCATTAGCTTAGCACTTAATCATTTAGTTTACTGCTATTGCTTTCTTCATGACTTATACATGTTCCTATGACTATGAGATTATGCAACTCCCCATTACCGGAGGAACACTTTGTGTGCTACCAAACATCACAACGTAACTGGGTGATTATAAAGGTGCTCTACAGGTGTCTCCGATGGTACTTGTTGGGTTGGCATAGATCAAGATTAGGATTTGTCACTCCGATTGTCGGAGAGGTATCTCTGGGCCCTTTCGGTAATGCACATCACTATAAGCCTTGCAAGCAATGTGACTAATGAGTTCGTTGCGGGATGATGCATTACGGAACGAGTAAACAGACTTGTAGGTAACGAGATTGAGCTAGGTATTGAGATACCAACGATCGAATCTCGGGCAAGTAACATACCGATGACAAAGGGAACAACGTATGTTATTATGCGGTTTGACCGATAAAGATCTTCGTAGAATATGTGGGAGCCAATATGAGCATCCAGGTTCCGCTATTGGTTATTGACCGGAGACGTGTCTCGGTCATGTCTACATAGTTCTCGAACCCGTATGGTCCGCACGCTTAACGTTCGGTGACGATCGGTATTATGAGTTTATGTGTTTTGTGTTGGAAATATGCCCTAGAGGCAATAATAAATGGTTATTATTATATTTCTTTGTTCATGGTAATTGTCTATTATTCATGCTATAATTGTATTGTCCGGAAATCGTAATACATGTGTGAATACATAGACCACAACCTGTCCCTAGTAAGCCTCTAGTTGACTAGCTCGTTGATCAACAGATAGTCATGGTTTCCTGACTATGGACATTGGATGTCATTGATAACGGGATCACATCATTAGGAGAATGATGTGATGGACAAGACCCAATCCTAAGCATAGCATAAAAGATCGTGTAGTTTCGTTTGCTAGAGCTTTTCCAATGTCAAGTATCTTTTCCTTAGACCATGAGATCGTGCAACTCCCGGATACCGTAGGAGTGCTTTGGGTGTGCCAAACGTCACAACGTAACTGGGTGACTATAAAGGTGCACTACGGGTATCTCCGAAAGTGTCTGTTGGGTTGGCACGGATCGAGACTGGGATTTGTCACTCCGTGTGACGGAGAGGTATCTCTGGGCCCACTCGGTAATGCATCATCATAATGAGCTCAATGTGACTAAGGCGTTAGTCACGGGATCATGCATTGCGGTACGAGTAAAGAGACTTACCGGTAACGAGATTGAACAAGGTATTGGGATACCGACGATCGAATCTCGGGCAAGTAACATACCGATTGACAAAGGGAATTGTATACGGATTGATTGAATCCTCGACACCGTGGTTCATCCGATGAGATCATCGTGGAGCATGTGGGAGCCAACATGGGTATCCAGATCCCGCTGTTGGTTATTGACCGGAGAGGCGTCTCGGTCATGTCTGCATGTGTCCCGAACCCGTAGGTTCTACACACTTAAGGTCCGGTGACGCTAGGGTTGTAGAGATATATGTATGCGGAAACCCGAAAGTTGTTCGGAGTCCCGGATGAGATCCTGGACGTCACGAGAGGTTCCGGAATGGTCCGGAGGTGAAGAATTATATATAGGAAGTCCAGTTTCGGCCACCGGGAAAGTTTCGGGGGTTACCGGTATTGTACCGGGACCACCGGAAGGGTCCCGGGGGTCCACCGGGTGGGGCCACCTATCCCGGAGGGCTCCATGGGCTGAAGTGGGAGGGTAACCAGCCCCTAGTGGGCTGGGGCGCCCCCCATGGGCCTTCCCCCTGCGCCTAGGGTTGGAAACCCTAGGGTGGGGGGGCGCCCCACTTGCCTTGGGGGGCAAGTCACCCCCCCTGGCCGCCGGCCCCCCATCCAGATGGGATCCCTGGCCGGCGCCCCCCTCCCAGGGGCCTATATAAAGGGGGGGGGAGGGAGGGCAGCAAAACAACAGCCTTGGGCGCCTCCCTCCTCCCCTGCAACACCTCTCTCTCTCTCTCTCTCTCGTAGAAGCTCGGCGAAGCCCTGCACGAGACCCGCTACATCCACCACCACGCCGTCGTGCTGCTGGATCTCCATCAACCTCTCCTTCCCCCTTGCTGGATCAAGAAGGAGGAGACGTCGCTGCACCGTACGTGTGTTGAACGCGGAGGTGCCGTCCGTTCGGCACTCGGTCATCGGTGATTTGGATCACGGCGAGTACGACTCTGTCATCCACGTTCATTGGAACGCTTCCGCTCGCGATCTACAAGGGTATGTAGATGCACTCCCTTCCCCTCGTTGCTAGTATACTCCATAGATGCATCTTGGTGAACGTAGGAAAATTTTAAAATTATGCTACGATTCCCAACAGTGGCATCATGAGCCAGGTCTATGCGTAGTTACTATGCACGAGTAGAACACAAAGCAGTTGTGGGCGTTGAGTTTGCCAATTCTTCTTGCCGCTACTAGTCGTTTCTTGTTTCGGCGGCATTGTAGGATGAAGCGGCCCGGACCGACCTTACACGTACGCTTACGTGAGACTGGTTCCACCGACTGACATGCACAAGTTGCATAAGGTGGCTAGCGGGTGTCTGTCTCTCCTACTTTAGTAGGAACGGATTCGATGAAAAGGGTCCTTATGAAGGGTAAATAGAAATTGGCAAATCACGTTGTGGTCATACGTAGGTAAGAAACGTTCTTGCTAGAAACCTACAAACCACGTAAAAACTTGCAACAACAATTAGAGGACGTCTAACTTGTTTTTGCAGCAAGTGCTATGTGATGTGATATGGCCAGAAGATGTGATGAATGGTATATGTGATGTATGAGATTGATCATATTCTTGTAATAGGAATCACGACTTGCATGTCGATGAGTATGACAACCGGCAGGAGCCATAGGAGTTGTCTTTATTATTTTGTATGACCTGCGTGTCATTAAATAAACGCCATGTAAATTACTTTACTTTATTGCTAAACGCGTTAGCCATAGAAGTAGAAGTAATCGTTGGCGTGACGACTTCATGAAGACACAATGATGGAGATCATGATGATGGAGATCATGGTGTCATGCCGGTGACAAAGATGATCATGGTGCCCCGAAGATGGAGATCAAAGGAGCATGATGATATTGGCCATATCATGTCACTATTTGATTGCATGTGATGTTTATCATGTTTTTGCATCTTATTTGCTTAGAATGACGGTAGCAAGTAGGATGATCCCTTATAATAATTTCAAGAAAGTGTTCATCCTAACTGTGCACCGTTGCGAAGGTTCGTTGTTTCGAAGCACCACGTGATGATCGGGTGTGATAGATTCTAACGTTCGAATACAACGGGTGTTGACGAGCCTAGCATGTACAGACATGGCCTCGGAACACACGCAATACACTTAGGTTCACTTGACGAGCCTAGCATGTACAGACATGGCCTCGGAACACGGAGGACCGAAAGGTCGAGCATGAGTCGTATAGAAGATACGATCAACATGGAGATGTTCACCGATCTTGACTAGTCCGTCTCACGTGATGATCGGACACGGCCTAGTCGAATTCGGATCATGTTTCACTTAGATGACTAGAGGGATGTCTATCTGAGTGGGAGTTCATTAAATAATTTGATTATATGAACTTAATTATCATGAACTTAGTCTAAATCTTTACACTATGTATTGTAGATCAAATGGCCCACGTTGTCCTCAATTTCAACGCGTTCCTAGAGAAAACCAAGCTGAAAGATGATGGCAGCAACTATACGGACTGGGTCCGGAACTTGACGATCATCCTCATAGCAGCCAAGAGAGATTATGTCTTAGAAGCACCGCTAGGTGAAGCACCAATCCCTGAGAACCAAGACGTTATGAACGCTTGGCAGCAGCGTGCTGATGATTACTCCCTCGTTCAGTACGGCATGCTTTACAGCTTAGAACCGGGTCTCCAAAAGCGTTTTGAGAAACATGGAGCATATGAGATGTTCGAGGAGCTGAAACTGGTTTTTCAAGCTCATGCCCGGGTCGAGAGATATGATGTCTCCGACAAGTTCTTCAGCTGTAAAATGGAGGAGAAAAGTTCTGTTAGTGAGCACATACTCAGAATGTCTGGGTTGCACAACCGCTTATCTCAGCTGGGAGTTAATCTCCCGGATGACGCGGTCATTGACAGAATCCTCCAGTCGCTTCCACCAAGCTACAAGAGCTTTGTGATGAACTACAATATGCAGGGGATGGAAAAGACCATTCTCGAGGTATATTCAATGCTAAAATCAGCTGAGGTAGAGATCAGAAAAGAACATCAAGTGTTGATGGTGAATAAAACCACTAAGTTCAAGAAGGGCAAGGGTAAGAAGAACTTCAAGAAGGACGGCAAGGGAGTTGCCGCGCCCGGTAAGCCAGTTACCGGGAAGAAGTCAAAGAATGGACCCAAGCCCGAGACTGAGTGCTTTTATTGCAAGGGAAGTGGTCACTGGAAGCGGAACTGCCCCAAATACTTAGCGGACAAGTAGAAGGCCGGCAACACCCAAGGTATATGTGATATACTAGTAATTGATGTGTACCTTACCAGTACTCGTAGTAGCTCCTGGGTATTTGATACCGGTGCGGTTGCTCATATTTGTAACTCAAAACAGGAACTACGGAATAAACGGAGACTGGCGAAGGACGAGGTGACGATGCGCGTCGGGAATGGTTCCAAGGTCGATGTGATCGCCGTCGGCACGCTACCTCTGCATCTCCCTACGGGATTAGTTTTAAACCTCAATAATTGTTATTTAGTGCCAGCTTTGAGCATGAACATTGTATCTGGATCTCGTTTAATTCGAGATGGCTACTCATTTAAATCCGAGAATAATGGTTGTTCTATTTATTTGAGAGATATGTTTTATGGTCATGCCCCGCTGGTCAATGGTTTATTTTTGATGAATCTCGAACGTGATGTTACACATGTTCATAGTGTGAATACCAAAAGATGTAAAGTTGATGACGATAGTCCCACATACTTGTGGCACTGCCGCCTTGGTCACATTGGTGTCAAGCGCATGAAGAAGCTCCATGCAGATGGACTTTTGGAGTCTCTTGATTACGAATCATTTGACACGTGCGAACCATGCCTCATGGGTAAGATGACCAAGACTCCGTTCTCGGGAACAATGGAGCGAGCAACCAACTTATTGGAAATCATACATACCGATGTGTGTGGTCCAATGAGTGTTGAGGCTCGCGGAGGATATCGTTATGTTCTCACTCTCACTGATGATTTAAGTAGATATGGGTATGTCTACCTAATGAAACACAAGTTTGAAACCTTTGAAAAGTTCAAGGAATTTCAGAGTGAAGTCGAGAATCAACATGACAGGAAAATAAAATTCTTACGATCAGATCGTGGTGGAGAATATTTAAGTCACGAGTTTGGTGCACACTTAAGGAAATGTGGAATAGTTTCACAACTCACGCCGCCTGGAACACCTCAGAGAAATGGTGTGTCCGAACGTCGTAATCGCACTCTATTGGATATGGTGCGATCTATGATGTCTCTTACCGATTTACCGCTCTCATTTTGGGGCTATGCTTTAGAGACTGCCGCATTCACTTTAAATAGGGCACCGTCTAAATCCGTTGAGACGACACCGTATGAATTATGGTTTGGGAAGAAACCTAAGCTGTCGTTTCTAAAAGTTTGGGGATGCGATGCTTATGTCAAGAAACTTCAACCTGAAAAGCTCGAACCCAAATCGGAAAAATGCGTCTTCATAGGATACCCTAAGGAAACTATTGGGTATACCTTCTACCTCAGATCCGAAGGCAAGATCTTCGTTGCCAAGAACGGGTCCTTTCTAGAGAAGGAGTTTCTCTCGAAAGAATTGAGTGGGAGGAAAGTGGAACTTGATGAGGTGATAGTCACCTCTTCCGAACCGGAAAGTAGCGCAGCGCGGGAAAATGTTCCTGTGGTGCCTACACCGACTGGGGAGGAAGTTAATGATGATGATCATGAAGCTTCAGATCAAGTTGCTGAACTTCGTAGGTCCACAAGGACACGTTCCGCACCAGAGTGGTACGACAACCCTGTCCTGGAAATCATGTTGTTAGACTACGGTGAACCTTCGAACTATGAAGAAGCGATGGCGGGCCCGGATTCCGACAAATGGCTAGAAGCCATGAAATCCGAGATAGAATCCATGTATGAAAACAAAGTATGGACTTTGACTGACTTGCCCGATGAGCGGCGAGCCATAGAAAACAAATGGATCTTTAAGAAGAAGACGGACGCAGATGGTAATGTGACCATCTACAAAGCTCGACTTGTCGCTAAGGGTTATCGACAAGTTCAAGGGGTTGACTACGATGAGACTTTCTCACCCGTAGCGAAGCTGAAGTCCGTCCGAATCATGTTAGCAATTGCCGCATACTATGATTATGAGATATGGCAGATGGACGTCAAAACGGCATTCCTTACTGGCTTCCTTAAGGAAGAGTTGTATATGATGCAGCCGGAAGGTTTTGTCGATCCTAATAATGCTAACAAAGTGTGCAAGCTCCAGCGCTCAATCTATGGGCTGGTGCAAGCATCTCGGAGTTGGAACATTCGCTTTGATGAGATGATCAAAGCGTTTGGGTTTACACAGACTTATGGAGAAGCCTGTGTTTACAAGAAAGTGAGTGGGAGCTCTGTAGCATTTCTCATATTATATGTGGATGACATACTATTGATGGGAAATGATATAGAATTCTTGGAAAGTATAAAGGCCTATTTGAATAAGTGTTTTTCAATGAAGGACCTTGGAGAAGCTGCTTATATATTAGGCATCAAGATCTATAGAGATAGATCAAGACGCCTCATTGGTCTTTCACAGAGTACATACCTTGACAAGATATTGAAGAAGTTCAGTATGGATCAGTCCAAGAAGGGGTTCTTGCCTGTATTGCAAGGTGTGCAATTGAGCACGGCTCAATGCCCGACCACGGCAGAAGATATAGAACAGATGAGTGTCATCCCCTATGCCTCGGCCATAGGGTCTATTATGTATGCCATGCTGTGTACCAGACCTGATATAAACCTTGCCGTAAGTTTGGTAGGAAGGTACCAAAGTAATCCCGGCAAGGAACACTGGACAGCGGTCAAGAATATCCTGAAGTACCTGAAGAGGACTAAGGATATGTTTCTCGTTTATGGAGGTGACGAAGAGCTCGTCGTAAAGGGTTACGTCGACGCTAGCTTCGACACAGATCTGGATGACTCGAAGTCACAGACCGGATACGTGTATATTTTGAATAGAGGAGCAGTAAGCTGGTGCAGTTGCAAGCAAAGCGTCGTGGCGGGATCTACATGTGAAGCGGAGTACATGGCAGCCTCAGAGGCAGCACAGGAAGCAGTCTGGATGAAGGAGTTCATTACCGACCTAGGGGTGATTCCCAATGCGTCGGGCCCAATGACTCTCTTCTGTGACAATACTGGAGCTATTGCCCTTGCAAAGGAGCCCAGGTTTCACAGGAAGACCAGGAATATCAAGAGTCGCTTCAACTCCATTCGTGAAAGTGTTCAAAATGGAGACATAGATATTTGTAAAGTACATACGGACCTGAATGTAGCAGATCCATTGACTAAACCTCTCCCTAGAGCAAAACATGATCAACACCAGGACGCAATGGGTGTTCGATTCATCACAATGTAACTAGATTATTGACTCTAGTGCAAGTGGGAGGCTGTTGGAAATATGCCCTAGAGGCAATAATAAATGGTTATTATTATATTTATTTGTTCATGGTAATTGTCTATTATTCATGCTATAATTGTATTGTCCGGAAATCGTAATACATGTGTGAATACATAGACCACAACCTGTCCCTAGTAAGCCTCTAGTTGACTAGCTCGTTGATCAACAGATAGTCATGGTTTCCTGACTATGGACATTGGATGTCATTGATAACGGGATCACATCATTAGGAGAATGATGTGATGGACAAGACCCAATCCTAAGCATAGCATAAAAGATCGTGTAGTTTCGTTTGCTAGAGCTTTTCCAATGTCAAGTATCTTTTCCTTAGACCATGAGATCGTGCAACTCCCGGATACCGTAGGAGTGCTTTGGGTGTGCCAAACGTCACAGCGTAACTGGGTGACTATAAAGGTGCACTACGGGTATCTCCGAAAGTGTCTGTTGGGTTGGCACGGATCGAGACTGGGATTTGTCACTCCGTGTGACGGAGAGGTATCTCTGGGCCCACTCGGTAATGCATCATCATAATGAGCTCAATGTGACTAAGGCGTTAGTCACGGGATCATGCATTGCGGTACGAGTAAAGAGACTTACCGGTAACGAGATTGAACAAGGTATTGGGATACCGACGATCGAATCTCGGGCAAGTAACATACCGATTGACAAAGGGAATTGTATACGGATTGATTGAATCCTCGACACCGTGGTTCATCCGATGAGATCATCGTGGAGCATGTGGGAGAAAACATGGGTATCCAGATCCCGCTGTTGGTTATTGACCGGAGAGGCGTCTCGGTCATGTCTGCATGTGTCCCGAACCCGTAGGTTCTACACACTTAAGGTCCGGTGACGCTAGGGTTGTAGAGATATATGTATGCGGAAACCCGAAAGTTGTTCGGAGTCCCGGATGAGATCCTGGACGTCACGAGAGGTTCCGGAATGGTCCGGAGGTGAAGAATTATATATAGGAAGTCCAGTTTCGGCCACCGGGAAAGTTTCGGGGGTTACCGGTATTGTACCGGGACCACCGGAAGGGTCCCGGGGGTCCACCGGGTGGGGCCACCTATCCCGGAGGGCCCCATGGGCTGAAGTGGGAGGGTAACCAGCCCCTAGTGGGCTGGGGCGCCCCCCATGGGCCTTCCCCCTGCGCCTAGGGTTGGAAACCCTAGGGTGGGGGGGCGCCCCACTTGCCTTGGGGGGCAAGTCACCCCCCCTGGCCGCCGGCCCCCCATCCAGATGGGATCCCTGGCCGGCGCCCCCCTCCCAGGGGCCTATATAAAGGGGGGGGGAGGGAGGGCAGCAAAACAACAGCCTTGGGCGCCTCCCTCCTCCCCTGCAACACCTCTCTCTCTCTCGTAGAAGCTCGGCGAAGCCCTGCACGAGACCCGCTACATCCACCACCACGCCGTCGTGCTGCTGGATCTCCATCAACCTCTCCTTCCCCCTTGCTGGATCAAGAAGGAGGAGACGTCGCTGCACCGTACGTGTGTTGAACGCGGAGGTGCCGTCCATTCGGCACTCGGTCATCGGTGATTTGGATCACGGCGAGTACGACTCCGTCATCCACGTTCATTGGAACGCTTCCGCTCGCGATCTACAAGGGTATGTAGATGCACTCCCTTCCCCTCGTTGCTAGTACACTCCATAGATGCATCTTGGTGAACGTAGGAAAATTTTAAAATTATGCTACGATTCCCAACATTTTGATGTACCGAAGGTAGGTCGGAGTCCCAGATGAGATCGGGGACATGACGAGGAGTCTCGAAATGGTCGAGACGTAAAGATCGATATATTGGACGACTATATTCGGACATCGGAAAGGTTCCGAGTGATACGGGTATTTTCGGGGGTACCGGGGAGTTACGGGAATACGAGGAAGAAGCAATGGGCCTCATGGGCCAAGTGGTGGAAGAGAGGAGGCAGGGCGCGCGGCCCCCTTAGCCAAACCGAATTGGACTAGGGGGCCAGCCCCCCTTTCCTCCTTTTCCTCCCTCTCCTTCCTTCTCCTTCTCCTCCTTCCTTTCCTCCTCCTAGTAGGAGTAGGAAAGGGGAGTCCTACTCCTACTAGGAGGAGGACTCCTCCTCCTGGCGCGCCCTACAGGGGCCGGCCGGCCTCCCCCCTTGCTCCTTTATATACGGGGGCTGGGGGGCAACCTAGAACACACAAGTTGATCTGTTGATCTCTCTTAGCCGTGTGCGGTGCCCCCCCTCCATCATATTCCACCTCGGTAATATCGTAGCGGTGCTTAGGCGAAGCCCTGCGTCGGTAACATTATCAACACCGTCATTACGCTGTCGTGCTGACGGAACTCTCCCGCAAAGCTCTGCTGGATCGGAGTTCGTGGGACGTCATCGAGCTGAACGTGTGCTGAACTCGGAGGTGCCGTACGTTCGGTACTTGGATCGGTTGGATCGTGAAGACGTACGACTACATCAACCGCGTTGAGCTAACACTTCCGCTTTCGGTCTACGAGGGTACGTGGACAACACTCTCCCCTCTCGTCGCTATGCATCACCATGATCCTGTGTGTGCGCAGGATTTTTTTTTTGAAATTACTACATTCCCCAACAATAATAGTCATACCAGCATGTCATACTTTGATTCAGCGGTATTGTTGGATGAAGCGGCCCGGACCGACATTACGCGTACGCTTACGCGAGACTGGTTCTACCGACGTGCTTCGCACACAGGTGGCTGGCGGGTGTCAGTTTCTCCAACTTTAGTTGAATCGAGTGTGGCTACGCCCGGTCCTTGTTGAAGGTTAAAACAACACATACTTGACAAAAAATCTTTGTGGTTTTGATGCGTAGGTAAGAACGGTTCTTGCTCAGCCCGTAGCAGCCACGTAAAACTTGCAACAACAAAGTAGAGGACGTCTAACTTGTTTTTGCAGGGCATATTGTGATGTGATATGGTCAAGACATGATGCTAAATTTTATTGTATGAGATGATCATATTTTTGTAACAGAGTTATCGGCAACTGGCAGCTGGAGCCATATGGTTGTCGCTTTACTGTATGCAATGCAATCGCCCTGTAATTGTTTTTACTTTATCACTAAGCAGTAGCGATAGTCGTAGAAACAGTAGTTGGCGAGATGACAATGATGCTACGATGGAGATCAAGGTGTCGCGCCGGTGACGATGGTGATCATGACGGTGCTTTGGAGATGGTGATCAAAGGCACTAGATGATGATGGCCATATCATATCACTTATATTGATTGCATGTGATGTTTATCCTTTATGCATCTTATTTTGCTTAGTTCAGCGGTAGAATTATAAGATGATCTCTCACTAAATTTCAAGGTATAAGTGTTCTCCCTGAGTTTGCACCGTTGCGACAGTTCGTCGTGCCGAGACACCACGTGATGATCGGGTGTGATAAGCTCTACATTCACAAACAACGGGTGCAAGCCAGTTTTGCACACGCAGAATACTCGGGTTAAACTTGGCGAGCCTAGCATATGCAGATATGGCCTCGAAACACTGAGACCGAAAGGTCGAGCATGAATCATATAGTAGATATGATCAACATAGTGATGTTCACCATTGAAAACTACTACATCTCACGTGATGATCGGACATGGTTTAGTTGATTTGGATCACGTGATCACTTAGATGATGAGAGGGATGTCTATCTAAGTTGGTGTTCTTAAGTAATATGATTAATTGAACTTTAATTTATCATGAACTTAGTCCTGGTAGTATTAGCATATCTATGTTGTAGATCAATAGGTCACGATGTAGCTCCCCGTTTAATTTTATATGTTCCTAAAGAAATATAATTTGAAAGATGATAGTAGCAATGATGCGGACTTGTTCTGTGATATAAGGATTTTCCTCATTGCTGCACAGAAGAATTATGTCCTTGATGCACCGCTAGGTGACAGACCTATTGCAGGAGCAGATGCAGACGTTTGAACGTTTTGACAAAAGCTCGGTATGATGACTACTTGATAGTTTGGTGCACCATGCTTTACGGCTTAGAACCAGGACTTCAAAAATGTTTTGAACGACATGAAGCATATGAGATGTTCCAAGAGTTGAAATTGGTATTTCATGCTCATGCATGTGTCGAGAGGTATGCGACCTCTGACAGTACTTTGCCTACAAGATGGAGGAGAATAGCTCAACCAGTGAGCATGTGCTCAGATTGTCTGGGTACTACAATTGCTTGAAACAAGTGGGAGTTAATCTTCCAGATAAGATAGTAATTGACAAAGTTCTCTAGTCACTATCTCCAAGTTACTAGAACTTCGTGATGAACTATAATATGCAAGGGATGACGAAACTAATTCCTGAGTTCTTCGCGATGCTGAAATTGACGAAGGTAGAAATTAAGAAAAAACATCAAGTGTTGATGGTTGACAAAGACCACTAGTTTCAAGTAAAAGCGCAAAGGAAAAGGAAGGGAACTTCAAGAAGAATGGCAAGCAAGTTGCTACTCCCATGAAAAAACCCAAAGCTAGACCCAAGCCTGAAACTGGGTGCTTCTACTGCAAAGGAAATTGTCACTGGAAGTGGAACTACCCTAGAAACTTGGTGGATAAGCAGGACGGCAAAGTGAATAAAGCTACATTTGATATACATGTTATTGATATGTACTTTACTAGTGTTTATAGCAACCCCTCGGTATTTGATACTGGTTCAGTTGCTAAGAGTAGTAACTCGAAATGGGAGTTGCAGAATGAACAGAGACTAGTTAAGGGTGAAGTGACGATGTGTGTTGGAAGTGGTTCCAAGATTGATATGATCATCATCACACACTCCCTATACTTTCGGGATTAGTGTTGAACCTAAATAAATGTTATTTGGTGTTTGCGTTGAGCATGAATATGATTTGATCATGTTTATTGCAATACGTTTGTTCATTTAAAGTCAGAGAATAATTGTTGTTCTGTTTACATGAATAAAACCTTCGATGGTCATACACCCAATGAAAATAGTTTGTTGGATCTCGATCGTAGTGATACACATATTCATAATATTGAAGCCAAAAGATGCAAAGTTAATAATGATAGTGCAACTTATTTGTGGCACTGCCGTTTAGGTCATATTGGTGTAAAGCGCATGAAGAAACTCCATGCTGATGGACTTTTGGAATCACTTGATTATGAATCACTTGATGCTTGCGAACCATGCCTCATGGGAAAGATGACTAAAACTCCGTTCTCCGGAACAATGGAGCGAGCTATTGACTTATTGGAAATAATACATACTGATGTATATGGTCCGATGAGTAGTGTTGATGCTCGCGGCGGGTATCGTTATTTTCTGACCTTCACAGATGATTTGAGAAGATATGGGTATATCTAATTGATGAAACATAAGTCTGAAACATTTGAAAAGTTCAAAGAATTTCAGAGTGAAGTGGAAAATCATCGTAACAAGAAAATAAAGTTTCTACGATCTGATCGTGGAGGTGAATATTTGAGTTACGAGTTTGGTCTTCATTTGAAACAATGTGGAATAGTTTCACAACTCACGCCACCTGGAACACCACAGCGTAATGGTGTGTCCGAACGTCATAACTGCACTTTATTAGATATGGTGCAATCTATGATGTCTCTTACCGATTTACCACTATCGTTTTGGGGTTATGCATTGGAGACAGCTGCATTCACGTTAAATAGGGCACCATCTAAATCCGTTGAGACGACGCCATATGAACTGTGGTTTGGCAAGAAACCAAAGTTGTTGTTTCTTAAAGTTTGGGGCTGCGATGCTTATGTGAAAAAGCTTCAACCTGATAAGCTCGAACCCAAATCGGAGAAATGTGTCTTCATAGGATACCCAAAGGAGACTATTGGGTACACCTTCTATCATAGATCCGAAGGCAAGATATTCGTTGCTAAGAATAGATCCTTTCTAGAGAAGGAGTTTCTCTCGAAAGAAGTGAGTGGAACAAAAGTAGAACTTGATGAAGTAATTGTACCTGCTCCCGAATTGGAAATTAGTTCATCACAGAAATCAGTTCCAGTGATTCCTACACCAATTAGTGAGGAAGTTAATGATAGTGATCATGAAACTTCAGATCAAGTTACTACCGAACCTCGTAGGTCAACCAGAGTGAGATCCGCACCAGAGTGGTACGGTAATCCTGTTCTGCAAGTCATGTTAATAGACCATGATGAACCTACGAACTATGAGGAAGCGATGATGAGCCCAGATTCCGCAAAATGGTTTAAGGCCATGAAATCTGAGATAGGATCCATGTATGAAAACAAAGAATGGACTTTGGTGGAATTGCCCGATGATCGGCAAGCCATTGAGAATAAATGGATCTTCGTGAGGAAGACGGACGCTGATGATAGTGTTACTATCTACAAAGCTCGTCTTGTCGCAAAAGGTTTTCGACAAGTTCAAGGTGTTGACTATGATGAGATTTTCACACTCGTAGCGATGCTTAAGTCTGTCCGAATCATGTTAACAATTGCCGCATTTTATGAAATCTGGCAAATGGATAACAAAACTGCATTCCTTAATGGATTTATTAAAGAAGAGTTTATATGATGCAACCAGAAGGTTTTGTCAATCCTAAAGGTGCTAACAAAATGTGCAAGCTCCAGCGATCCATCTATGGACTGGTGCAAGCATCTCGGAGTTGAAATATACACTTTGATAAGTTGATCAAAGCATATAGTTTTATACAGACTTGCGCCAAAGGCTGTATTTACAAGAAAGTGAGTGGGAGCACTACAGTCTTTCTGATAAGTATATGTGAGTGACATATTGTTGATCGGAAATGATGTAGAATTTTCTGGAAAGCATAAAGGAGTGTTTGAATGGAGTTTTTCAAAGAAAGACCTTGGTGAAGCTGCTTACATATTGAGCATCAAGATATATAGAGATAGATCAAGACGCTTGATAAGTTTTTTCAATGAGTACATACCTTGACAAGATTTTGAAGTAGTTCAAAATGGAACAGTCAAAGAAGGAGTTCTTGCCTGTGTTACTAGGTGTGAAGTTGAGTAAGACTCAAAGCCCGACCATGACAGAAGATAGAGAGAGAATGAAAGTCATTCCCTATGCCTCAGCCATAGGTTCTATAAAGTATGCCATGCTGTGTACTAGACCTATTGTATACCCTACCCTGAGTTTGGCAAGGGAGTGCAATAGTGATCTAGGAGTAGATCACTAGACATTGGTCAAAATTATCCTTAGAGGACTAAGGAAATAATTATCGGTTATGGAGGTGATAAAGAGTTCATCGTAAAGAGTTACGTCGATTCAAGCTTTGATACCGATCCGGATGACTCTGAGCCTCGATCTAGATACATATTGAAAGTGGGAGCAATTAGCTAGAGTAGCTCCGTCCAGAGCATTGTAGACATAGAAATTTGCAGAATACATATGGATCTGAATGTTGCAGACCTGTAGACTAAATCCCACAAGCAAAACATGATCACACCTTAGTCCTCTTGGGTGTTAATCACATAGCGATGTGAACTAGATTTTTGACTCTAGTAAACCCTTTGAGTGTTGGTCACATGGCAATGTGAACTATGGGTGTTAATCACATGGTGATGTGAACTGTCGGTGTTAAATCACATAGCGATGTGAACTAGATTATTGACTCTAGTGCAAGTGGGAGACTGAAGGAAATATGCCCTAGAGGCAATAATGAAGTTGTTATTTATATTTCCTTATATCATGATAAGTGTTCATTATTAATGCTAGAATTTTATTAACCGGAAACTTAGTACATGTGTGAATACATAGACAAACAGAGTGTCACTAGTATGCCTCTACTTGACTAGCTCGTTAATCAAAGATGGTTAAGTTTCCTAGCCATAGACATGAGTTGTCATTTGATGAACGGGATCACATCATTGGTGAATGATGTGATTGACTTGACCCATTCCGTTAGCTTAGCACTTGATCGTTTAGTATGTTGCTATTGCTTTCTTCATGACTTATACATGTTCCTATGACTATGAGATTATGCAACTCCCGAATACCGGAGAAACACTTTGTGTGCTATCAAATGTCACAACGTAACTGGATAATTATAAAGATGCTCTACAGGTGTCTCTGATGGTGTTTGTTGAGTTGGCATAGATCGAGATTAGGATTTGTCACTCCGATTGTCGGAGAGGTATCTCTGGGCCCTCTCGGTAATGCACATCACTATAAGCTTTGCAAGCAATGCGACTAATGAGTTAGTACGGGATGATGCATTACAGAACGAGTAAAGAGACTTGCCGATAACTAGATTGAACTAGGTATTGAGATACCGACGATCGAATCTCGGGCAAGTAACATACCAATGACAAAGGGAACAACGTATGTTGTTATGCGGTTTGACCGATAAAGATCTTCGTAGAATATGTAGGAGCCAATATGAGCATCCAGGTTCCGCTATTGGTTATTGACCGGAGATGAGTCTCGGTCATGTCTACATAGTTCTCGAACCCGTAGGGTCCGCACGCTTAACGTTCAGTGACGATCGGTATTATGAGTTTATGTGTTTTGATGTACCGAATGTAGTTCGGAGTCCCGGATATCATCACAGACATGACGAGGAGTCTCGAAATGGTCGAGACATAAAGATCGATATATTGGAAGCCTATGTTTGGACATCGGAATGGTTCCTGATGAGTTCGGGCATTTATCGGAGTACCAGGAGGTTACCGGAACCCCCGGGGAGTATATGGGCCTTATTGGGCCTTAGTGGAATAGAGGAGAGTAAGAGAAAAGGTGGAGGACGCGCCTCCCTAGCCCAATC
This sequence comes from Aegilops tauschii subsp. strangulata, assembly GCF_002575655.3. NCBI lineage: Eukaryota > Viridiplantae > Streptophyta > Magnoliopsida > Poales > Poaceae > Aegilops > Aegilops tauschii. The sequence continues at coordinate 599,701,860 of NC_053037.3, forward strand.
CGAATTGGGTGGGGGGCCTCCCCCCCCTTCCTTCCCTCTTTCCTCTCCTTCCTTCTCTCCTCCTCCTACTACTTGGAAGGGGGGGGGGGAATCCTACTCCCGCTGGGAGTAGGACTCCTCCAGGGCGCGCCATAGAGGGCCGGCCCTCCCCCCTCCTCGACTCCTTTATATACGGGGGAGGGGGCACCCCATAGACACACAAGTTGATCATTGATCTCTTAGCCGTGTGCGGTGCCCCCCTTCACCATAATCCACCTCGGTCATATCGTTGCAGTGCTTAGGCGAAGCCCTGCGCCGGTAGCTTTATCATCACCGTCATCACGCCGTCGTGCTGACGAAGCTCTCCCTCGACACTCAGCTGGATCAAGAGTTCGTGGGACGTCACTGAGCCGAACGTGTGCAGATCGCGGAGGTGCCGTACTTTCGGTATTAGGATCGGTCGGATCGTGAAGACGTACGACTACATCAACCGCGTTGTCATAACGCTGCCGCTTACGGTCTACGAGGGTATGTGGACAACACTCTCCTGCTCGTTGCTATGCATCACCATGATCTTGCATGTGCGTAGGATATTTTTGAAATTACTGCGTTCCCCAACAGTGCATACCAAAATACAAGGGTGGTCTAGGTTTTCGGGATATGGAAATTTTTAACCTCGCCCTGCTAGCACGTCAGGCGTGGAGGATCCTTAACGAGCCAACAACCCTTATTGCCCGGATACTTAAATCAGTTCCCCTCCTCAGATATCTTGTCCGCTGAGGAGGGAGGGAGGCCGTCCCAAATATGGAGATTCATTTGTGAAGGAAGAGATATTTTAAGAATTGGTCTAATTAAGAGGATAGGCGACAGAAACGATACAAATATTTGGAATAACAACTATATGAGTAAGATATTTTAAGAAATGGTCCAATTAAGAGGATAGGCGACGGACACGATACAAATATTTGGAATGACAACTGATTGCCTAGGAGTAAGATATTTGGAATGACAACCAGTTGTCAACTCCTATATCAGCAAACCCCTAACACTTGTATCAGATTTGATATCCCATGTGACTAGAACATGGAATGACGAAGCACTGGACTTGCATTTGCTCCCTGTGGACGCTGAGATTGTGAGACAAATTCCCATCAATTACAAAATGCAACCAGACTTCTATGCATGTCAGTATGAGAAGTCAGGCCTTGTTTATGTTCGGTCTTGCTACAAGATGGTGGTAGAGACGAAGCACAGACATGAAGCTTGGTTAAGTGGACGGACTGAAAACTCGGACACAGTGCAGCAGGAAAAGATTGTGGGCGGTGCAAGTGCCTGCCAAACTTCATATCTTTGCTTGGAGATTTGCTCAGGCGTCCCTGCCGACGGGCCAAGAGCATGTGAGGAGGCACATGACAGACGATGCTACTTGTCCGATTTGTTCGGCGGCCTTGGACTCATGGAGGCATGCATTGCTTGATTGTAACATGGCCAAAAGTGTGTGGTCCCTCCGAGATGACGATGCACTACTACCGGTATATGGCGACGAGACACCGGACCCTAAGCTTTGGCTTTTCAGTCTGTGTAACACACTGAGAAAGGATAATTTTGTCTCGGTCCTACCTACGTTATGGGCGATCTGATGGGTGAGAAGGAAGGCCATCCACGAACATGAGTTCCAGAGTCCATTGTCGACACACCTGTTCATTGAGCGGTACTTGCAGGAGCTGCAGGAACATCCCAAGCGGCACGGCAGACGCACATCAAGCGTGGCGCAAGCCCGCGAGGCGCAGCATGGCTACCGCCGAGCTTGGGGGAGGTGAAAGTGAATGTTGATGCAGCAGTTGCTAAATCGTTGAACACCGGCGCCGTTGGGGTGGTTTGTCGAAACGATCGTGGCGTTTTCTTGGGAGCATCCGCGGTTGTTTTCCAAGGTGTGACAGAGCCTGCTACCCTGGAGGTGTGTGCATGCAGAGAAGCACTTGCTCTTGCGGAGGATTTGGCCATCTCTAAAGCACGTATTGCATCTGACTGTCTGAGTCATTAACGACCTGAAGAGCAAGCGACATCTTGGTGAGTATTGCATGATCCTTAAAGATATCGACGATAGAAAGATGAGATTGCATAGTTGCGAGTTTGTCCACGAGCACCACACATGCAATGGTGAGGCATACAGACTAGCTAGATCGTCCACTACACTATGTATTGGTCGTCATGTGTGGCTTAATGGTCCACCGGATCACCTTTGTATTCCTTTAAACCTGAATGAATGAAATAAAGCGTGGTGTTCTTCTAAAAAAAAGAGCAGCGCCCGGTAGCCAGCTTGTTGTGCTAAAAAGTAAAATAAACTAAGAGCTTGTCGTGACAATCAGTTTGTCAGACGCGTAGTCGCACTCACGGAATGTTCCAATCAGCATGTGAGAGTGAATTGCAAAAAACCACCACATTTGAAGTTAAAGCATCCAATTGCCACCACATTTCCAGCGCGTCCCAAAAATCCACCACTTTACTTGTAAATTTTCTCAATAAAAACAAATGACCGGTTTGCCGCAGTTAACCCGATTTCTGACAGGGCTGGCCCACCCGTCAGGTGCCACGTGGGCGAGGCCAGACGGCGAGTGGGTTGATGGCCGTTAGGGCTGTCGGTACAAAACAGAGCCCCCACTCCCCGCCGCTCACACTCCGCTCACACTCCACTCGCTCACTCTCTCACTCTCACTCCTCTGCTCTGTCCCCTGTTGCCGCTGCCGGAGTTTTTCGCCGCCGCCGGAGGCACGGCTCCCTCCCCGCCGTAGAAGATGCCGTCGTGGAAGGATGGAGAGGAGAGCAGCGACGAGGAGGAGCTGGTCGGCATGGATCTGGAGCAGCACTGGGTAAGATATCTGCTTTGCACCTAGGGTTAGGGTTAGTGTTCAAGTGTTCTTCGATTTGAGACCATGTTTGGAGTAGTTGCTATCTTTTCTGCGGTTCACTAGTGTGCTACAATGCAGGCGAACCCTGACACCACTATAGATCCATCCTTCTGTGGTAGAGCTGCAGATGCAAGCATCACATGTAGACTGCACTTGGCCCCATGCATGAAATATGTTGCATTTGAAGGAAAGGACACTGGGAGGAGGTTCTATGGATGTGCTGTTCCTCATGTCAGTGTTATCCAACGAGGGTTTGTGTTAGTGGTAGTTAGTCTGCAGATTGTTGTAATAATTGTTGTCAGTAAATTCAGTTAATTTGGACTGTCTGCAGTTGCAAGAATCAAATGTAAGTTAGTCTGCAGTAAATTTGCAGTGTCTGCAGTAGATTTGGTAGTTAGTATGCAGTAAATTTGGACTATCTGCAGTTGCTGTCAGTAAATTCAGTTAATTGTGTTAGTGGTAGTTAGTCTGCAGTGAATTCAGTAAATTCAGTCAATTTGGACTGTCTACAGTTGATGAAACATGTTTTTCACAGTGATTTTGCAAGCATCAGTTTCTGTCAGTAAATGAAACATGTTTAGGACATTGATTAAGTAAATGAAACATGTCAGTAAATTAAGTAAATGAAACTTGATGCAGGATGGTATTGACTGTGGAGTTGCTCAGTGGGTTGATGCCCCATGGCCTTCTATTCTGCAAAGATGTTTGGAGAAGATATGGGAGATGTTTCATGAGGAGAATCATGGCAGAATGATTGACCATGAGAAGTATAAGAAAGAGTTGGACAAGGTCAACAAGCAGTTGGATACACTTGGGGATCAGTACAGTCAGCTGGTTGAGGAAGTCACCAAGATGTTTGATTGGGCAGATCAGAACAACAGGGTCATGAGTGATGAAGAGTTCAAGCAGAAGCAGATGGATGTGGACAAGGACATGGAGAAGCTAGCTATCAGCAAGGAGAAGCAGAGTGCTGACTTTGGCAAGATGAAGGAGATGGAGAAGCTGGCTCAGGAGCTGAAGGAGATGAAGTGCATTCTTAGGTCTCAGGGGGAGATCATTAGGAACACAAGGAAGGAGAGGGATGAGATGAAGAAAGAGAGGGACATGCTGGTAGAGGAGAAGAAGAAGATGGAGTTTCTGGTGGGTGATCTTATGAAAGCTGGTCATGGCAACAAGGACAAGCTTGCCAAGATCAAGTCAATCCTTGATGAGTGAACAATGATGTTCATCACCTCAGTTATGTTAAGCTAATATGTGGCCTTGGAACAATATAGCTAGCCTTGGGGTTGTATATTTTGGGAATCCCCTAGTTATGTAATGACTGTAATGATTTTCTACAAAACTACCTCCAGTTAAGTTATGTAATGTATGTAATGACTAGCTACAAAACTACCTCCAGTTAAGTTATGTAATGTATGTAATGACTAGCTGCAAAACTACCCCAGTTATGTAATCTTGTTAGCTTTCTATAGTAAGAGCTATGCTATTATGAATCTGCCACCTAAACAAGTAAATTGTTGATGACCAAGGTGGCCAAAATCTTTTAGAATAGAAAATCAAACAAGGCTTGGGCTCAAGGTGGCCAAAATATTTTAGAATAGAAAAAGCATCAAATCAAACAAGTAAATTGTTGATGACACAAACATGTTCTCAACCATAAAAGTTCTCATCCATAACAATTCTCAAACTTAGCATGGTAACACAAACAAGTTCTCAAGCTAAATACTGGTTACACATAGCAGTTCCCAGGCATAGTTTATGAAATACTTAAGGCAGGCAGTTCAAAAGACAACAGCCAAATTGTGCACTGACTAGTTGCCACTGGCATAAAAGTAACCCCTCATCCTGGTGCTCTGGAACCTCTTCCTTTTAGACCCTACTGTTGCTCCCTCTGTTGTAGTTGCAGCCCTAGGTGCCATGTAGGGCCTTCCACCTCTCCTGCTGGCTGCATTGCTTGAACCTGAAGCTCTTGTGGCAGCCTGGGAAGTAGTAGAAGCATCAATGGTGATGCTTGCCCTTGTAGAAGCAGCAGTTGTTCTTCTTGGCCTTGTAGAAGCAGCAGGCTGGGCAGGACCAGTAGAAGCAGCAGTTGATTTTCTTCCCCTGGTAGATGTAGCAGGCTGGGAATGACCAGTAGCAGTTGTTCTTCTAACCCTAGTAGTTGCAGCAGGTGGTGCACTGGTTGCAGGCTGTGCAGTAGCAGTAGAACTTCCCCCAGCTCCATGGTAGTGAGTTCTGGTTGTCTAAGAAAGCACACATCATAGCCCAACAATTAGGATGAATCAAATGATTAAAACAATGAAAAATGGTGAGGCTAGTTGTTTGTGCCAGTTTCATGGTAATAAGTTGAAAACAATGACAACAGTGTGCATATTCCATACCTTGTGCTTGTCCTTTCTTGCCTGCAGATGAGGCTTCAGGGGCTGAGGGCAGTAGGTGTACCTATGTTTCTGCATCTTGCAGTTGCTACAGGTGATAGTTGCCATCCTTGATGTATCCTTCTTTGTTGGGACCTCAAATTGCCCCTTCCTCCTAGCTGTTTGCTTTCTGCCCTTCTTCTCTTTGAACACTGGTGGATCTATGTCAGCAGTTGGTGTCCTAGGCCAACAGTCAGGCCCTGGTACATGGTAGATGATGTGCTTGTATGTTTCCGTATACAATGGTTTTTTGAAGAACTCATGCACATAGTCTTCTGGCTGCCCCTTCACTCTTGTAATGGCAGAAACTGCATGGTTACATGGCCAACCACATAGGTCCCATTTCTTGCAGTCACAGGTCCACTTATCAAGGTTCACACAGTAGGTAGACTCCCCACTAGTGACTTGCCAAATACCAGGACCTGCCATGTATGCAGTGCATTGCCTTGAGTACTTCTTTGACTCCTCCAACTTCTCCATATAAGTGGGTGTTATCTCCCACTTACTCTTCTCTGTCTTCTCTCTAACTGCTTGGTACTTAACCATCAACTTAGTTCTGAATCCATCTACACAGCTCCTTATTGGCTTGTTCCTCACATCTAGTTTCATCTTGTTAAACACTTCACTAAGATTGTTAACTACTAGGTCTGTCTTGCATGTGTGATCCATAGCATGCCTTGCCCAAGTCTCTTTAGGGATATCACAAAGCCACTTCCAAGCATCTTCATCCTCCTTTCTCAGTTCATTCATTGCAACCTCAAAACCATTCTTGGTGTATGAATATGCAGCATTGTCCATATGCTTCTTCAACTCCTCACTCCTGAAGCCAGCTGACTGGAAATTTGCATAGATATGTCTAAGACAATATCTTTGAGGTGAGTGTGGGAACACAGCTTGAATTGCATTCAACAGCCCCTGTTTAAGTCATTATATAGATGGCAGCAAGTATTAATCATATAACTTCATAATTGCATTGTCCATAATGGCAGCAAGTATTAATCATTCAATTGTGAAATGAAAAATATACCTTCTGTCTATCACAGATGATTGTGTATGTGCCCCACTTGTTCCCCTCTCCAATGCAAGCTCTTAATTGGCTAAGAAACCAAGTCCAACTTTCCTTGTCCTCCTTATCAACAATACCAATTGCAATAGGGAATATGTTGTTATTCCCATCCCTACCAGTGGCAGCAAGTATCTGTTGCCCAGTAGAAAGCTTGATAAAGCAACCATCTAAACCTGTATTAAAGCATTGGGTAGTGAAATGAGTGCATTATTAAGTACAAGATATGGGCAATGAATTGGAGTAATTTAGAATGCATATAATACCTATAAAGGGCCTACACCCATTCAAGAAACCTTCTTTTGAAGCATTTAGACAGTAGAACATGTAGTGGAACCTAGGATTTGGGCTAGGATGGAGCTCAAGCTCTCTGGTAGTCACAATGCATCTGCTCCCAGGGTTGGTATCAAGCACAGCTTGAAGATAATCCCTAAACCTTGTGTATTGTCCCTTCATGTCACCTTCCACCACTTAGATGGCCAATGACCTTGCCCTGTAGGCCTTGGTCTTTGGCACTTCCAGCCCATACTTAGTCTTTGTTCTTTTTAAAATTGCATCAACACCAGCCCTTGGATTATCTCTCAGTTGCTGCTCACATGTTCTGGCCATCCAGTCAACTGTCACTTTGGTTTTTTCTCCATGTGCACCACAAGTGTGCAACAACTTCATCTTCTTGATGCAGAATGTCTTCTCATGAGCAATTGTGGATGCAGTCATGAAAAAAGGACACCCATTGTCCCTTTCTTTGCAATGCACAATGATCCTATCCTTGCAGTTCCTATGGTACTGGAAATTTCTAAGGATTCTGATATGAAAATTCCTAAGTGCTCTTCTAAACTGATACACATCAGTGAAGCACATACTCAAGCAAAGTTGGTCATGAGCATCTGGCTTGGTCTCATCATACCAGATCCTAGTCCTGCCCTCTTGGCTTGACTCTTCCTTCCACAGGGCAGTGGTAGACCTGACTCATCATCTGAATCACTAATGCCATAGTCCCCAGGGAAACAAGCAAAATCATCAGATGGAATGAAATCAGGAATTACCTCAATGTCAGCTTCATGGGTGTGATCTTGTAGTGGGGCCTGCTTTGCCTACTTTCTTGAATGTTTGAGGAAGAGGTGTCTCAGGTTCTGTGTCTGAGTCCTCTGCCTCTGGACACATCTCTTCCACTTCTGTGTCTCCTTCAAAGTGATGCATAGGATCCTTTCTCTGTTTCCTTTTCTGCTTCAGCTTCTCAACGATTTCATCTTCCTCCTCATTACCTATGTCATGCTCTTCCTCCTCAATGATTTCATCTTCCTTCTCAATGATTTCATCTTCCTCCTCAGAGCAGTCCTCACAGCAGTTCAAATCAACAAACACTTCATCATCAGAGGGGCCAACATCTTCCTGTAATTTCTCTTTGCCCTTTGCTTTCTTCAAATTCATGCTCTGTTGTGTGTTAATATATGCAGACTCTTCACCTGGCTCTACAACAGCAATAGGCACAACATAGAGCTCTTCAACTGTGTCTTCAACAGCAATAGGGAACAATACTCCTGCCTCATCTATAGAAATAATGTTGGAATCCCCCACATTACTTATAGGCACTTGTTCCTCCACAATATTTGACCTGTTAAACTCTCCTGGATTAGGCTCATTAGCCTTAATTACAGTTATGTTGAGCACCTTCTACTCAGCATAATAGTCTAGCATCTCTTCCACACTATCTTCACTGTCAATAACCTGCATTCCTGCTGCCCCCTTTCCTTCTTCTTTCATATAGAACATGTAGTCAGCTTCAGTATATCCCTCTTCAGTCTCTAGCAGTGCTAACATGTTAATATAAGTAATTTCTGACAGAGAAATGGTCCTCTCCAAGTTGTCTCTCCCTTGAAAATGGTACCTTATTTCCCATATCTCATCATCCAAACTACAGAAAATTGAGGAGAATTAGTGCTTCATTGATTCTGTTTTAATAATGTAACATGTTATTCAGACAAGATATTAGCACTATCTTCACTGTCAATAAGGACTAAACAAAGCATTCATGCATAAAACCATAAACCCAGAGCTATATTTCCTACTGAAACATGTTGTACAGAAAAGATATTAACTATATCAGCTACAACACTTGAGTAAACAAACAATAATCTTCAGTAAACAAAGCACTAAAATCAAACTGCCCTAAAATCTCCTAAAATCTAACAACCCTAAAATTTCCTAAAATCTAACAGCCCATTAACAACCATACTGTAACATGATAGGTTTATATGCAATCTAACAACCCTAAAATTTCCAGTGAATCCAATGAAGAGAGGGGTGGAGGGGGAAGAAATCTTACCACACGCCGCCGAACCCTGAAGCCCACTGATGGCCTTCTCCCACGCCTGAAGCCCTGATCTTGCGTGCTAGGGCCGCCGCCGCACGGCGCTCTATGTCCCACTCCGGCGGTGAGGGGGGCGAAGGGGATCGCTCCGGTGAAGGAGCCCGCTGCGTCGGCAAGCTACTGCTGCCGAACCAGTTGTCCACCTCCGAGAACCCATCACCATCGCCTCTAGTCCCTCCGCCGCCTGCTGATTCGCCGCCGCCGCCGGTAGGTTTAGCCGCCGCCTCCATCGCAGGACAGAGAGAGAGACGGGGGAAAGAGGGGAGAATGGGCCAAGCAGTCAGAGCCGCGACCGCTTTGACCACGCGCGTGCCGTAACGGCCGTCAACCCACTCGCCGTCTGGCCTCGCCCACGTGGCACCTGACGGGTGGGCCAGCCCTGTCAGAAATCGGGTTAACTGCGGCAAACCGGTCATTTGTTTTTATTGAGAAAATTTACAAGTAAAGTGGTGGATTTTTGGGACGCGCTAGAAATGTGGTGGCAATTGGATGCTTTAACTTCAAATGTGGTGGTTTTTTGCAATTCACTCAGCATGTGACCATCTTCTTTCCAGACAAAATACGCGCTGTAAAGTGAGAGAAAAGCGATTTTCCCATGCACGGAAGGTCCAGTGCGTGCATCCATCGCTGGATTATGCTGGAGATCCGAGTGCATGCAAACTATGCTTCGCGTATACGTATAGAGTATGCCATTCGCATTAATATAGCATTGTATCAAATAATAAATATTCTTTTTCAGGCGGTCTACGAGCTGCTGCTCAATCCAGATGGTAATCTTAAAGTGGCCGATTTACCCTCTTTTGCAATGAGTTTCGCGACTGTTATACCTTGTTTTTGTAATGGCCTATCTTCTTTAAAAAGCCGAAAGATAAGGATTTCGCAAAACTTTTGGGCGGGCAGGGGGCCCCACTACTTCTTCATTCAGGGGCGCGAGCCGAGTGACGTAGGTGCACAAGAGAACTTCGCGCCGGTCCACTTAATGCCATGCATGCGTTTCTCTCTCTCTCTGCTCACAAACTATGACACATGCATGGCTGACAACATCTCCTCTCTTCCTCTCAAAATCCATCATTTTTAGTTTCCTTTACAAAATCTAATATCTTTGAAACCAAAATTCCTTTTTTTGGAAGTTTTTATGTATTTGAACTCATCGCATCAAGACCTTTAGAACAAGATCAACCTTGGATAGATTCTAAACACGTTATAATTTCAACCTTTAGAAATTTGTAATGATTAAATCAGTTATTGAAATGATTTTTAATGAGTGCAATACAAATAAAAATTGAGTGAAATTATTTTATTGAAATTAGTGAAATCGTTTTTCTGAATTAAGCAAAATTAGTTTGTTCCAACTGAGTAAAAGCATTGTTTGGAATGTGTAAAGTCAACATTTTGAGATAAGTGATTATTTTAAATGACTAGAATATGCTTTTTAAAATGAGTCAAATCAGTTTTAGAAAATGGGTGAAATATGCTGATGAAATTGAAACTCAATTAAAATATATTCAATATTAACCTTGTTTTAAAGAGCATGTCGTTAGGAATTCAAATATTTTAAAATATTTTAATATGGAATTAATATTCAACATATATTGACGAATTAATATCTCACAAGAAAATAAAATGCTAGCTTTTGTATAGATAGGCTGGTTCCGCACAGGGATGACATTTAATTTGCATTACTGGGCCCATGTGTCACTTAATGTTGATGAATAGTTCTAGATGTATGAATAGGGTATTCTACAAAGAATGCCAACTAGACCATTCACGGGACGTCCCGTGCATGGTAGAAAATCCAGTCTCTTGTAAAGTGATGTATGTTTGGTGGTAATATCTGTTTCTGTTTGGCTCCACCCTTCCGTGACTCCTCTTTGCTGTTACGAGCGCCCGTGCATGGGAACTAGAGCAGATTAAGCTACTGCATGTGGACGGCTGTGACGGACATAATATAATGTGTCGTCCAATTCAAATGGGGGCCATGAGAGCATCTCTAGCGGACCCCTTAAAATCGCAAAATGTAAAACTGAGATATGGGTTGGAAAAAGTGTATTTTAAGGGTTCATTTTAGCTGCGGCCGAACAGATACTGTAAAACAAACTATAAAACTGGAATAAAGAGCTCTTTCCTCCAGTCCGGCCGCTGCCGCCCATTCCCCTAGCCGGCGGTGCCGGCCACGCCGGTCGCGTCCAACCCCGTCGGCCGCGCCCCATCGCCCGCAGGCCATGCCGCGTCGCCCGTCGGCCGCGCCCCGTCGCCCGTCGACCGCGTCCCGCCCTGTCGGCCGCGCCCCATCACCGCGCCGGCGGCGCCCAGCCTCGCGGGCCATGCCCCGTCGCCTCCGTCGTCCGCGCCTAGCCTTGCCGGCCATGCCCCGCCGCCTCGGCCGTCCGCGCCTTGCGCTATTGCCAGCCGAGTCGTGCCCCTTTGCCTGCCGCGCCGGGAGGATTCTGGCGGCCATGCTGAGGTCATGGGAGGCCACGGCTATGTCGAGCTCGTCCAATTCGAACCGGCGGCGATCGATTGCGGCGCCTAGCGGCCTTTTCCGGTGAGCAGTGATGAATTCGGCGAGTTTAGGGCAGATTCCGGCAAACTCCGCGGCGGCGTGTGTGCTCCGACAAGGTTTGACCGGTATCAGGCCCCCCTAGATTCGGCCTTCCAACCTCCAAAGATAAGGGTTTCGGGTGTGCATTTGCGGTGGCCCTTAAAAATTTTACGGGTTGGACCATTTTTACGGTTTCTGTTCTGGACACTTTTTTCATCCAAAACTGTAAAACGCAAAACAATTACAGGTTTGATCACTTATGCGGGGTCTGTTAGAGATGCTGTGAGAGGTGCCCAGTACCAAACGCCCAACCCACAGGGCCTGCTATAAGCCAGCGCTGCTCCTTGCTACCGAGCGGGGCTCGCAGCACTCTCCTCCACCTCTGCCCAGCACAAACGGATCGATTAGCTAGCTAGCATGGACAGACAGGCGGTGTGCATCTCGCTGGTGATCCTCGCGCTTGTGCTGCTCGCTGGCCCGGGCGCGAAGGCGGCGGCGCTCCTCGGCGGCACTGCCAGCGTCGACGCGGCGCAGCAGCTGATGCCGTCATCGTCGTCCATGAGGCTAGAGGACGGCATGGCGCCGGAGCTCGCCGTGGTGTCCACGGTGGTGGACCTCGGGGTGCACCGGCGCGTCCTCGCCGGCATCGACCCGGGGCCATTGAACGGCAACGAGCAAGCCTGCAGGCCCAAGTGCGCGCAGCCCGGACAGCCGAACACCGGCCGGAACTGCCTCAAGATTTACCGCTGCCCACAAGGAAACTGAGCGGGACAACACCACAGACGTCGATCCCCCCTCCTCCGTCCATGGGTGCATGGGTGCGCTCGCGTTCCATGTTCTGCTTTCATTTCCATTTTGCATTTCAGTACCGCGTCATCGTTGCTATCGTTATGTTTCTTGAAATGTAGCTTGGCATCAAGCAGTCTTGTTGTACTATTGCGCAGTGGCAGCTTGATGATGGTCAAAAGTGAATGTTATCTTATAGGCAGTTTGTGAATAAACACAAGTGAAAACAATTTGTAGTCCTCTTTGGCCAAGGATAACAGCACATCAAGCTGGAACGTCGCACTGCTGGTGGTGTTGCTGTAACATAGGCCGGAAGCCCGGAAGGGAGATCATGCATGCTAACGGTCTGTATTCTTTCATTCTCTATTTCTGTTTTTAACACAGTACAATACAAACGTAGATGTTCATACATACGCACATACATTCCTATAAACTCATGCACGCACACCCTATCCCTATAAGCACTTCCGAGAGACCGAGTACATCGTTTTGAATTGATGAAGTTGCCACAGACGCCTTTGTAGTCGATGGGAGCGTCTCCTCCCACTGAACGCACATTGCTGGAAGGCCTGAAATAAATCCAGGAAAATGCAAGCACCAGTGTCAAGTCTAGGACTTGAACTCTGGTGGGCTATGGATACCACTGTCCTCCTAACCATCCTACCACATGTTAGTTCGCTCTATTTCTACCTAGCGGGACTCGCAACACTCTCCTCCATGGCCGCCCAACACAAACGGACCGATTAGCTAAGCTTGTCATCATGGACAGAAAGGCCGTGTGCATCTCGCTTGTGATCCTCGCGCTTGTGCTGCTCGCTGGCCCGGGCACGAAGGCCGCGGCGCTCGGCAGCGGCACTGGCACTGCCAACCTCGACGCGGTGCGACAGCTGAGGCTGGAGGACGGCGTGGCGCCGGAGCTCGCGGTCGTGTCTACCGTGGTGGACCACGGGGTGCACCGGCGCGTCCTCGCCGGCATCGACCCGGGGCCACTGAACGGCAACAAGCAAGCCTGCAGGCCCAAGTGCGCGCAGCCCGGACAGCCGAACACCGGCCGGAACTGCCTCAAGATTTACCGCTGCCCAGGAGGAAACTGAGCGGGACAGCACCCGGACGTCGATCCCCCCTCCTCCGTCCATGGGTGCATGGGTGCGCTCGCGTTCCATGTTCTGCTTTCGTTTCCATTTTGCATTTACCGCGTCATCGTTGCTATAGCCATGTTTCTTGAAACGTAGCTTGGCATAATGTACCTCCCGCTTGATGATGATCAAAAGTGAACATTATCTTACATCCAGTTTGTGAATAAACACATGTGGAAAAAGGTCGAAAGAGATGGGTTTTGAATCATGCGAGCCGTTGGGGGCGACTCTGGGCGTCGCGGGCGGCGCCCTCGCTTTCCCCGGCGATCTCGGTGCGGCTGATGTGTGGGTGCAGGTGGGGCTGGGCCCCAGCGAGTCTCCGGTGTGTCCTGCCTCGGTGTGCCCCACTGGGTCGGGGCGGGCGGCGTGCGGTGGCCGGTTCTGGGCCTTGGCGGAGGACGGGTCCGACGAGGAGGATGGGACCTCCTCGCCGCGGTTGGCCCCCCTCCGGCGGGGGCGACGCTGGGCGACTTCATTCAGGTGGCGGCGGAGGGCGGCGCCGGTCGGGGAGACCGTCGCAGACGCTTTGCTCCGGGTGGTGGTGGCTCGCGTGCGACGCCGGTGCAGTGCTGGAGACCACTGTCAACCTCGGATCCGTCCTCGCGGGGGGTTCGCCCTGCGGCCCCTGTGCCTCTGCCGGGATCTGTCCCCGTGGCGGCTACGGCGACGCCTGAGGAGTGGCCTGCGCTCCCATCCTTGCCCTCTCCGACGTCGGTGGCGGCGGAGGAGGCGCGGGTGGCGGAGACGGCTGACGCGCTAGGGTTGGCCCTGACGTTCAACGCGCCTCCCCTGCGGCTGGTGGCGCCCGTTGGGCCTGGGCCGGCCTCGGTCTGTCCTGGTGCTCAACTGCCCCCGGGGTGGGGCCCTCTGCGGCTGCGGATGGGCACTTGGGCTCCTGTGTTGGGCCTGGCACAGCCTTGACTCGTGCCTCTTGGCCTGCCCCGGGAGGGGCTCGTGAGCTCGGGCGGCCGCGCTATATATGGCTGCGCAGGGGATCGCGCGACCCGTCACTAGGGTTTCCGGCTCGTCCCAGCGAGGTGCGGCGCTTCAGTCTCTTCGCCAGATCTCTCTCCCCCTTACTCCTCCTCCCCCTCTCACCCTATCCTTCGCCGCGATGACGGCCATGGGTGACAGGCGCGCGGATAAGCGGCCAATGAGGCTCCGGTCCCCGAGGAGGAGCGGAAGCGTGAGAAGGCGTTGCGGGAGCAGGCGAAGCGCGGTCAGCGGGCCAGGGCGGCGGGTCGAGATGATGGCGGCGGTGACTTTGAACAAGGACAAGGTGGCGGCTTCGGTCATGGCTATGGAGGCAGCCATGGCCAAGGTTTTGGATCTGATTCCCACGGGCGCGAGGGGGATTGGGGTCGTCCTCCCCCTTGGTGGGGTCAGCAAGGGAGGAAGAAGAAGCGCAAGCAAGGGCAGCGGAGGCGCGAGCTGGAACGCAAGCCGCAGGAGCATCCCCTTTGCGGTGGGGGCCATGGGGATCCGCTGGCCAAGAAGCCGCGGGCGTCGGCTGCCCCTCCGGCGGTGGCCTTGCCGGAGGCGCCGCGGGGGTCGGTGGACGCACCCATTCCGGTTGAAGAAGAGGGCGGGGAGTGCTTCAAGTGCGGCCGGACTGGGCATTTTTCAGGCCAAGTGTATCTTTCCTCCCCTCTGTGTGATCTGTAGCAGGAGGGCCACACCTCGGCCTATTGCCCGTCGAGGGGCAAGCATATGCACCTCCAGGTCATGGGCAGTGCCATTCCGGGCGAAGGCTTCTTTTGCATGGAATTCAAAGAAGAAGATGAGGTGGAGGGTGCTGTCCTTAAGGCTGCTAACGGCGCTATCCTGTCGGCGGAGCCAGGGAGGCTCTCGCTGCGTACGCTCAAGCAGGAGTTGAAGCACATGGTGGCTGGCGATTGGGACTGGCAGATTACTCAGGTCGGTGACAATGACTTTGCGGTGTTTTTCCCTTCCGCAGATCTGTTACATATGGCCAAATCAAGTGGCAAGCTCTTCCTCTCCATCAATGACATTACGGTGCTGGTGCGTGACTCAATCGATGAAACGATTGTACCCCTTTCCATGCCGGAGGTGTGGCTTCGCCTTCATGGCATCCCTAAGAAACACCGTCGCGTTGACCGTCTGATGGAGGGGCTCAAGATGCTGGGAATGCCTATCGTGGTGGATGAGCTTTCCCTCATCCGGGTGGGAACGGTGAGGATGAAGTTTGGCTGCAAAGCCCCTGACAAGTTGAACGGTTTCGTGCAAGTCTGGTTTAATCATGAGGGCTATGATATCAAGGTTGAGGTGGAAAGGCTCCCGAAGCACATTAGAGATGGGCCTGCGGTGCCTGGTTCTGGTAACGCACCCTCCCGCCCTGGCGACAAGAGCGCTGGTCCGCCTGGTTCGGGAACCGGGGGGCCGGCAGGACAGCAGCATGCTGACCCCGGGGCTCAGGGAGGGCAGGACAATGTCAATGGTGGCCAATCTAAGGATGTGGAGATGTCCTGCCACGAGGAGGAGCCTGAGGACAGTATGCCGGATACGTCGGTCGACACAGAGACATGGAATCAACTGGGCTTCAAAGAGCTCGCTCTCGATGAGGATAAAGATGGCGCGGAGCCTGGGTCGCTTGCGGTTTTGGACACGGCTGGTAGAAGTCCGCCACTGTCCCGCGCTCTGGTGGGGGTTTTCAACCAGGTTGGTATGCACGCGATGTCTGGCGCTGGCCGTGGTGTTTCTTCGGTCGCCTTGGCCTCCCCCAGTCTGCTGGGCTCTGACACGGGAGTGGTTCTCAACGAACCTTCCATCCGCACCCCTCTGTCAAGCCGCCGCAGCTCGGGGGGCTCTGGGCGTGCCCCCAAGAAGACGGCTGGGCGGAAGCCTTCGACCAACCTCGCAGTTCTGTCCCTCCCTTCGCCTGTTGCGTCGGCGAGCGTGGACCTGCAGGCTGCGCTGGGTTCCGCGGGTGATACGTCTCCAACGTATCTATAATTTTTGATTGTCCCATGCTATATTATATTCTGTTTTAGATGTTTATTGGGCTTTATTATACACTTTTATATTATTTTTGGGACTAACCTATTAACCGGAGGCCCAGCCCAAATTGCTATTTTTTTTGCCCGTTTTAGTGTTTCGCAGAAAAAGAATATCAAACCGAGTCCAAACGGAATGAAACCTTCGAAACATGATTGTCGGAACAAACGTGATCCAGAGGACTTGGAGTCTACATAAAGCAATCAACGAGGAAGGCACGAGGTAGGGGGTGCCCCTACCCCCCTGGGCGCGCCCTCCACCCTCGTGGGGCCCACGTTGCTCCACCGACGTACTTCTTCCTCCTATATATACCCACGTACCCGGAAAAACATCAGAGACGGAGCCAAAACACTATTTCCACAGTCGTAACCTTCCGTACCCGTGAGATCCCATCTTGGGGCCTTTTCCGGCGCTCCGCCAGAGGGGGCATTGATCACGGAGGGCTTCTACATCAACACCATAGCCTCTCCGATCATGTGTGAGTAGTTTACCTCAGACCTTCGGGTCCATAGTTATTAGCTAGATGGCTTCTTCTCTCTCTTTGGATCTCAATACAAAGTTCTCCTTGTTTCTCTTGGAGATCTATTCGATGTAATCTTCTTTTCGGTTTGTTTGTCGAGATCCGATGAATTGTGGGTTTATGATCAAGTTTATCTATGAACAATATTTGAATCTCCTCGGAATTCTTTTATGTATGATTGGTT
This sequence comes from Aegilops tauschii subsp. strangulata, assembly GCF_002575655.3. Lineage (NCBI taxonomy): Eukaryota > Viridiplantae > Streptophyta > Magnoliopsida > Poales > Poaceae > Aegilops > Aegilops tauschii. The sequence continues at coordinate 599,718,782 of NC_053037.3, forward strand.
ATCTTTGCAAGTCTCTTCGAATTATCAGTTTGGTTTGGCCTACTAGATTGATCTTTCTTGCAATTGGAGAAGTGCTTAGCTTTGGGTTCAACCTTGCGGAGTCCTTTCCGAGTGACAGCAGGGGCAGCAAGGCACGTATTGTATTGTTGCCACCGAGGATAAAAAGATGGGGTTTATATCATATTGCTTGAGTTTATCCCTCTACATCATGTCATCTTTCTTAATGCGTTACTCTATTCTTTATGAACTTAATACTCTAGATGCATGCTGGATAGCGGTTGATGTGTGGAGTAGTAGTAGTAGATGCAGAATCGTTTCGGTCTACTTGTCGCGGAGGTGATGCCTATATACATGATCATACCTAGATATTTTCATAACTATGCTCAATTCTATCAATTGCTCGACAGTAATTTGTTTACCCATCGCAATACTTATGCTATCTTGAGAGAAGGCACTAGTGAAATCTATGGCCCCCTGGTCTATTTTCCATCATATTAATCTTCCAACACTTAGCTATTTCTATTACCGTTTATTTTACTTTGCATCTTTATCATAAAAATACCAAAAATATTATCTTATCATCTCTATCAGATCTCACTCTCGTAAGTGACTGTGAAGGGATTGACAACTCCTTTAGCGCGTTGGTTGCGAGGTTCTTGTTTGTTTGTATAGGTGCGTGGGACTCGCGCGTGGTCTCCTACTGGATTGATACCTTGGTTCTCAAAACTGAGGGAAATAGTTACGCTACTTTGCTGCATCACCCTTTCCTCTTCAAGGGAAAACCAACGCAGTGCTCAAGATGTAGCAAGAAGGATTTCTGGCGCCGTTGCCGGGGAGTCTACGCACAAGTCAAGACATACCAAGTACCCATCACAAACTCATCTCCCTCGCATTACATTATTTTCCATTTGCCTCTCATTTTCCTCTCCCCCACTTCACCCTTGCCGTTTTATTCGCCCTCTCTTCCGTTCGCCTCTTTCTCGCTTTCTTCTCGTGTGCTTGTGTGTTGGATTGCTTCTTTGTCACGATGGCTCAAGATAATACTAAATTGTGTGACTTCTCCAATACCAACAATAATGATTTTCTTAGCACTCCGATTGCTTCTCTTAATGATGCCGAATCTTGTGAAATTAATGCTGCTTTGTTGAATCTTGTTATGAAAGATCAATTCGCCGGCCTTCCTAGTGAAGATGCCCCTACCCATCTAAATAGCTTTGTTGATTTGTGTGACATGCAAAAGAAGAAATATGTGGACAATGATATTGTTAATTTGAAGCTATTTCCGTTTTCTCTTAGAGATCGTGCTAAAACTTGGTTTTCGTCTTTGCCTATAAATAGTATTGATTCTTGGAATAAGTGCAAAGATGCTTTTATCTCTAAGTATTTTCCTCCCGCTAAGATCATCTCTCTTAGAAACGATATTATGAATTTTTAACAACTTGGTCATGAACATATTGCACAAGCTTGGGAGAGGATGAAATTAATGATACGTAATTGTCCTATCATGGTTTGAATTTGTGGATGATTATACAAAAATTTTATGCCGGATTGAATTTTGCTTCTAGAAATCTTTTAGATTCGGCCGCGGGAGGCACTTTTATGGAAATCATTTTAGGAGAAGCTACTAAACTCCTAGATAATATTATGGTTAATTATTCTCAATGGCACACCGAAAGATCTACTAATAAAAAGTTCATGCGATAGAAGAAATTAATGTTTTGAGTGGAAAGATGGATGAACTTATGAAATTATTAGCTACTAAAAGTGTTTCTTCTGATCCTAATGATATGCCTTTGTCTACTTTGATTGAGACTAATAATGAATCTATGGATGTGAATTTTGTTGGTAGGAATAATTTTGGTAACAACGCGTATAGAGGAAACTTTAATCCTAGGTCGTTTCCTTGTAATTCCTCTAATAATTATGGTAATTCCTACAACAATTCTTATGGAAATTATAATAAGATGTCCTCTGAATTTGAGATTAGTGTTAAGGAATTTATGAATTCGCAAAATAATTTCAATGCTTTGCTTGAAGAAATATTGCTTAAGGTTGATGAATTGGCTAGGAACGTTGATAGAATTTCTCGTGATGTCGATTCTTTGAAACTTAGATCTATTCCACCTAAGCATGATATCAATGAGTCTCTCAAAGCTATGAGGATCTCCATTGATGAGTGCAAAGAAAGAACCGCTAGGATGCGTGCTAAGAAAGATTGCTTTGTGAAAGCTTATTCTTCTAGTTTCTATGAAAATAAAGATGAAGATCTAAAAGTTATTGATGTGCCTCCTATTAAATCTTTGTTTTGCAATATGAATCTTGATAATGATGGGACTGGAGATGAATCACCTTTACCTAGAAGGCGTCCCAAAAATTCAGAGTTTTTAGATCTTGATGCAAAATTTGGTAAAAGTGGGATTGAAGAAGTAAAAACTTTAGATATCAATTAACTCACTATTTTGAATTTCAAGGAATTTAATTATAATAATTTCTCTTTAATAGCTTGTATTTCCTTGTTGCAATCCGTGCTAAACTCTCCGCATGCTTATAGTCAAAATAAAGCTTTTACTAAACATATTGTTGATGCTTTAATGCAATCTTATGAAGAAAAACTTGAGTTGGAAGTTTCTATCCCTAGAAAACTTGATGATGAGTGGGAACCTACTATTAAAATTAAAATTAAAGATCATGAGTGTTATGCTTTGTGTGATTTGGGTGCTAGTGTTTCCACGATTCCAAAAACCTTGTGTGATTTGCTAGGATTCCGTGAATTTGATGATTGCTCTTTAAACTTGCACCTTGCGGATTCCACTATCAAGAAACCTATGGGAAGAATTAATGATGTTCTTATTGTTGCGAATAGAAATTATGTGCCCGTAGATTTCATCATTCTTGATATAGATTGCAATCCTTCATGTCCTATTATTCTTGGTAGACCTTTCCTTAGAACGATTGGTGCAATTATTGATATGAAGGAAGGGAATATTAGATTCCAATTTCCGTTAAGGAAAGGCATGGAACACTTCCCTAGAAAGAAAACAAAATTACCATATAAATCTATCATGAGAGCTACTTATGGATTTCCTGCCAAAGATGGCAATACTTAGATCTATCCTTGCTTTTATGCCTAGCTAGGGGCGTTAAACGATAGCGCTTGTTGGGAGGCAACCCAATTTTATTTTAGTTTTTTGATTTTTGCTTCTGTTTAGGAATAAATAATTTGTCTAGCCTCTGGTTAGATTTGTTTTTGTGTTTTAATTAGTGTTTGTGCCAAGTAAAACCGTTATGATAACCTACGGTGATAGTTATTTGATCTTGCTGCAGAAAACAGAAACTTTGTGCGCACGAGATTAGTTTTCATAAATCATAGGAACGTGATTTTCAGTTGATTCTTTTTTCAGTAGATCAATAAACAAATTATCTAAAAATTCCTAATTTGGTGGATTTTTTTGCGTTCCAGAAGTTTGCGTTAGTTACAGATTACTACAGACTGTTCTGTTTTTGACATATTCTGTTTTTCGTGCGTTGTTTGCTTATTTTGATGAATCTATGGCTAGTAAAATAGTTTATAAACCATAGGGAAGTTGGAATACAGTAAGTTTAACACCAATATAAATAAAGAATGAGTTCAATACAGTACCTTGAAGTGGTGTTTTGTTTTCTTTCGCTAACGGAGCTCACGAGATTTTCTATTGAGTTTTGTGTTGTGAAGTTTTCAAGTTTTGGGTAAAAGATTTGATGGATTATGGAACAAGGAGTGGCAAGATCCTAAGCTTGGGGCTGCCCATGGCACCCCAAGATAATCTAAGGACACCAAAAAGCCAAAGCTTGGGGATGCCCCGGAAGGCATCCCCTCTTTCGTCTTCGTCCATCGGTAACTTTTACTTGGAGCTATATTTTTATTCACCACATGATATGTGTTTTGCTTGGAGCGTCTTGTATGATTTGAGTCTTTGCTTTTTCGTTTACCACAATCATCCTTGCTGTACACACCTTTTGAGAGAGAGACACATGATTCGGAATTTATTAGAATACTCTATGTGCTTCACTTATATCTTTTGAGCTATATGTTTTTTGCTCTAGTGCTTCACTTATATCTTTTAGAGCACGGTGGTGGATTAGTTTTATAGAAACTATTGTTCTCTCATGCTTCACTTATATTATTTTGAGAGCCCTACAAAACAGCATGGTTATTTGCTTTAATCATGAAATTATCCTAATATGCAAGGTATTCAACATTAGTAAAAAATTCTCTTATGAGTGTGTTGAATACTAAGAAAAGTTTGATGCTTGATGATTGTTTTGAGATATGGAGGTAGTAATATTAAAGTTGTGCTAGTTGAGTAGTTGTGAAATTGAGAAATACTTGTGTTGAAGTTTGCAAATCCCGTAGCATGCACGTATGGTAAACGTTGTGTGACAAATTTGAAACATGATATGTTCTTTGAGTGTCATCCCTTGTGTGGAGGTCGGGGGCGCGCGATGGTTAACTCCTACCAACCTCCCCCCTAGGAGCATGCGTGTAGTGCTTGGTTTTGATGACTTGTAGATTTTTGCAATAAGTATGTGAGTTCTTTATGACTAATGTTGAGTCCATGGATTATACGCACTCTCACCCTTCCATCATTGCTAGCCTCTTCGGTACCGTGCATTGCCTTTTCTCACCTTGAGAGTTGGTGCAAACTTCGCCGGTGCATCCAAACCCCGTGATACGATACGCTCTATCACACATAAACCTCCTTATATCTTCCTCAAAACAGCCACCATACCTACCTATTATGGCATTTCCATAGCCATTCCGAGATATATTGCCATGCAACTTTCCACCGTTCCGTTTTTCATGACACGTTTCATCATTGACATATTGCCTTGCATGATCATGTAGTTGACATCGTATTCGTGGCAAAGCCACCATGCATATTATTTCATACATGTCACTCTTGATTCATTCCCGGTACACCGCCGGAGGCATTCATATAGAGTCATACTTTGTTCTAGTATCGAGTTGTAATCATTGAGTTGTAAATGAATAGAAGTGTGATGATCATCATTCATAGAGCATTGTCCCAAAAAAAGAGAAAGGCCAAAAGAAAAAAAAGGGGCCCAAAAAATAAATAAATAAAAAGGGGCAATGCTACTATCCTTTTCCATACTTGTGCTTCAAAGTAGCACCATGATCCTTATGATAGATAGTCTCTTGTTTTGTCACTTTCATATACTAGTGGGAATTTTTCGTTATAGAACTTGGCTTGTATATTCCTACGATGGCTTCCTCAAATGCCCTAGGTCTTCATGAGCAAGCAAGTTGGATGCACACCCACTTACTTTCTTTTGTTGAGCTTTCATACATTTATAGCTCTAGTGCATCTATTGCATGGCAATCCCTACTCCTCACATTGATATCTAATAATGGGCATCTCCATAGCCCGTTGATACGCCTAGTTGATGTGAGACTATCTTCTCCTTTTTGTCTTCTCCACCTAACCCCCATCACTATATTCTATTACACCCATAGTGCTATGTCCATGGCTCACGCTCATGTATTGCGTGAAAGTTGAAAGAGTTTGAAAATTCTAAAGTATGAAACAATTGCTTGGCTGAAACCGGGGTTGTGCATGATTTGAGTATTTTGTGTGATGAAGATGGAGCATAACCAAACTATATGATTTTGTAGGGATGAACTTTCTTTGGCCATGTTATTTTGAGAAGACATAATTGCTTAGTTAGTATGCTTGAAGTATTATTACTTTTATGTCAATATTAAACCATTATCTTGAATCTTTCGGATCTGAATATTCATACCACAATTAAGAGGGTTACATTAAAAATTATGCTAAGTAGTATTCCACATCAAAAATTCTATTTTTATCATTTACCTACTCGAGGACGAGTAGGAATTAAGCTTGGGGATGCTTGATACGTCTCCAACGTATCTATAATTTTTGATTGTTCCATGCTATATTATTATATTCTGTTTTGGATGTTTATTGGGCTTTATTATACACTTTTATATTATTTTTGGGACTAACCTATAACCGGAGGCCCAGCCCAAATTGCTGTTTTTTTGCCCGTTTTAGTGTTTCGCAGAAAAAGAATATCAAACGGAGTCCAAACGGAATGAAACCTTCGGGAACGTGATTTTCGGAACAAACGTGATCCAGATGACTTGGAGTCTACGTAAAGCCATCAACGAGGAAGGCACGAGGTAGGGGGCGCGCCTTCCACCCTCGTGGGGCCCAAGTTGCTCCACCGACGTACTTCTTCCTCCTACATATACCCACGTACCCGGAAAACATCGGAGACGGAGCCAAAACCCTATTTCCACCGCCGCAACCTTCTGTACCCGTGAGATCCCATCTTGGGGCCTTTTTCGGTGCTCCGCCGGAGGGGGCATTGATCACGGTGGGCTTCTACATCAACACCATAGCCTCTCCGATCATGTGTGAGTAGTTTACCTCAGACCTTCGGGTCCATAGTTATTAGCTAGATGGCTTCTTCTCTCTCTTTGGATCTCAATACAAAGTTCTCCTTGTTTCTCTTGGAGATCTATTCGATGTAATCTTCTTTTCGGTTTGTTTGTCGAGATCCGATGAATTGTGGGTTTATGATCAAGTTTATCTATGAACAATATTTGAATCTCCTCGGAATTCTTTTATATATGATTGGTTATCTTTGCAAGTCTCTTCGAATTATCAGTTTGGTTTGGCCTACTAGATTGATCTTTCTTGCAATTGGAGAAGTGCTTAGCTTTGGGTTCAATCTTGCGGTGTCCTTTCCCAGTGACAGCAGGGGCAGGAAGGCACGTATTGTATTGTTGTCATCGACGATAAAAAGATGGGGTTTATATCGTATTGCTTGAGTTTATCCCTCTACATCATGTTATCTTTCTTAATGCGTTACTATGTTCTTTATGAACTTAATACTCTAGATGCATGTTGGATAGCGGTTGATGTGTGGAGTAATAGTAGTAGATGCAGAATCGTTTCGGTCTACTTGTCGCGGACGTGATGCCTATATACATGATCATACCTAGATATTCTCATAACTATGCTCAATTCTATCAATTGCTCGACAGTAATTTGTTTACCCATCGCAATACTTATGCTATCTTGAGAGAAGCCACTAGTGAAATCTATGGCCCCCGGGTCTATTTTCCATCATATTAATCTTCCAACACATAGCTATTTCTATTACCGTTTATTTTACTTTGCATCTTTATCATAAAAATACCAAAAATATTATCTTATCATCTCTATCAGATCTCACTCTCGTAAGTGACCGTGAAGGGATTGACAACCCCTTTATCGCGTTGGTTGCGAGGTTTTTGTTTGTTTGTGTAGGTGCGTGGGACTCGCGCGTGGTCTCCTACTGGATTGATACCTTGGTTCTCAAAACTGAGGGAAATACTTACGCTACTTTGCTGCATCACCCTTTCCTCTTCAGGGGAAAACCAACGCAGTGCTCAAGAGGTAGCAGCGGGCGCGTCGGTCAAGGCAAGGCGCTCCTGGGCCTCCCCGGTCTCTCAGCGTGCTCCAAGTGCTAGGGCCAAGGCGGCGTTGGGAGACCTGTCTTCCATGGAGAGTGCGTAGCTTCGCCTGGCGGATAAGAATCTCGAGACCTTAGGTAATCCCCCTCCCTCCTTTAAGATTCTGAATGCTTTTACAAATCCGCAACTTGTTTCGATCCTAAACGATAGCGGCTTTGAGGTAGGTGCGGAGAGTGGTGATCTTGTCTCTCTTATTCGTGCTCGCGAGGATGCCCAAGCGGCTCTGGCTGAGGCAGCCACTGTGGCCAAGGCCAGGGAGGCCAACGCCACGGCCCTATCTGTCCCTGGCTCTGCAGGGATTGTGGCTAACTCTAGCCCGTTTGTCCTGTCGGATGGGGGTGCTGAAACTAGGGAGGTTCAGGCAACTCACCCGACGAGACGTGCCCCGGCTAAAAAACGTGTGGCAAAACCGGTGACCTCCAGAGGGGTGTGCCTACGCAATCGTATTATTTGATGCACTACTTGTTCTGGAAAATTCGGGGTTGCGGTCATTCAGGTCGCCGCACAACTCAAAGAGTACATTGCTCGGGAACGGATTGACGTCGTGGCGCTTCAAAAAACGATCAAATCTGATTTTACTTATAGAGACCTTGCGGCCTACAACCCTCTTCATCGTTTTGTGTGGGGCTGGGTTCCCTCCTGTGGCCACTCGGGCGGCCTTCTTCTGGGATGTAATAGTGATGTATATGATGTTGTAAGTTGGGACGTGGGCTCGTTTTTCATTTCTGTAATGATTAAACATAGAATTACCTTAGCTTCCTGGGCGATTGTATGTGTTTACGGCCCAGCGGACCACTCGCGCGCGGCGGATTTCCTAGTAGAAATCCAAAACTTGGTTGGGGCCAAGCAAGCCGCAGATATCCCCATAGTCCTTGGGGGAGATTTTAACCTTATATGCTCGGGAGCGGATAAGAACAACCGCAATATTGACTGGCCTAGAGTTACTCTTTTCAACAATGCTATTGCGGCTTGTGCCCTGCGGGAAATTTCTAGGACTGGCGCTAGATATAGGTGGACTAACAAGCAACTCGCTCCGGTGCGTAGCGTCCTTGACCGAGTCTTTGTTACGGCAGATTGGGAAGTGCTCTTTCCCATGTGTACGTTGGTCGCGGAAACGCGCATCAGGTCGGACCATGTTCCGTTGATCTTGGCCTCCTGGGAGGATAGGATCAAGCGAAGCCCGCGTTTCTACTTTGAAACTGGGTGGTTCGAGGTAGATGGGTTTGGACCCATGCTCATTGCTCGCTAGGAGCAAGCAAGGGCTGCGGCTGGCCGTTCCAGGGGCCCTGTCGACACTTGGGTTACGGCGGCCGGTGCTCTTCGTGGTTTCCTCTGCGGGTGGGGTGCAAACCACGGGAGTGAAGCTAAACGCGCAAGGGAAGCTATCATCGAATAAATAAAATCCCTAGACGTGCAAGCTGACTCCAGATCTTTTTCAGAAGCAGAATAGGCTAACCGTTATCCCCTCAAAAACCAGGTGCTTGCCATCCTCAGGAAAGAGGAGGAATATTGGCGACATAGGGGCGGCGTCAAGTGGATTACTAAGGGTGATGCGAATACGGGCTATTTTCATGCCTTTGCCAACGGCCGTAAACGGAAGTGCATGATTTTGAGACTACAATCCGAGCACGGGCTGTTGGTTAGTCAAGCAGAGATTTCAGCCCACATTTATGGTTTCTTCCTTAACCTGTTGGGAACAGCAGAGGAGAAACCCTTGCGCCTACGTGGTGACTTTTGGGGGCAAGAAGCCCGTGTGTCGCAAGCCGAGAACAATTCCTTGGCCCTGTCCTTCTCCACGGCGGAGATTGACGAAGCGGTTGGCTCGATGAAGATAGATACAACACCTGGCCCGGATGGCTGGCCGGTTGCTTTCTTTCGCCGTTTTTGGCCTGCGCTCAAAGACATTTTTTACGATATTATCAATGGCTTCGCGCTAGGTACGGTAGACATTTCGCGCCTCAACTTCGGGGTCATCAGTATCATTCCTAAAATTAAAGGGGCCGACTCTATCAAGCAATATCGCCCCATCACTCTTATTAACATGCCGTTCAAAATTTGCTCGAAGGCCTACTCGGCGAGGCTTGCCCCGGTAGCGCAGCGAGTGATTGACTGTAGCCAGTCAGGTTTCCTCAAAGGCCGCAACATTCTCGAAGGGCCGGTAGTGTTGCAAGAGATTGTCCACGAGCTTAAACGCACGCGGCAGCCGGCCGTGCTTCTCAAGCTCGACTTTGAGAAAGCCTACGATCGAGTGAACTGGGAGTTCATTCGCGAGCTACTGATTCGGAAGGGATTCAAATCAGGTTTTGTTCATCGTATCATGCATCTGGTCTCGAGGGGCCAGACTGCGGTGTCGATTAACGGAGAAGTTGGGAACTTCTTTCACATCAAACGAGGTCTCAGGCAGGGAGATCCTTCCTCGCCTTTGATCTTTAACTTTGTTGCGGACGCCCTCTCAGCCATGGTGCACAAGCCTAAGGGGGCCGGTCACATCCGCGGAGTTGTTCCCCACCTCATCCCCGATGGGATGACGCACCTTCAATATGCGGACGACACCTTGTTGCTCTTCGAGCCTGCTGATCATAGTGTAGCCTCGATTGAACTCATTCTCCTCGCTTTCGAGATTATATCAGGCTTGAAGATCAACTTTCTCAAGAGTGAGGTGATAGCCATTGGGATGGACTCACCCCTCGCCGCCCGTATTGCCAACCTGCTCAATTGCAAGCGAGGGAGCTTCCCAATTAAGTACTTAGGTCTACCTATTTCGGATAAGCACATCTCTATTCTAGAGTGGGAACCTCTGTACGGCAAGGTGGCGAACCGGGTTAGCCCTTGGCGCGGCCGGTTCCTCTCCTCGGCTGCCAGGTTGATCCTGACAAATACTAGCCTCTCCTCGTTACCCATGTTTACTATGGGCATGTTCCTGCTGGCTGATGGGGTTCACGCCAAGCTCGATACACCTTGTTCCAAGTTTTTTTGGGAAGGAACTGGGACAAAAAAGAAGTACCACTTGATCAAGTGGGCAGCGCTGTGCCGTCCCAAGAAATTTGGTGGTCTAGGGATCCTAAACTCCAAACTCATGAATGTTGCGCTCCTCACCATGTGGATTTGGAAACTTGCCCAGAACGAACAAGGGCTTTGGGCGGATATCCTACGTGCTAAATACTTTCCCGGTGGGAATTTCCTCACTTCTAAGGCTAAGGGGTCGCCTTTCTGGAACGGGATCCATGCCATAATGCCAGCCTTCACGTTAGGAGCCAAGTTCAGCGTCAATAACGGCACCTCCACGAGGTTTTGGCTCGACCATTGGCTTGGCTCGGAACCACTTTGGCGCAGCCATTTCGCCATTTACCAATTAGTCACTAACGTTGATATTCTCGTGGCCGACGCGCTTAGATCCAGCCCGCCCGTCATTTCTTTCAAAAGACCACTCCTCGCTCACGAACGGGCCTGTTGGGACGGGCTATTAACTGCTTTGCATGGAGTGGCTCTCCGACCCGAGGCCGACACGGTCTCTTGGGCCCTCACGAGCTCCGGGAAGTTTTCAGTTCAGTCTTTATACAACAAGCTGACTGAGGGACCGACCCTGGACATAGCTAGGGGGCTATGGAAAGCGTCTATCCCCTTGAAGATCAATGTTTTCCTATGGCAAATGTTTCGTGACCGCCTCCCTTCCTCTAACAACATCGCTAAAAGGAACGGGCCTTCCGATGGTTCATGTGCGCTGTGTGGTGAGCACGAAGATGCTAATCACATCTTCTTCAAATGCCACCTTGCCCGCTTTGCTTGGAGTGCTGTGCGGGAGGCGTTTGGGCAGAATTGGAACCCGCTTTCGGCTTCGGACCTTCGTGGGATTCTAATCGCTCATAGGGGTAGTTTTGGGCGTGTTCTTTGGAGATGTGTAGGAGCGCTGTTGTGGGCCCTATGGACTACTCGAAATAAGATGACTATTGAGCACAAATTTCGTACTCACCCTGCTTACATTATTTTCAAATGTCACTTGTTCCTTCAGACATGGACACCGTTGGGGAAACGGCGTGACGCAGACCGGATGACGGAGGCCATGGAGCAGAATCGTATGATTCAGATTGATGCCCGTCACTAGTTTGCTGTTGGCTGCTTTGTTTTGGACTGGCTGCTTGGGAGCTGTAGTTTCTTTTCTATCTCATTCAGGCTCAGGCCGGTTGCATGTATCGTACTTTGGCTGCGGCCATTGTCTTTTTTGTTTTATTGCGTTGAACCTATTGGATGCTGCCTATTGGTGGGCTTTATTAATTTTAAAGCCGGACGCTTCCTGCGTCTTTGTTTTAAAAAAAATAAACACATCTGAAAACAAATTTGTAGTCCTCTTTGGCCAAGGATAACACCACATCAAGCTGGAACGGGCATCGCACTGCTGCTGGTGTTGCTGTAGCATAGGCCGGAAGCCCGGTAGGGAGATCATGCATGCATGCTGAGGTCACTCATAATTTGACCTAAAGAAAAAACAAGAAAAACCCACATTTTTTGTCAAATAGTTGTCGGCATAGTCTGTATTCTTTCTTTTTCTATCTTTATTTTTTAACACAGTACAGTACAAATGCAGATGTTCATACATATGCACATACACTCCTATAAACTCACGCGCGCATACCCTACCACTATGAGCACCTCCGAGAGACTGAGTACATCGTTTTGAATTGATGAAGTTGCCACAGACGCCTTTGTAGTCGATGGGAATGTCTTCTCCCACTGAACACACATTGCTAGAAGGCCTGGAATAAATCCAGGAAATGCGAGCACTAGTGTCAAGTCTAGGACTTGAACCCTGGTGGGTTGTGGATACCACTGTCCTCCTAACCATCCAACCACATGTTAGTTTGCTCTATTTCTACTTTTCTGGGTACGTGCACACGCAGACTTTTTGTACTGCTCTGTTACTAAGGTTGGTCATAGTGGTCAGTAAGTTAGACTAATAACATGTTACTATTTTCATAATGGGTTGTGTCATATGTGTGATAACATAGATAATTCAATTTGAAATTTCCCCACCAGGTTTTAGGCCCTAACTCCTCCAACCAATCATCAACATCTTTGTTTCGAACTAGTAACATTTTGTTCATGTTCTCCCTCCCTTTGACCATAAGTAGTACTTCCAGCACACCTCCATACTGATTTTTCCAGATACCTCCTTTAAAAAGTTTATTAAAATTCCGCCATATATGTCTCACAAAATATCTGGTTCAAATCACTAAAAAGTTCTCTGACTAACTTCATTAAAACCTTGCAATGAACAAATATTTAAAGACAAAATATTCTGATCCATTCTCTTTGTAAATGGTTCAGCTCCATTAGAAAAGAACAAAAATTTGGACCCATTAGCATGCTCATCAATTACATATTGTTGTCTCAGTAAATGCTGGATGTGTGGAGTTCATCTTGACCTGAGATTCCAGTGCTGATCTGGACATTACAACAAGACTTCTTGCATAGCAAGTTGGTGGTGGTAACACATGGGACTTCGGCTATGGTGGTGCTCTTCAAGTATCGGGTCTCGAGTTCCAGGATGAATACCCTAGCTCTGATCTTTAGCTGTTATACCTGAAAGTAGCGATCTAGTTTACACTCCCTTGTTGAAGGCACCTTCTGGAGTTTTGCTCGGACTTTCTCTCGTGGGTGAAAACCCATGATCTGAGCTATGTGGTTGGATCTGATTCATGCACCGTTTTCTTGTAGTGTTGGGGAGCCTTCTCGTAATCTGGGTAATGTAAAAAAGCAAGGGTAATTGTTGATGTTTTGCTACAGTGCGTCATTCGTCTTGGCTAAACCTTTACGGATCCTTCTCTTGTCTTTCCTTTTTTCCCCTTGTTTGATGTGTGTATTCTAATCGTTCAGGCTGGGTGTGTACTTGTTATGTTTGTATCCTCTTGATGTGACAGTATGAATTGATAAAAAAACACTGTCAAAGTTATAAGCTAAAATATTTCAAAGTGTTGCATATCATGCGAATAAAAGTCAGATTATATTTTTAGTGATAGAGATTGACAATATACTTGTCACTTTGGGGGTCACACACGTCTATGTTATACTCGGCGTTTTACTTATTTACATAAAACAATTACTTTCAAGGTTTAACACATGGCAATGGCATCAATTTGTCAGATGCGTAGCGGCATGAGCGGACTCTTCCAAGCAGCATGTGACTACTGAACGTACGTGTTGCCATATTGCGAGATAGCTAGCTGGTGCTGCATGTCTGGTGGTCTCATCTGTTTCTGTTTGGCTCCATCGTTCTTCGACACTTTCACCATCGATGTCTTGGTTCTGCATGCTCGTGTAGCACCACCATCGATGTCTCTTATGTGTTACCACCGCCACTTTTCCGCGATCTCAGCAACTATATGCGATGTGAGACCGCCGCCGCTGCACAACCATACCTTCACGTCAAATCGTCATTCATAGTTTGCATCTCCCCGCCGAACACAACCACCGGATCTGGAGCGAGCAACCCTTACAAAGCCCTTTAGGTGGTCACCGCAATTCTTGACGAGTCCACCGCCGCAGGCCGGAGTGGCATAGATGATGATGAAGCCGCCATATCTGCCATTAATTGCATATGCTTTTGAGCGCTCCAAAATCAACACTGATGAGAGGCGCACCACTACCGTGGATCAGCACTCCAGCACACCATCGGAGCCGTGACGTCAGGCAACACACTAATGCCTTCACTGAAATCTTCTACAGCGCAGCCATAGATCAGCCCCATGCCAATTGCCCCATGCACCGCTGGATGGTGGTGCTTCGTGCTGGAGTTGAAGATATCATGTCCACCTCACCTTACACCACTTCGACATGGTGAGCACGCTCCATGGATGGCTCCATTTTGAGACAACTGGGAGAGGACGCATCATCCGTGCTGCGGCTGTTGAAGATCAACATTGGGTGATCTGACAAGCCGCTTGGACAGAGACACCGCCGCCGGGGAGAGTCAACCACGAGAAAAATAAAAGAGGTAGCGTCTGCCACCGGTGGCGGTGGCGGTGGCGGCGGTGAGGAGCATTGAAGGTGGCGGGCTGGCGGTGATGGGGATTGAACGGGGAGCCACCCATGTCGCCCAGTTGAGCGACGCGGGGGCGATCCGATATTTCCTCGCGTTTCCCTCCTGTTCTGCTGATTGCATCGTATCCGTTCCTCTTGGTAAATCGAGATGAACGGTTCGTCTTGGTTTAACCTTTACAAATCCGCTTGTTTCCTTTATTGGTTGTGTGTATATTAATCATGCAGATACTGAAGATGTATTCATTGTGTTTGTATCCTCTTGATCAAGGTTAAAAAGCAATTTTATCAAAAATATAAACTAATAGATTTCAAGTTTTACATCTCGTGTGTCAAAGTCAGATGATAACATTAGTTATAGAGACTGAGAGTATACTTGTCACTGTGGTTCAAGCCAACTCCACCGCGCGACCCCATCCCGTCCGGGTGCATCCGTTTGGGGTAAAACGGACGAACCAGACGGCTCAGCGCGCGGGAGCAAACAGACTTTTGTCTGTTTTCTGTCCGCTTTCGACCCATTTCCCGCCCAAGTTTGCGCTGCTTTTGGGTTGAAACGGACAGCGCGCGGACGGGCGGAACGTGCGCGCTTGTCCTCCCCTGGCCCGCCTGTCGGTGGCACAAAGCAAAAACCCCCCGCGCACCATTTGACGCCATTTCCCCCGAACCCTCCCACGTCCCGCCGCCCCCTCCCTCCCCCGTCCATGGTCGACGCCCAGCCCCTCGACCTCAGACGGTGAAGTCTCTGTGCTTAAGTGTCATCCCTGGATCGGTATGCTGACACACACAGTACTCGAGGATTTATAACAGAGGTAATCACATGTATAAAATAACGTAAATACTATTACCTCAATCCAAATAGCGGAAGTAACAAGGTTGTGGATTCCCATCAACACCAACAGCAAAATTGAGTGCAGAAATTGTAACCCTAACGTATCACTTACTCGTCGTAAGATTCCTACAACATGAGACATTGCAGCCACAAAGGGTCAGTACATTGAATGTACTGGCAAATTCACACCATAGGATAATGATGGATAATAACTATCATTACATGCATATATGGCTGGTGGAAAAGCTCTATGGCTATAATGTTTTTGCGAAAAGCCAATTTTTCCCTACTGCAAAGAAATACATTTTATTTAACTACAAAGTTTGTTGAAAACATTGAGAATGGTAAACCCCATCTCAATCCCAATTAAAAAGTAATTTAACAACCCAACAAATTTAATATATAGAGTGATGAGATCAACATGATAATCCAAGAACCAGATACTCAAGATGTCCATAACCGGGGACACGGCTAATCATGATTAGTTTGTACACTCTGCAGAGGTTTGCGCACTTTTCCCCACAAGACTCGATCTCCTCCGTTGGATTTCTCGCACTACATGATGTTTGAGAAACGGATGACCGAGACACAGTCTTTCCGAAGAGGTCCCCTTAACCGATAGATAGACCTGTACACCTACAATCCCCTACATCTGCTAGCCCATCATGGAAAGGTTTCACACAACTTACTCAACTATGTTAGAGCCCATAATGGCATGTGGCTGCACACGGAAGTTTCTAGCATGAATAACCTTATGATCTCTTTGAGCCTGGGTGGCAGTCCATAGGAGAATCACACGGTACCCTGGGATTTCCAAAAATACAGGCAATCACTGGATACCCCAGGTGCCTCAATCCACCCAGATGTGTATTAAAGTTGCCACCTTAAGTTAACCATTAATTAAGAATACTCACATATGTCATGAATACACTCAAACCCAAACACGTCTACGAGCATAGCATAGCAATATAAGCAACATGGAAGTAACTCCCAAGGGTTTGATAATAAACAGGTGAATAGGTACTACCTCATCTACTTCCCAAAACGCACAATTTAATTAGATCCTAACCATGCAAGTGTTTGAGGATTGATCTAATGCAATAAAATTGGGTAGTAAAGAGGTATGATCAAAGTGTGAACTTGCCTGTACTGTTGATGAAGATGATTCGCACTCAAAACTCTTGATAGTTCTACTTGTCACACTCCGGTCAATCTATCGTAAGCAAAGCAATAGTAACCACACATAAGCAATCACTCAAAAGATCAGAAAGATCGAAAAAGACAATTTGGAAAACATCAAAACCAAGAAAATAACTCTCGCAACATAAAACAATTTCTAACAGTACCAAAATGTGTATTTGGCCTTATCAGAAAGTTTAGGTCAAGAGCTTCGATTTGCAAAAAGAATCAACTAAAACGGAGTTACGAAACTCAAGTTACGATCAAGCTATGTTCAAATACAAAACTGGTTGAATTCAAATTTTAAAACTTTTAAAAACATGTTCAAGTTGATTAACTGGATAGAGGGGATCATAATGAAGAAGTGGGTGTTGGTTTCGTTGGATTTGGACAAGCGAGTAAAAAGTAGCGAAGGTTTGAAAACCAGGGGCTAATCTGTAAAATAATTTATTCACAAGCGGGTCCCTGACAGAAATTAAAAAGAAAAAGAAAAAAATACTAAGCAACGAACGTTCGTTACAGAACCTTACAGAACGAAAACTGTTTGCTGCGAAGACCTAACCTAGTGAACATTTGCTAAATAACTAACCGATCGGTTTCTAAAAGAAAAACCTATTCTAATAAAAAAAGGAAAAACCGGGTGGTGGTTTTACTGGTTCGCGACGGTTCGAAGAAAACCGGCGGGTTGGGCGGACCGGGGCGGCGGATCGGGTTTCGGCCGGCAGAGCAGATCCGGCCGGCGGCGAACTCCGGCGCGGGCGTCTGGGCGGCGGCGGCGTCCGGCGATGCGGCGCGGTTGCGCGGCGGCGAGGCGAGCAGGCGGCGGCGCGGCTGGCTGCGGTCTGGCCTTGGGCCGGCCAAGTCGGCGAGGGGAAAAATCTTTTTTAAAATAAGATAAAATAGTATATAGGCCTATAATATATCAAAATTTTCAGAAAAAGATTTCCTACAAGATGAACATTTTTCTAGCTTCAAATAAAATCCACAAAAATTCAAATAAAGCAAAGAGTGCTACCGTTGCAATAAAACCTCACAAAAATCATTTTAAAAATACCAAAATGATTTCAAATTTATTTCTCTCCAATTTTCTGATGTAGGGAATCATTTTAGCCTATTTTCCATGTATTTTATTTTTTTGGAGAAAAATAATTTGAATAAAAGTCAAATAACTCCAAATTGAAAATAACTTCAAAAGGACTTTGAATTTAATTATTTTAAATCTTCCAACTCATATTTCACATATTTTGAAGAAGTCATATTATCTTCTCTCGTGAAAATCATTGAGTTGCTTAAAGTTTCTGAATTTGTAATATTTTCAAATGAAATTCAAATGTTTTCAAAAATCCTTGTCATTTAAATAAATGGAAGAAGTCATGTCATCTTCTCTCCAGGGTTTTGTGATGAAAAAGAATTTGAATTCATGGAGATCAAAATGCAAAAAGGTGAAAGTTTGGGAAAGTCCTTTTATTCCCTCTCATTTAACTTTCAAAAAGTTTCGAATATCACTCACTTTAAGTCAATCAATCACACAACAATCAAACAATCAAATCAAATCTATCTATTTATTAGAACAGCAAAATTTAGAATTTTGGGATGTTATAGGCGCCAAGGAAGCCGCGGTCGGAGTGCACGCCGGAGGACCTCGCCAAGTTGGACGCGGAATCGGCGAAGAGGAGGAACCGGAGGGCGGTCATCAAGGGCAATGCCGCCGCGGCCAAGTTCGCCGCCGAGCTCGATGCGATGGAGGCCGCACGGCGCAAGGCCGAGGTCGAGGAGAAGGAGGCATTCGTCAACAAAGCGCACGCCCTCCTCATGCTTGGCATTTGTCGTCCGGCGGGTTTCTGTGCAGCGGCCGTCGGCCCGACGAGCACAGACTCGTCGGTCGCCAGGCCTCCGCACTGCCAGTGGCCGACGTCGCGGACCACGCCTATGTCACCCGTCTTTCCCCCGCCAAGGCACGACGGCCAGACCCGTTTCCCGGGGTCGCCGGACGTTGGCATGATCGCGCCGTCCACCCCGCGCCCCTCGGCCGTCATCGACCTCAACATGGGGTCCAGCAGCGGTGGCTCGCCGTCCGTCAAGATGCAGAGAAAGCAAGCACGACCACCGTTTACGGGCACCATGCCGTACCCCAGCGTCCTGTTCGACGGAATGCCAACGCCAACGGTCAACGACCCCTTCTACAACCAGTTCATGGAGGATGTGATCTACGAGGGTGGGCATGGCCGTGCCTACGACCCCGGCGAGACCCAAAGTCAGGATGGCCGCGCCCAGTACGTTGCCGATGAAGAGGCTGACGACCGTGCTGATTACGACCATGGTGACTCATGGCATGAAGACGATGACATCTATTGCGAAGGTGATGGTGATGAAGAAGAAGGCAATGACATTGATATTAGTGGCGAGTCATTGTTCATTGACGAGCTCACCCAAAGAGCGGAAGCACAAAAGAGGAGGAAGAGCATTCGCATGGGTTCATATTCACAAGAGGAGGACAAGTTGATTTGCCAATGCTGAATGGACATAGCCAAGATCCGAGGACCGGCGCGCAACAAAAGGACCTTGTTTTTTGGACGAGAGTCCACAAAACATTCCATGAAAGGAAGATGTTTGAGCCCTACCAAATTACGAGCAACTGTGGCATCACCTCGATTCAAAAGAGGTGGTTGTTCATCCAACAAGAGTGCAACAAGTATTGCGCCGCACTTGAGAGCGTTGAAGCATGACCCGTGAGTGGTCTCGGCGCTGGGGACATGGTATGCTCTCCTCATCCTAGTTCTTTCGTTCCTACAACCATGAGACTTCGGCCTTGTATATGTTTGCATGTTCAATTGTTGTTGATCATGTGGTGTAGGCATTTCAATCTTTCGAAGCATTCAAGGCCCGGCACAATGACAAGCCATTCACTCTTACGCATTGTTGGACGATCATCAACAATTGCTCTAAGTTCAAGGATCAATACCGTGAACTTCAAAGGAAGAGAGGCAAGAAGAAGGCCAAGTTGGCCGGAGGTGGAGATGGCGAGGCGGTGAAGAGGCTAAGGGGCAAGACCAACTCCAAGGTGGACGACATACGTGATGCCTCATCCATGGCCTTGCATGAGACTTTGCATGACATGATGTCTCAAAAGGATGTGAGGGACGAGAAGAAGCGGCAAAGCAAGGACGAGCAAATGAAGCAATACCTAGAGCTTCAAAGCAAGAAGCTTGAGATGGAGGAGGCGGCCAAGAAGAGGAAGATCGACATGGAGGAGGCGTCCCTGCAAAGGCAGCTCGACATCGAGGCCGCCAATGTCAAGGCCAGGCAGAGGCAGCTCGACATCGAGGCCACCAATGCCGCAACCAAAGCAAAGGAGGTGGCCCTTGCGATCATGAGCGTGGACTTGACCAAGATGAGTGAGAAGACGAGGAGCTGGTTCGAGGCCAGACAGAAGGAGATGTTCGACGCCGACGGCCTGAACTAGGTCGCCCGACCGGCCGTGGCCGTTCTTTTTTGGAGGCTGGCATGGGTGCCGCCCGCTGGGCCGCTGGCTGTGTGCCGGCGAGAAACACATTCGTTTTGGAGGCTGGCTGTGTTGCCGGCGAACAAAACTATTCATTTTGGACACTGGCTGTGTTGCTGGCCGCTGGCTGTGTTGCCGGCGAGGACGTGTAGGCCGCTGACTCTGTTGCCGGCGTGAACTAGGGCCGCTGGCCTGAACTAGGGCTTGGTATTTCGAACGTTGTTGTTTTTAAATGGAGGTGGACAAGATGGGGCCAAAGGATGCGGCCGCGCGTTGGGCGCACGGCCACGCATCCCATAACAGACCTGGATACGACCCCATCGCCCTACCCAAACGGACAGAATCCGGCCAAAACAGACGTCCGTTTGGGGTCGCGCGGTGGAGTTGGCCTCACACTATACTCGGCATTTTTGTTATTTATATGTAAGAAAAACTACTACTCTCAAGTTTTAACACATGGCATCGATTTGTCCGATGCGCAGTGGCACCAGCGGACTCTTCCAAGCAGCATGCATGTGACTAGTGTACGTGTTTCCATATTGCTAAGATGCATAGCTGGTAATGCATGTCTGGTGGTATCGTCTGTGTCTGTTTGGCTCCATCGTTCTTCCACACCAGCCGTCGTCCATGAATTCGGACCTCGAGCTTGCGTTCCGACATCGTCAGTGTCACGAGCGCCAGCTCGAGCTTGCGTGCCGACATCAATTATTTTCTACACGCCCATGCATGCATGCATGCATGCGAACTAGAGCAAATCAAGCTGCTACTGCATGTGCGTAGACGTACAAAAGCTCTTGCATTTGGAAGGCTGAGACAGACACATGGACATTGTCCAATTCAAATGGGGGCCATGAGAGGTGCCCAACAACAAACCTGGATCTACAATAAAGCCGGTGCTGCTCCTGGCTACTCGCAACACTCGACTCCACAGTTGCCCAGCACCAACGGACCGATTAGCTATATCTAGCTACCATGGACAGAAAGGCGTGCATCTTCCTAGCAATCCTCGTGCTAGTTGTGCTCGCTGGCCCGGGCGCGAAGGCGGCAGTCACTACTAGATTCTGCAAATAGCCCTAGGGCAGGACAGGGACGAAGGTAGAAAAAATGGGCACCGGTGTCAACGTTGCCCACAATAGCACCGATAATAGCAGTGCAATATGGATAAAATTTCAGGGCAATATAAAGAGTGAAAATATGCAATGAGCCGATGATATAAATTTTATTATATTAAAATGATTTTCATACCCGAGTACTAGTTGAGCGAAGTCAAAAACCCACTTGTTCGCATATTTAGTAAAAAATAAGAAAAAAATGTAAGTTGGGAGCATTTAATTTCTAACTTAGTGAAAAGAATAAACAAAAGAAATAAATTATGTTTACAACAATGTATGGAACAAATGATACATAAAATAAATACGATTAAGCAAAAAATATAAAATGATGTGAGACTCACATGTTATAACTTCCTTCTCGGCCTTTAATCCTCTTTATTCAATAAATCGGTCATGGAATCATTCGTAGTGGTAGTATATATATATATATATATAT
The DNA here is from genome assembly GCF_002575655.3 of Aegilops tauschii subsp. strangulata. Classification (NCBI taxonomy): domain Eukaryota; kingdom Viridiplantae; phylum Streptophyta; class Magnoliopsida; order Poales; family Poaceae; genus Aegilops; species Aegilops tauschii. The sequence goes on from NC_053037.3 coordinate 599,740,418, forward strand.
ATATATATATATATATATATATATATATATATATATATATATATATATCCACATAGCAACTCAGGGTATCACTCATGAACTGGTCACCCATTTTGTTATGCAAAACACTCTTGACAATATTCATTTATGAAAAGTATGTCCTCATCGATTTTGGCAACTGGCAAAATCAGCACCATTTTTAGAAGTTGATATGCCAAAGGAAAAGCAAGATGTTTCTTAGTGTCAGCTAACACTTAGCGAGATCTGCATTGTGATCCAAATTGGCAAATCCTTGGTCTGTTTGGACATTGCCAATTTACATTCGAAGTTCATGATGAAGATCCATCAATTATGTTGAATAAAAGTCATCAGGATAAAACTCAGCTAGTTTGAATAAATACCCATAGTTAAAAGAAAAAGAAAAAGATATTTAAAGTCTGCATTGTCTGCAATGTCCTCTAATTAATTATCTCGGTTTGATCTCTAATTAAATATCAGTGTCTCATGTCCGCTTCAATAGAAATCTATCTATAATCTTCTAGTCCTAATTGAATCAAGGAGATAAATTAAAAATTCCAATCTTAGTATTGCATGTTGGAAATATGCCCTAGAGGCAATAATAAATGGTTATTATTATATTTCTTTGTTCATGGTAATTGTCTATTGTTCATGCTATAATTGTATTGTCCGGAAATCGTAATACATGTGTGAATACATAGACCACAAAGTGTCCCTAGTATGCCTCTAGTTGACTAGCTCGTTGATCAACAGATAGTCATGGTTTCCTGACTATGGACATTGGATGTCATTGATAACGGGATCACATCATTAGGAGAATGATGTGATGGACAAGACCCAATCCTAAGCATAGCATAAAAGATCGTGTAGTTTTCGTTTGCTAGAGCTTTTCCAATGTCAAGTATCTTTTCCTTAGACCATGAGATCGTGCAACTCCCGGATACCGTAGGAGTGCTTTGGGTTTGCCAAACGTCACAACGTAACTGGGTGACTATAAAGGTGCACTACGGGTATCTCCGAAAGTGTCTGTTGGGTTGGCACGGATCGAGACTGGGATTTGTCACTCCGTATGACGGAGAGGTATCTCTGGGCCCACTCGGTAATGCATCATCATAATGAGCTCAATGTGACTAAGGCGTTAGTCACGGGATCATGCATTGCGGTACGAGTAAAGAGACTTGCCGGTAACGAGATTGAACAAGGTATTGGGATACCGACGATCGAATCTCGGGCAAGTAACATACCGATTGACAAAGGGAATTGCATACGGGATTGATTGAATCCTCGACACCGTGGTTCATCCGATGAGATCATCGTGGAACATGTGGGAGCCAACATGGGTATCCAGATCCCGCTGTTGGTTATTGACCAGAGAGGCGTCTCGGTCATGTCTGCATGCCTCCCGAACCCGTAGGGTCTACACACTTAAGGTCCGGTGACGCTAGGGTTGTAGAGATATATGTATGCGGAAATCCGAAAGTTGTTCGGAGTCCCGGATGAGATCCCGGACGTCACGAGAGGTTCCGGAATGGTCCGGAGGTGAAGAATTATATATAGGAAGTCCAGTTTCGGCCACCGGGAAAGTTTCGGGGGTTATCGGTATTGTACCGGGACCACCGGAAGGGTCCCGGGGGTCCACCGGGTGGGGCCACCTGTCCCGGAGGGCCCCGTGGGCTGAAAGTGGAAGGGAACCAGCCCCTAGTGGGCTGGGGCGCCCCCCTTGGGCCTCCCCCCATGCGCATAGGGTTGGGAACCCTGGGGGGGGAGTTCCCCCTTGCCTTGGGGGGCAAGGCAACCCCTTCCCCCCCTTGTGGCCGCCGCCCCCCTTGAGATCCCATCTCTTGGGGCTGGCGCACCCCCCCCCCCCCCAGGGGACTATATAAAGGGGGGGAGGGAGGGCAGCAATACAACAGCCTTGGGCGCCTCCCTCCTCCCCTGCAGCACCTCTCTCTCTCTCGTAGAAGCTCGGCGAAGCCCTGCACGAGACCCGCTACATCCACCACCACACTGTCGTGCTGCTGGATCTCCATCAACCTCTCCTTCCCCCTTGCTGGATCAAGAAGGAGGAGACGTCGCTGCACCGTACGTGTGTTGAACGCGGAGGTGCCGTCCGTTCGGCACTCGGTCATCGGTGATTTGGATCACGGCGAGTACGACTCCGTCATCCACGTTCATTGGAACACTTCCGCTCGCGATCTACAAGGGTATGTAGATGCACTCCCTTCCCCTCGTTGCTAGTATACTCCATAGATGCATCTTGGTGAACGTAGGAAAATTTTAAAATTATGCTACGATTCCCAACATTGCACACATGTTTGTCAGCGCCTTGGGTACCTGGGATGAACCGAAGTGGACAATCAATAATCGCAGGACTACAGATTAGGGTGACGCGGCCGGCGAGTGGACATCGACGAACCAAATTTAGCGCCGTCCACCATTGTGTAGTTCCCTGATAGCAGCGATAGGTGTGCAGAGGATTTGGGCATCGATGTCATTGATGAGGAAGCGAATCGCTCGAGAGAGGTGTGCGTCATGACCTACTGCGACCTGGCGGCCAGCTGCGTCCAGAAATTAGTAGGGTTTTTTCTTGGCACCAGATAGATTGGGCCATGTGGACTGTGTGCTAGGTTAGCAAACATATCAATACTTCTTCTTTAATGTTGTAATTATCTAACTGGGCTAAGACTTTGGGCTTTTTGTTCTGGGGTGGGCTGGGGTCAATCGATCTTTTTTCTGGGGTCAAAGGCACAAATCGGTAAAGCTATTAGCTGAAGCACCGAATGGCATTGGTGTCAACTGACACCAGTGCCTACACGTGAGCTCCGTCCCTGGGGCAGGATACCCTAAGCATACGGGTAAAAACACTAGGGAAAGGGGTTTCCCTAGTGTATCCCCTAGGGAAATCGCCCTAGGGCACGAATGGTGGGGAAATCTTGGTTTCCCTAGGGTGAAGAAGGAATACCCACTAGTAGAAAAACGACTTTTAGTACCGGTTCGTAAGGACCTTTAGTACCGGTTCTGGAACCGGTACTAAAGAGTGGGGACTAAAGGTCCCCCCCCTTTAGTCCCGGTTTAACACGAACCGGGACCAAAGGCCCACCACGTGGCACGAGGCGCGCCGTGGTCTGGGGGACCTTTAGTCCCGGTTGGTAAGGATTTTTTTTATTTTTATTTTTGAAATAAAGCAAAAACAGCCAGCCTACTGGGCCGACGGCCTGCATACGACTAGAAACCCAATCTCTAGTTGGGCCAGGATGCAGGCCCGTACGGCCCAATAGGCCCCACAGGGCAGAAGACTTGCAAGTTGCAATAGGCCAACAAAGGTCTGCTTAGAGAGGAGCTCGACACGGTAGCCGCGGAGGGGCTTATAAACCGGTGCGAGCTCCTCTCAACTAGCGAGGTGGGACTAAACATTGTGCACTGCGGGTGGCAGCGCACCACCTTTAGTACTGGTTGGTGGCTCCAACCGGTACTAAAGGGGGGGGTCTTTAGTACCGGTTGGAGCCACCAACCCGTACTAAAGGCCACCACCTTTAGTACCGGTTGGTGGCTCCAACCGGTACTAAAGACCCCCCCCCCCCCTAGTATCGGTTGGAGCCACCAACCCGTACTAAAGGCCACCACCTCTTTAGTACCGGTTCGTGGCACGAACCGGTACTAAAGGATCGCCACGAACCGGTACTAATGAGCGCCGCCCGCCTGGCCGTTGGAACCGGCATTAATGGTCACATTAGTGCCGGTTCAATACCAAAATGGGACTAATGAGTTTCACATTATACCATTTTTCTACTAGTGACCCTAGGTATAGTCCTCTTTCCCTTGGGTTATGTGCCCTAGGGACAGAAGTGACGGGTGGCCCGCATGCTAACCTGTAAAGTTGATATCCTTTGGGTTAGACTCCTTCCCTAGGGAAACTAGTATAATGCCCGTGCGTTGCCACGGGCTTCTTAAATATTTTGCTGATTGGAGGTGCCCGTGCGTTGCTACGAGCGAATCCTTGTAAATAAATCAAACCGACAATTATTTTGGAAAAATGAAATAGATGATTAAATGAACAATACTTGATTCAGACATATATTTTACATTGCAAAACCACCATCTCCTCCATCGTTTCTTCACCAAATCAATCACATCTAACGTTTGTAGGTAACATGAATATGCATGAAAAAACAAGGTGATTTTACAAATTTATGAGTTACTCATGGGTTGTCCTCTTAATTTGTCATGAGACTACTCCACCAGAAATTGAGCTTAGAAATCACCACAATGATTGTCCTCAATGAGTTTGCCATCTTCCTTCACAATGATTGTGTGGAGCCTTCGAGAATGAACACGGGCATTGATAAAAGGGAACATTTATAGCACGATCACACTCTAACCTTGGGGCACAACTTTGCTTTCTTTCCATGCCAGCTCCCTTTGGTATTTCCCTCTTTTCTCTCAGCTCCGACACCTCCAACCGTCCTTCCTAATCCTCTCCTCTTTGTCCTTCCCTCATTGCATGTCCACCACTCCCACAGCTCCGCTACCGCAGTCAGTTCCCCAACTGTCTGGAAAATATGGTGGATTGACATAAAAACCTGGTTGCCACGGGCTTCTGAAATATTTTGCTGAAGTTATAAAAAGATAATGCATGCTAAATTTCACAGCTAGGACAATATAACACGGTCACAATTGCATAATAATTGAAGTCCACTTCACTTGTAATGTAAACTAATATCAAAATGGCGAACTAACAATGTATACATATAAAGTGATGATCCAACTCAAAATCTATTACAAACTATTGAGATCTACTTGATGCGCTTAAGAAATTCTCGCACAATATTATGAAAGTTGTCTTTAGCTTCATTTGCACGATGTTTGAGAAAGTATAATAAAAAGTTGCTTCCTCAACTCATACCCATCCTGCAAAAGTATATGTAGTTAGCACAAATACTTCACGTGGAAGGTCTAAGCACATGTGTAATGGAAAATACTCACTGTGCAAACAGGCTTCGCCAAGTCTTTACCATTCCACAAGAGCATAAAATGGAAAAAAATAGCCATACAAATCCCTGCAATTTCCTAAATTATTATTATATTAAATATGATGATAAGAAAAATAAATGTTTGTATTATGAATTAATTACCCGTCTACGCTCATTGGAATACCATTAGGAAATAAACATTGCCATTTTGATATATCAGAATGCTATCCTGGTAGCTTTATTTCGAGTGCTTCTTTGAATTCTCTCGCAAAACCTTTTAATTTCACTAAGTGCCTCGTATTTTTCATCTCCAACGGTTGTGTTGTATGAATAGGGTCCAGAATAGATAATCGACATGCCTCTTTGTGGATAACGTACAAGATGTATCGACCGATGGATTCACATGAAAAATAAATCTACAAGTGGTAGCTATTAGAAACAACAATAAACCATGACAAACAATGGACAAAAGACCTTACTTACCATGTTGCATGATGAGATGTTGCTGTCTATCCCAGACAGCTATCAAACAAAGTTGTCATTCCAACCCAATAGAAAAACTCCACTCCACCCCATGACGCACCCTTCACTTTTCCTATTGGACTCTCCCCTTCGCTCTCGATTTCCCGCTGTAAGACCCCACCTCACATTCGTCATGCGTTGCAACAGAGACAATTTTTTTCATATTTACAATATAATAGAGTGGATTAAACCATCACATATTATTGCCACAAAACAACAAATAACTATGGAGAACTATAGAGGTTATTCTCAAAGGTCCATTCAACTTTACATATGCATACTGAAGTAGAATGCCTGTGCGTTGCCACGGGCCTATTTTTTTTCTGACTACACATATAAATATATCACATGTATAGAAAAGATAGCCTGCAGCAATTGAAAAATAATTTTAATCCACTTCACTTGCAATGTAATCCAATGATGTATACCTTGTTCTACCTAAAGAGCAATGATCCAAATAATTTTAAGATCTACTTGATGCGCTTAAGATATACCCTTTCAAAGTCCGGAGTGTTGTCTTTAGCTTCATTCACATGGAAGTGTAATAAAAATTATGTTCTCAACTCATCATCTTACACGAGCAATATACATATATAATTAGCATGAAGATTTCACATGGTGATATAACATGTTCAACTTTGAATACTCACTGCGCAAACATGATGAACCAATTCTTTACCATTTCATGGGAGCATAAAATTAAAAACAAAATAGGTACACACATCTTTGCAAATGAATAAATTATTACCAATATTGTCACGAAGTAGCACAAATATTTCAAGACAAAAACAAAATATTCAGACACTTCCTTACAAATGAATAAGTTATTGGCACTGTTGCCATGAAGTGCCGCACAAATATTTTAAGACAACAACAAAATAGTCAGATACATCCTTGCAAATGAATAAATTAACGCCACTGTTGTCACGACGTGAAACAAATATTTCAAAACATCAACACTGTTTCTTCATTGCATCATATTATTTTACCATATATTGACACAGACAATATTTTCCTCCCACCTCTCTTCACAGGGTCTATGTCCACCACTATTGTGCTCCACAATTGTTACCTAAAAGAGAAGAGGTATGGATCTGTTATGACCCGCATTAGAATAGACTATTATGCATAGCAATTTCCCGGCCAGTAGATACTGAAACTGGAGTCGGACCAACAACAATAGGATTACCCAGAACTTGGTTAATATATACAATGCAGTGTCTCACTTTATCCAGCTGTCCCTCGATGATTCTGCCATGGTGCATGCTCCTCATCTCCTCTGTCCGCTTTTGTACCCATGAACCTGGTTATATATATACAATATGTAAAGTTAATGTTTTTGCTAGAACTGAATGACATGGTCGAAATGTAGTCATATTAGTAGTTCATGAAGAAGCTGGTGAAGAGAACAAGCACAAAACTATCCATCTTCTGCAGAAAGAAGCCATAGCGCTTAGTAAACAGGAGTGAGTTGACAAAGCCTTGCAGTTTGCGCTGCAACTAAGAGCTCCCCAACAGGGGCGTCATGGTTTCCCTGTACGGCCCTAGAGGTCATGCGAACAGAATATCTCAGTTTCATGTTAATGACAAGACTTAAGAAACTAAACTCTCCACTCAAAATCAGAACATGGGATGATCCATATAAGAGCAAGAAAACTTTTCACTAAAATCAGAACAGGGATCCATATCATAGCAAGAATTCGTTTTCACTTGGTACCAGTACTGTCATGAATCTGTTTAGAATTTGCCGAGTATCTTCTAGACGCCGTCAAGGAGGGAGATGTGGAAGTCGCCCAAGTCCAGCATGTCTTCTTCGCCCAGATGGGGAGGGAGGAGAAATACTCAACATGCACCTTGTTCTTTGAGACCTGGACTCATTTGCTAGATCTCTTAACCTTAGCCAAACAAGCAATTTTTCAGAATGCACTCAGTGGTCTAAAATGATTTGCAGGTTCAAGATAAATAATATAGATCTTATTTCTCATATGCATACCAACATAAGGTTACTACTTAAGTGTGCTCATAGAAATTTTCTAGTGCAGAGTAGTGATTGACCGAGTACATGTAGATGTTGTTGCCTGCATATTACTCTGAATATTCAGGTGTGCACAATGGAACAAATAACTCTACTAATTCAGGGGAAATAGATTTAGCCAGCAATATTTTGACCATCATAAATCTGCACAACTCAGTGCTACAAATGAAAATCACAAAAAGGACACTGTGATATCACAACTGAAAATACCTTGTCATATTTTCTATAACTGGCAATTCTACAATCTAATAAATATTTAAATTTCAAAGGAAAGATCATGCATATAATCAGAAACAAACCAACACACCATGGATTCTCTGGTTGCAATTGCAACTACATGAATATTAGTATTATCTTTCTCATACCTTTTCTTCATTCTGGAAAAGATAATGATTGGATATATATATACCATGCAGATATTTGAGATTTTTTTAACATGTGCTATGCACATGAACCTGGACTGTGTTGGTAAATTATTCAGAACAAACATAAATTGACATAGACCAGGAAGAAATCACATGAAGTATTGAAATAGAAAAACACTATACCTATTACCCCATCTCAGTAAATATTAGCCACTCAAGACAGTAGTACAATAAACTGTACCAACAAAATAGGACAGGATAACCAAAAACTCATCTCGAGTTTGAGCTCTTTATTGAGAATCAGACCAAGAACCATATAGATATTTTAAGAGAAGAGGGAAGATGAGGTATAGCTTACTGGGTGGTTGGACCCCTGATCCAGTCCGAGAGGAAGCAATCAGGCACCATGGACCCTATTGCGGAAGGCCTCGATGGCAAATAAGAACCCCAGCCGGCAGGGCGGTGTTGAGCAATGGCAAGACACAGACGTTGACGAGCTCCATGCGCAGCCCCGGGACAGAATCCTCGAACACCTCCGCGGCTGGTCAGTTGCGTCGGTGCGTGCGTGAGCGAAGAGAAGGTTTTCATCAGAGAACACACTGGCGTGGAGGAGGCCTTGCGGACAGAGCCCCTTCTCGAGATGCCCGAGCCATACCATACTGCATCCCGCATAGCAGGCGTTGACCACCGAACCACATCGTCCCTCTTCGATTCCGTCTAGTGGAAAATAAAGGGAAACTATTACTGAATGCTGTCACACCTGCTGATTCTCATTTACATTCATAGAATATCAAATGCAGGAAAACAACCATAGAAGAAATGTTCACAAAAGAATGAATTTGCAAGACACAAAAATTATCTGTCCTTATACTGGCAGGAACAAGCAGAACTGTCTCAAACTACGACATGCAGGGTAGCACATCGAAAATAAAGGGAACACAATAAACATAAAAGCAATGAAGACAGAGAAAAATATACACGCATTCTCCTTTCAAAAGTAAGTCTTACAAAGTAAGATCATCCAACTTCTTCTGAAGTTTATTCGTCGCCTCCCAGAGTGCACAAGCTTCATTTGCAGTCTGAAGAAGCAATCCTGCATAAGAATACTCCCAATGGACACCAATAAAACAAAGACGTTACACAAGCTCGGAAATTACGAACAATAACATTTGCAAAAGAAATCAGAGATAACATTAAATTAGGATGCTTTTCTTCTAGGTGAGATAACATTAGATTAGGATGTTTTTCTTTTAGCTGTATATGGTTGTTAGGACCAGCTCTAAACATAAACAACATTAATCAGAAAAGGTAGTGGGCTCTCCCTCAAGCTCGGCGACATAGCCAGCCTACCTACATTCCTCAGAGTCAACTGTCTTCGGCGACAAGGAAACAACATTCAGAAGACCCTCTTCTTGGAATTAACCTGACCCTCAATATCCTACCCATGTCTAATACATATTTTTATTCTAGACCGCACAGCTGTTTCCAGACATGGTGCTGACAGGTGGCTCCCCTAAACGAGTCGACAACAACAAAGGAAATCACAGTAGCATATTACGAAGAATCCGGACACAAGCATACAGGTTCATGATAGATGGCAGGGCTGGAGGCGCAATTTGTATACTAATGGCATCATGGCACTAAATAGAGGGTTATCTTACGCAATGGTATATATGCTATAGTGTGTGAATTTTGCAGAATCAAAATCTCTAGACACAGACTTACTGTAACATCCTCGGAGAAACAAAACAATACACTGTATCATTCTAATTAGTGCCAGACTGCCAGTTACTCTGTCTTGATGTATTTGATACATATAAATGAAATCACTCTATTGTTGTGACCAATTCAATCTCATACTGAGCTAAAAAGATTATATATTTACCCGTCCTTGAGAAACAAAACAAGAATGTGCTCATAGGAGCAAGTTCGTTGTAGCCATGTTTTGGAAGCTGTATAACCAAACCAAAAAGAATTTAAAATATATTACACACACAACATTTAATGAGGACATCCGTGTTGAGGTCTATGAATGTGCTCATAGGAGCAATCTCAACATAATTAACATCCATATTAACGAGCTCAGTGCATAGAAATACATGTAAATGAATTTCAAATGAAAATAATATACGTGTTGAGGATGTTTCAATGATGTAGTCCATAAGGTTGTTGTCATGCATGTTTACTCTTCCAATGGAACATCAGTTAAATTACTTGGCTTGTTTTCGCGAATAATTTTTTTTTAAAATCACTTGGCCTATAGTGTCATCTTTTTTGGGGAATGTCAATGATATTGGAAGGAATGTCGGCTCCTAGCGAAGCATGGCTGCATGCACGATGCTTTAACAAAAAGTGGATTAAGCTGAATGAACTTTTTATTTACGACAAATCTTGATGATTCACTTGACTATATGATCCATGCACATATGAGTGCTTTGAGCTACGGATATGAAAATAATATTATTTTTCCTGTAGCAACGCACAGGCATTGTCCTAGTGTATACTTAAAATATGTAGAAACATGCATTGCCAATTATATCGGCACATTTGGAGATGACGGTAACTGGTTGTGCGCTTGTGCTGCCCTAAGTTTATGAAAGGTGCATTTCCACCCTTCAGACAAAATATGTTTCTTAATTAAAAATAGATTCCTAACTCTACTTGAAAAAGAATATACAGATGTTTCCAACTCACAATGGGCGTCTAGTCTTTTCGGGAAAAGGCAAGGGTACATATCTTGTATGTTATCCAAATATTCCTAATCCACAATATTTTTACTGAAGGACATCTTAATTAAAAAGATGTTTCATACACTATCTATGCATAATAGAAGCATGTACCTTTTTTGAGAAAATTTAATATACTATGCAAGAGAAAATGTATATGAAGAACTAAAAATTGGGGCATACTACTCAGAGGAAGAGGCATATATATATCAAGATATGTAGTATATGTTTACTTTTGTCCCTGAAGGAGTTCGATTAAGTTTTTGGTGTAAAGCAAAATTCATGGAAACTTTAGGAGAAAGCATACATAACATGGAATTAGAGGACAAAGGCTCTGAGCTAGACACATGTTGATTATACTATGTAGTTCTAGCTCCATCAATACAGATAGGATTTCCTATCATTATAAGTAAACTTTCTGTTAGTAATGTAATTTGGTAAGTAAAGTATAGTATTACCTGTATCCCAAAACATATGACACGCCACAGTTACCTCCAAATATGACGCAGTTATTCAATATCCATTGTTTGATTAAGGATATAATCAGTTAGAGGCATCAAATCAAGTCTTCCTTTTTGGTGGGGAAAATCAAAACTTCCTTAAACAATTTAAACTACACACCACAAGTACTGTTGGCATGTAAAGCCACCACTTTGGCAAGAAACAAGGCTTGTTGGTTTCAGATTGCTTGCAAAATTGGATTAAAGCAACCGCCTGCAAAAATACAGCACGCTAGCTTCAAATCGCTTGCCAAAACACGACAGTGTACTTGAGGACAGTACATATCATTGTAGATTAACCATAGGAGGGCAAATAAGCTACTTTATGCTGAATTGAAGTACTCAAATTAGAGCTAGTGCAGTATGCCAGAAAGAAAATATTGTTTGTTGAGCTAAACCACATTAAAAAGAGAGGAAGCATTAGAAGATCAGAGTTAATAGTTTGTACCTTCTTCAGCTTGCATAACTGAATTGAAGTAATTAGCTTTTGTTTATGTTGGATCACTTAATTTTTCTCAAACCATCAGAACTGACACAAAATCATAAATTGGACATATAAAATTTTATTAACATGGTGTACGCTTAGTTGTCCACGGTGTACGCTTCATTGCCATGGCATGCCCCGTGCATCTCCAATCCTCCCTATTATTTCCTCCTTTGACAACAACCATAAGTAACAGAACCTGGCATTAATGATATACATTTACGACTATAAATCTAAGTAATTGCATATTAAAGAACTAAGAGATGTGCTTTTGCAGTCTATAAGATACTAACCAGGCCTCGTGAACAATTTGCGAACACGTACAAATACCAGAACCACAACCTCCATAAATTATCCAAAGAAATAGATCAGAATGGATGAACACTTGGACTGATAGCACCCGAAAATAGTACGATCGACAAAAGCTTCATCAGTTAGAAGAATCAGGACGAACACTCGTGCACTGGACTGAGGCTTGTAGGCAAGGTCTGCCTCGCTTCAGATAGAGTCAAGGGGCAGTGTGGACACCAGCGGATGGGACATGAAAAAGAAGCAGCGTATCCGTAAGGAGGTGGAGCAGGCAACACACGAGGCGATAGTATAGGAGCTTGGAGTGGTTCCGTGTAGCCTGCTTTGTCCCGATCAATCTCCTCCAACGCGAGATGCATGTACGTACCTGGTGAATGGAATGCCTAACTAATGGGGAGGCGCTACAGAAGGAGACCACATCGAGGGCAGATCGGGGAGGGAGAGGAAGGGCTCCAGCACCGCGAGATCCATGGCAGATCGGGGAGGGAGAGGAAGGCTCCAGCAGCGCGAGATCCATTGGGAGGGAGAGGAGCAGGTCTAGCAGCACAAGATCCACGGCAGATCGGGGAGGGAGAGGAAGGGCTCCAGCAGCGCGAAATCCATGGCGATATTGGGAGGGAGAGGAGTAGCATGCCCGTGCGTTGCCAGAAGAGGTTGGTCTCCATTGGAATGGCAACAGTGCAGTAAGCAAATCAGGAGGGTTCGGGATGAAGAAAACTCACCCCTTTGCGGTCGGTCGGATGGGGCGGAGCTCGCGCTTGGTGAAGACGTGATCCCCGGCGGCGGCGAGGAGGAGGCGGAGATGGCCGGCTCCAGAGGGCCGGACGGGATCTGCAGCTCGCTCCACCCAGGGAGGAAGGATACCTTCCTGGATCCATCCATCCATGCTTGCAGCTTAGACGACCGGCCGTGGGTGGATCTGCAGCCATGGTGGCTGGGGGAGAAGACTGCGGCCGCGGACGCCGTCGCTTGGGAATGGAGGTGGAGGAGGAGGCATCGGCGGCGGCGGCGGCATAGGGCATCGATCTCTGGTTCCTGCGAGGGGGCTCGCTCCCGCTTCGTACGGTGTTTTCCGTTCGTACGACTATCTTCGCCCGTTTTTTTTTTCGAGCGAGCGGGACGTAAAGTAAGAGGTGGGACGAGGACAAAAAAAACCGACAAAAAAACGCAACGAAAGTGGTAGGTGGTGGGTGAGGTGGGACGAGGGACGAAAAAAACCATGGTAGGTGGGACGAAAATTAACCGCGAAGACTACCAACCGAGACATTAGGAGTAGAGATATTGTGTAACGGCGACCGCTGTTAGTCCAGTTTAGACCCCTTGGGTTTACAAACCCTAGGGAATCATTATTTCAAAATATTGCATTATTGGGGCAAATTAATATTGTTCTGTACAAATTAAACTATAAAAAATAATTGTATAAAATCACTTCAAAAATTAGAAAACAATCACATGAAATATATATTTCAACCACCATCATTATAAATAGCAACATCAAAGAGTTTACATAATAGTACCACTCTTTACAAAAGATGGCATCTAGCTTAGTACCTAGAACTCACAAAATGTCATCTACCTAGGTGCCAATTAGTAGCCTCGAATACATACACCATGCATCATATGATTCACTGATCCAGAATATCACAACCTTAACCAAGTGCATGGCCAACAGGATAATTGTCCATTTGTTTCCAATTAATCAATAAAAAAAGTTCAGACCACCTCCTTCACCATGATGAGATATATCTCAAAATCTAGGTAAATCATCACCAGGTGGGGAGAAAGTTCCAGCAGCAACAACATTCGCATCATTACCATTTGCATCAAAGAAGCCGCCAAACATTCCATCTTCCGCTCCACGTAATGTATTATCCATATTTTCAACATCATTTGTTGATTCGCCGGCAGAGGGCTGCACAAATGTCATTATTAGCATTCTGGGAAATTTTCAATTGTATTTGCTTAACCAACTAAAAAATAAAATGGAAATACCAATTCAGCCCCTATTTGGCAAAAAAATTGAACCAAAATAACAAATGTCCAGAAAATTAAGAAATTTTGACAGAAGGACAACCATATGATGCCTACTATTCTGCGAAATTTTCAATCATATTTGCCAAACCGATTAAAAAGTAAAACTAAAATACCAATTCAGCACTATTTGGCCAAAAATTTGAACCAAAAAACAAAGTGCAACCATATGTCGACTACTATTCTGGGAAATTTTCACTTGTTTTTGCGCATTTGCTGATATACTACAACATATTCCTTTTCTGTTCTCATTTGGCCTATTTGGCGCTATTGCATTTAAAAAGACATAGGTACATACCACTTCTGGAGAACAGATCGGAGACGAAGTGGCTAAAGTTCGAAAAGCTGGAGGTGGTGGTATAACAATGCATGGAAACTCAGGCGCTGGTATTCCTTGAAGGGATGCGATGGTCTGAAATTTTTTAGAAAAATTAGAAAGTTGTGTCAAGTGGCTATAATAGAAACAAAATGACTGCACAAGAGAAATATACACACCATAAGAAACTTGTGCACACCACCAAGGCTACTCTCCACTGTAGTCTGGACAGATTTCCCCCAATCAACCATACTTTGTGCATGCCTTTTCATTAACTCATTTTGTTGAGCAATCCTTTTATCATGTCCTAGTCGTTGGCGCTTTGACGAAGACGAAGTGCGATTGATTTGCACCCCCTTAAGAGTCTCTCTACCCTCCACAGCACCTCAAGGTTTGCCAATCTGTAATGCATGGATTAAATGATAACTCACGTGTCACCGTCAGGTCTAATCAATGGACGTTCAGACTCATTTCCAATAGGCGGTGGAAGTTCTGCAGAACCTCTTAAGAATTTTGGAGGTGGAAGCCACTCATCATCATTTGTACCAGCGGACATTTCTGGGGATGCAACCATCTCTTGCCCTGGTGTAGCACTTGTAGTAGCACTGCTAGTAGAGGATGACCCCCGACGGCGGCGGTGCGAAATTGTCATCCTATAAAACTGAATTGAAATGCATTAGTAAGGTCCACACAAAACATAACTAAAATTACACATTTCTGAATTGGCATAAGTATAGCAGCAGAAAAATGTGCAACACAACAGATAGAATTTTAAGTACAACACAAAGGGAAACAACCAGAAATCATCAATGTTCAGTTTTAAAAATACATTGAGGAAAATGTCATCTCAAACAACAAGAAAACTACTAGAAATCATCAATTTCTTCATGAGATAATTGCAAGTCCTCTCCATCTTCTGATTCTGCATCCGAGTCAATTTCTTGATCAGAACACAAATATACAGCTTACAGTTTTATGAGATGAAGAAATAGACAGTTTTAATCAGAACACAAATATACACAAATAGACAGAATTTTTTAGGGATCACAACTTCCTAGATGTGAGCTTCATCTTCATGGAGTAAAAAAGATCTCTAAAAAATTCATTTACCGATCCCTAAACTGAATGCATCAGACCGAGGATGAAAAATTGTCATGTGAGCTCACCTAATGGAGCCTTTGATTCTGAACTTGAAGGTTGCAGACCGAGGATGTATTGGTCAAGGGCGGCAGGGTAGGAGCAGGGTGGCAGCAGCACGGAGGCCTCCGCATAAAGTTATTGTCGAGGGCGGCAGATCGGTCAAGCTCCACGGCGGCGGCCCCTCTGGTGGCTGCGGCACCGGCAGCCGCAGGAGCCCAGGCCTGCAACGGCGATGGCTTGAAGAGGGCACGGGCGACGCGGCTATGGATGAGCTGCGCCGCCGCAGCTTTGGTACTATTTTAGCGGCGCTCTCACTGCTGGAGTGGAATTTGGGGGAAAATGTTCGCGCGTGTACAGGGAAGAGCTTTGGGGAATAGGAGGGCTTCGCGCGTTCCGGAGAGAAGATTGGGGAAACTTCGTGCGTCTAGGGGGTGAAGGGATACGAGCGCGTACAATTTTGCGCGGGCTCGATACGCGCCAACAGCCAATTTTGGGTGCGTGTATAGCCAATTTAGGCACTACTGATTTTTTGGCTATTATTTTCCATTGTGTATATCTAACCCTCAAAGAAAATTATGCACTTATTTTCGCCTATTTCACTAACACATGTATATTTTTTCATCAAGTGTGTGCACTCGACATATATTTCAGGAAAAACTTATCAATCAACTTATATTTTCCTTTTTGCACAAGTTTGTGTTATTTTCACACGTATTTTTGCCTTGTTGGTTAAAATTTTCTTGATATTCTATATTTGTCGTAAGCATATTTTGAATATAACTCTTAGGTATAAAATACATATTAAGTGTGTGCAAGCATCCCTAGGGTTAACATTACATACCCTAGAGATACTCTACGGCGTTAGTTGGAACGTGGAAGCACCGTTTGCATCATATGTTCAGTCCCTAGAATTTTATTTCTTCACCCTAGGCACAGACCTTTCCCCAGGGTTAATAAGATAACCCCTAGGAAAACTTGCCAGCATGGATGCAACAACGGTCCCACGCTTAGAGTATCCCTTGGGTGCGCCATCAGACCCTAAGGAAACAATGCAGTCCTTGGGTTTTCGGTGTGTTTCCTAGGAAAACTTTTTGTCCCTAGGATGTCTACTTTAGCTTTAGGGAAGCACTTCAGCCCTAGGGCTATTTGCATATTCTAGTAGTAGTGGCACTGGCAGCATCGACACGGGGGCGGCGGTGCGACAATTGATGTCGGCGTCGCATTCGTCGTCCATGAAGCTGGACGACGGAGTGGTGCCGGAGCTCGTGGTGGCGTCGGTGGTGGACCTGGAGGTGCATCGCCGCATCCTCGCCGGCACACCGATCAGCCCGGGAGCCCTGAATCCCAACATGGGAGTCTGCACCAAGAGTGGAGGGTGCGGGGGCCGGGGAAATCCGTACTCTGTCCGGGGATGCAACCGATATAACTTCTGCCCGCCAATGTGAACGGAGCGACACTGCGTACGGACGGGCGTCAATGCAGCATCTCTCCGGCGATCGGTGTACGTGCTTTCATGGCTGCACTTGCGGGCTCCATCCATCCATGTTCTGTTTCCATTTCCATTCGGCATTTCAGCACTGTCGTTGCTAGAGCTATATATCTTGAAGCAACATTTTCTAAACGGTACTTTTGTTATGCACATTGTTAGTAGTAATCTTGATTAGTTAGTTGCATGCATGTTGTTAACTGAAATCTTGAAGGGCATAACCCCAGCTCCTCTCCCCTCCTCCCGGGTCGCCCCGCTCGCGACCGGGAGGAAACCCTAGCCGCCGCCGGCGGGGCCCCCCGCCTTCTCCTCCTCCACCTCGCCGCCGCCAGAGGGCGTGGCCAGGCGAAGCCTGGTCGGCGCCGGCGCCGGCGGGGAGATCTCGCCCCCTCGCTCGGTGGACTCGGAGCGGGCCGAGACGGCTGGGCCGGGGTGCCGTGCTAGCGGCGGGGGCGGCAACGCGGTGGAGCGCCGGATCCGACCGACGGTGGCGTGGCTGCGGCGTGGCGGGCGGCGTGCTGGAGGTGCGCGCCTGGGTGCCGGTTCTGGTCGCGGCTTCGCCAGATCTGGCTCTCCGGGCAGCGGCCCCTGCCTCGTCTTCCGGCCGGTGGGGGTGGAACCGTGACGGTGGTGGTTGACCCTCTCTCTTCTGCTCCTCGGCTGGTGGATGTGGCGGTCAGTGGCGGCCTGTTGGTGGACGTCGGCGGCTCGGCGAGTGCCGTTGGCTGGCCGGTGATGGTGGGGCGAACCGGGGAGGGAGACAGGGGCCTCCTGGTCCCTGTCCCCGGTAGCGCGGTGCGGTGGCTGCTGCAAGGACGAGGCCGGCGGCTGCGGCGTGGTCGAGGCTGGTGGCTGCGGCGAGGACGAGGCCGTTGGCTGCGGCGTAGACAAGGCCGACGCCTGCGGAGCACCTCCACCGGCGCCTCCTCCCGCTCCTCGACGCCGCCGCGGGCTCCGGCATGGCCCTTGACCTGTAGGACGTGCTCCGGCGCTTCTCCTTCCACAACGTCTGCGGCGTGGCCTTGGGCGTCGAGAGCTCCATTCTGCCCGAGCTCGAGGCAGGGGATCGCCGCAGCCGGAGGCACGAGGCGTTCTTCGTGGCGTTCGACGACGCCGTCGAGATCTCCTTCGCGCGGATACTCCACCCGACGACCCTGCGGTGGAGGGCGATGAGGCTGGCCAACGTCGGGAGCGAGCGGCGGATGCGCGAGGCCGTCAGAGTCATCGACGAGTACGTGATGGGGATGCTGGAGGCAGAGCAGCCGTCGTCCCCGGCCGAGGACGGCCAGCACGAGCAGCACCTCCTGTGGACGGTGCAGGCCGGCTGGTTCGCGGACTACTCTGCGTATGCGATGGGGGAGGATGCCGCGGCTGTGGGGGGACGATTGCCGCGAGTTCCGTCCCGAGAGGTGGCTCGATGGTGATCGCGGCGACTTCGTGGCGGCCGACGCCGCGAGGTACCCGGTGTTCCACACGGGGCCGCGGGCATGCCCCGGGAAGGAGTTGGCGTACGTGCAAATGAAGGCCGTGGCGGCCGCCGTGATCCGAAGGTTCGCGGTGGAGATGGTGGAGACGCCGGCGAGCATGGACGCGCCGCCGCCTTACGAGCTGGGTGCGACGCTGAGTATGAAAGGCGGGCTCCGCGTGCGGATCAAGACGCGGGAGGATAACTTTTAAATAGTACTCTCTCTCTTCCTAAAGAGCTAAATACACTGAAGGTGCCTCAACTTGTCCTGCATGATCAGTTTAGTACCTAAAGTAGTAAAATACACGAAACTGGTGCTCGAACTTGTTTGGTTATGGAAATACGGTGTCTCCGTCAGTGTGGCAATGGCCTACCGAGCGCGAGCATGCTGGTGCTCCACGCGTGAGGATTTATTTTGTAGAAATCCCCATGCGCGAGCATGCTGGTAGTCCATTTCAGTATCTTACCTTCCATTTCACTTGTAGTTTCCAATGCAATGATTTACCCTGCAGTCTAAATGAGAAGAGTAGAACTCAAAATTAAATTAGGTGCTTAAGGCTCCAAAAATGAAAGCAAGTCAATCCACCAACAATTGTACCAAGTGCAATCTACTTTACACAGAACTAAGTGATCTTAGGTAGTTGCACATATATGTATCATCGACACGCAGTGCTCCGACTAAAGCTCATACGGGCTATAGAGAAAGCGGGACGAGCAAACCTTCAACATGTGCTCATTATATTCAAAAGTAAACAAAACTGATGTCTCATTGTGATCAATTTACTTTATAGATGGACTCATTCTGGTATAATGGATACTCAAGATTTTTAAATAGTACTTCTCCGCGTGCGAAGATGCGGGAGGATCACTTTTAAATAGTACTCCTTCTCCAAATTAATAAACTAATAGTATAAGAGTGTTTAGATCACTATTTTAGTGATTTAAACGTTTTTATATTAGTTTACGGAGGGGGTACTATCTCCAAGTTCTTAAATGTAAGTTGTTTTTAAGTTTAAATTCAAACTGCAAAAACAACATCTTCTTTTTTTGACAGGAAAATGTATAATTGCAAAAACATCTTAGTACCATGTAGGAACAGAGGTTGTACTATCAACCACATCTTGGGCTATGCGTCGAGTCGCTGAGTAGGACCCTATCAAACGATTCATTCAAAATGACCGAAAAACCATATAAACTACTACATCTCAAAAGATTTGCATGTATAACAGGTAATACAAAAAAAGGGGAGGGTGGTTGGGGGGGGGGGGGGGGTACCATCATATATAAATCATGCATGACAGATTTATAATAAAGGCCACGATAAAAAATAATATCCTCTTACAAAAATGTCACCCTGTCATAATAAAAAATGCCATCCTCTTTATAAAAATGCCATTCTCTTATAATAAAAAAACGCTATCCTTATTATAAACAAATGACATGGTAAAAAATGCCATGGTAAAAAAATGCCATCTTCTTATAATAAAAGTTGACATCCTCTTATAATAAAAATGTCATTATATTGTTAATAAAAATGACATGTGCTTAGTAATAAAATTGACATGCCATTAAAAAAATAAAATGCCATTTCTCAATAATAAAAATGGCATGCTACAAAAGATAAAACTGCCATGGGATTTTCGGGATTGAAAAATATATGTGGCATTTTAGACACAAAATATTCATAAAAGGCCCCCTTCTTTAGTATGACAAAATGATACGGAGATATCCAAAATATAGCTCATTATGCTTGCACTAATTGAAATAGGAATATCCTGGAGTATATAAGCCTGAGTGTAGCTGCTCTCATACTAAAACCTCATATGCTCATCAGTTGTCTATGTCTTTCCCCAGTTTATTTTTGTTCACATACATGAAAAACTTCAATTATTTTGTCCTTAAATTGCTCGGTTCTTGAATATTTCATAATACATGTTGCCTATGAGATAAGCTTTGAAAATCACATCAGAAAACATAAATCATAAAATATATCATCTACCGAACATTTACAACATAAATGTCACCATAATCTACAGAAGGAAAAGAGGTCACAACATTTTAGAATACCGAACATATTACAAGTTTCTGAGAAAATTCAGACGAAAAGGAAAGAAATTAATGAGATGTCCTATAAATTTATTTGGTTTCAGATGTGTGTTACTGTAACAGATCACCAAAACTCATCCTCAATTTACCCATGGCATGTGGGACTGACACTTCGGTGAGCCAGATTTTTATTTTTATTTTTTCTCTTTCTCTTTCTCTGTCATGGCGGTGGCGAGGGGTGGTGGTGCAAGTGGAGGTCACAAGGTGGAGAATGTGTGTCCCAAAGGACAGAGGTGGAATGAGATTTCGTGTTGTACTTGGCAATGCTAGCCAAACAATGTGGGAGATTCATAGAGCACCATGACTCATTATGTGCAATGGTTTGAAGATAAATATCTGGGAGGATTGTTGGATCCCAAACAACTGTTCTAGGAAAATCATCAAAGTCCGTGAAAATAGAGTGCTTACTCGAGTTCATGAGCTTATTGATCCAATAATATGCGGATGGGATGAAGGCTTGCTTCGGGAATTTTTTGGCCCATTGATGCAGAATTTATTTTGCAAATTCCTCGACGCCAACATGATACAAAGGACTATGTTGCATGGCACTTGACAAAATCTGGAGTTTTTAGTGTTTGCTCGGCCTACTACAAGCAATGAGAAGATTCCTATGGCAATCTGAGTCCTAGTTCTTCTCTTTCTAGTAGTTCATCACCCCATCCTATGTGGAAGAAACTATGGGGGCTTAAAGTACCAAGCAAAGTTAAAATATCCATATGGAGATCTTTACACAACGCCATTCCATGTTTTGGTGTACTAGCTAATCGTCACCTATCCACTTGGGCGCAATGTCCAGATTGCCAGCGCCATTCAATGACGTGGCACATGTTTTTTTTGGGTGTGATCATGCATGCCACTAAAATATGGTCTTTTCTTGGACAATATGAAGTCATTAATAATGCCAGGCTCCCTGGGAGGTCCGGAGTGGAGATACACAATTTTCTTCTTTGCAAATCGGCGAACCAGAAAACCTACCTAAACGTGGTTGAATTACCGGAGATGATAGCGGTGTCTTGCTGGTATATTTGGTGGCAGCGGTGTCTCATCACCAAGGGGTAAGAGGTGTAAACACTTGTACACTCGGCCACGGCTGTGTAGGCAGTGGCCTTGAATTTCGTTCGAGCTGTGTTCAAACCGGTCACTAGTCCGAGACTTAACAGATGGATGAAAACCATTCTGGTCTAGTTCGTGTTAAACGTCGATGCTTTGTTTTGGAGGACGACGATGCCATTTTTTGTGGTGCTATCATTAGGGATCACATACGAGCATTCATTACCGCATCTGCAGCGAAGCTATAACATGGTGCGGCTGTTGTTTGGGCTGAAGCTGCAACTCTAACCAAGGGCTTGAAGCTTGCTCTCTTGAGTGGAGGCAACTCTATCAGTGTGCGTATTGATAATCTGATTGAGCCTTGCTCCGGTGCACCCCCTAACTCAATTTCCTAGGGGTATTCTTGACCCCCGCCATCTATTTTTTCTCCGGCCCGCCGCTGCCCATATCCAAGCCCTGTATAACCCGTATGACCCATACGTATGTATACGGTGACATCCCGAAAAAAAGGATGACATGACCCCACGACCAGGTAGGACCTGCCGACGGCCGATCCATCAATCACGCAGCTCAATCAATCATGCAGCTCCTCCATCATTCTGGTGAGTTCTGTAGGAATATCGGCGGCAGCGATCTTATCGCCGGCGATCTCGTCTGAGAGCGCGCGCGGCACCGTCGTCAACCTCCAGCGCTTGCAGGTACCGCATCCCGTTTCCCCACGTTTGTCTCGCTCGCGGCAGCATCAAACGAACTGCCGCTGTTTTCGTCGTAGTGGTTAACCTAGCGGGGCGGGCAACCTAGCTTTCTGGCGGTCCAGGCCATCGCAGATCTTGTTCTGGTAGTGCTGCTCATCGTGATATACACAGTGATCACGCGGGCTAAAGTGGGTTTCTTCTTTCTAGGGTTAACCTAGCGTCGGTTGCCGTCGGTTGTGTGCACGACAGCTCCGTTATTTGATGCGGCGGCTTACCTAGGTATCCGGCGATCCAAAATAATCACGACTGGTGCCGTGGGCTAGGAATCCGGCGGCGCATGTTATCACGGGTAGCGCTGCTTCTCGTGATCCAAAGTGATCACGTACTGGATTCGTGGGACGTACCTTAATGCCGCTTGGTGTGGAGAGGGGGGAGGATCCATGGGCGATCAGAGGTCGTTCGCGTCGGTTGTGTGCACGATCTGAACGCCCTCGGTTGGGGCGCTCTCCGGTTGGTGTAGTTTATTTAACATCCGTGATCGTGCGCTAGGTGTTGTATATGTCAGCATTGATAATGTTTGCACATGTGATAATACATATTTAATTGTTGTAGGAAATGGCGGACGATGAGTTAACTGATATGATGTATGACATGGAGTTTGAAGAACTGATGAAAGACTAGATAGAAGATTGGTCAGATGATGAAAATTCAGATCGTGGAGATAGGTCAGAGAATGGGAACGTATTGGAAGATCTTAATGTGAGTGGCATTATCATGTTGTAATTTTTTGGTGGCATCCGACAATATTATATTTTGAAAATTTATAGATGGATGAACATGATGATGGTCAGGAAAACAACGAGCATGATGATGGTGAGGAAAACAACTCGGAGATCTCGAATGAAGATTACATTATTCAGGTATGGAAGTGGAATTTTTTGTTGGCATGCATGCGAATTGAATTAATCCTGGAATATTATATGATAAGTACTTATGTATTTGTGTTATATTTTTCAGCTCATTTCCGAATGTCATAATGCGTACGACTATTACGGTGAATCCGACGCGGAGACAGGCCCTGATGTCGAATCATTAGCTGCACCTGATTCTGGGGAGTCGCAATCGTCGGTCATCATGAGTGAGGTATGTATGTAATCAATGTTGTATGGAAGTAATGTTATACCATAGAAAAATGTTTTCATGGCTATGTTATGATTGTGTAGGTGACATAAGTTGAGGGGAAAAAGAATGTCCAAGATACTGCTAGTGCAGATGATAAGAGGGATATGTTCATGCAGATAATACAAATGACTTCTACGTCTCACGAGGCTGCGTATGATTTCTACAACAGCTATGCTAGAGATAATGGTTTCGGCATTAGAAAGAATAGGGTCAGGTATAGCAAAACCGAGTCACGTCATATGCGTTATAGGCGGTTTGTTTGTTCCAGACAAGGAAAACGTGACAGCAGGTTGCTAACCGAGGAAGGACACAGTCGTAGGCTCAGACCCGAGACACGCTGCCACTGCGAAGCGCACCTGACCGTGAAGCTTGACCAAAAGCGTGGGGTTTGGTATGTTGATAGTTTTGAGGACAAGCATAGCCATATCTTGGCAGGACCGGATGAGGTACCTTTTCTTTGGTCCCACAGAAAAATCAAAGAGTACCAGAGAGCTAAGATACTGTCCATGGGAGCTGCAGGGATTAGAATTCACGACATGATGGATTCCTTCATCAGCAAACATGTATGATATGGCGGTGTTGGTTTTACCAGGCGTGAAATATACAACCTTTGCGCCAGGGAGAAGAGGAAGCTGCTTTCAAAAGGTGATGCTGCCACAGTCATAGGCATCATGGTCAGTAGGAAACAGACGGATCCTAGCTTCTTTTTCGAGTACAAGCTAGACAAGGAAGGACATATGAATAGGATGTTCTGGTGTGACTCCCAGTCTCGTCATGGCTATGAGGACTTCGGCGACGTGCTTGTATTTGACAGCACGTACAAGATGAACCGGTATGGTATGCCATTCATACCCTTTGTTGGTCTTAACAATCACCGGAAGACCACTGTTTTTGCTTGTGCCATAGTTTCGGACGAGACCGAAGAGACATATGTGTGGCTGCTGGAGACTTTTTTGAGGTCCATGTGTCAAAAGATGCCAAAGAGTGTTATCACGGACGCCGACGCTGCGATGATCAAGGCAATTCGCCAAGTCTTGCCAGACGTGTGGCACCGTATATGTACGTGGCATATAGAAAAAAATATGAAGATTCACCTCAGTCACAAGTCCTTGAAGGAGTTCCGAACTCTTCTGTACTACAGCACGTCCACGGCCACGTTTGAGTAGAGATGGCACTCGTTTTCCAAAAGATGGCAGTCGGAAAAAACAGTAACATGGTTGAGACGGATGTATAAAAAGAGGAGACTGTGGGCCGCGGCTTATCTGACAGAGGGTTTTTGGCTTGGCATGAAAAGCAACCAGAGGAGTGAAAGTCTAAACTCATGCCTTCACCTCCACCTAGACGGTGAAATGACCCTGGTGGATATGATTTTGCACTATGAGAACGTCGTTGTACGTATCCGTGAGAATGAGGCACGAGATGATTGCACGGCCTCATAGAGTTTACCGGTGCCAGTTACTAGCTCGAGGGAACTTGAGATAGCTGCTTCTCACGTCTTCGCTCCAGCAGACTTCTATATGTTGCAAGCTGATCTTAGGAAAATTGGTGGCATGGAGATTGTAGAAATAAAGCTCGGAGACGGATCACAGCAGTACATCGTGGCCTGGAAGAATAACCGGAAGAGCCGTTTTTGGGTGGAGTACACTCCAGTAAATTCCGCAGAAACTATAAGGTGCAGCTGCAGAAGAATGATTTGAAAGGGTCTACCTTGCAAGCACATATTCCATGTACTGAAGTACTTGAATATATCTGAAATACCAAAGTGTTTAGTTCTTGTGCGGTTCACGAAAGACGCAAGGTTGGGATTGCCCGCCAGGCGCACAAGCGATCTGTTGGGATTTGGATGGACTGGAGCAGCTGAAAGAATGAAATATAGCCAGGTCAGTGTGTTGGCTTCAGAAGCTATGCATGCAACATGCAAACACCCAACTTTGTGGGATCAGTTACAGGAGAGTTTGAAGACCGTGATAGCTAAGAGCCATGAGTATGATCAGCTAAAGGAAATTTTGAGTAAGAAAACGACTGATCTTAGTACTTGTGCAATTGAATATGTAGACGATGGTGAAGGCAACATAGTTGAAGTTCATGATCCTATTAAAGTATCAACGAAAGGTGCAACTAAGGTAGATGAGAACCGCCCTATGTCGAAAAATGGTAGGCCACTTTCGTACGACGAGACCAGAATCAGGTGCGGCGCATGCAAATTGCTAGGGCACACTAAACGCAGCAAGAAATGCAAACTAAATAAGAAGTAAGTTTTTGTATGCATTGTAGGTTATAATTATTTTTAACTTGTCATTCATTAACTTTTCCTGTTATCGTGTGCAGAAGCGTGGTGGGCGAAGAAGAGTAGAACAGTTGCTAAAGTTATGTTAGGATGAATCCAGTGATCTAATAGTGAGGTGTTTACAATGTGTTACTGCATACATGATACATGATATATACTATTACAAGAGGCCAGTACCTTGAGATAGTGGTTGTAGCATATATGGACTAAACAGGAGGCGGTCACTAGGGACTTTAATCATGAAAAATGGATAGCATTTTAGCCATTGTATAATGATGGCATCTTTTGTGTTGTCCACTGTAGTTATATTATATTAGAAAACTAGAGGATACCCGGCATGTTGTTGCGGGAATGTTTTGCAATATATTCATAGAGAAATGGTTACGTGTAACATGTATATGTTGTTGCGGGAATATTTTGTTTGCATGTTGTGGTGGACCTTTCTCCATACATGTTGAATGACGAGGTGGCAAACTGGCATGTTAAGAGAAATAGGTTAGTGGTGGCTAGTTGTTTAGATATAGAAGATGTAATTATGTGTGGTAATAATTAAAAAAAATTCACTCCTTTGGTTCACCACCATTTAGATATAGAAGATACCAGCTCACTTTGGTCTATAGTATAGACTTTGTACCAAAAACCCACCATTTTCCCCTCATAAAGAAAAGAAAAACCCACCATTTTATGGCTTGTAGTGTAAGTCGGGCCGCTTGTCGCGATGACGTGGAGGGGGGGGGGGGGGGGGTGACGGATGCCGTTAGACGGCGCGACACACGGCCGCTCTCGTTGCCGAGCCCATTTAACAATTTTTATTTTTATTAGAGCCTGTTTAAATGGGCCGCGCTGGCCACCTGGTCGGGGCGGTTCTTCCCTCGCGATCTCCACGCGCGTTCTATCTATCCACTGCGACCACCACCGCCGCCACCACCTCCGATCCACGTCTTGCCGCCGGTCACGTTACGCCATGGCTTCGTGGAGCGACGAGTCGAGCTCTTCTTCGGATGGCGAATCCGTGACTAGCCTGCAGGTACGCTCCTACTATATAATCTCCAAATAGTGCTAGGCTTAGGGTTAGGGTTGTTCATTTCCGGTATTTAACGCAGGGCGTTGATTTGTGCATTATCTCTGTTGTTTCGTTTAGCTTCCTACGACTATCCCTTGCTATGAATGGAGTGGCATTGCTCACGATCTGTCTTCTCGTTGTCTGCATCGAGAACCTTGCGTCAGGCTAGTTGCTTTTGATTCCTTGGACACTGGCAGACGTTTTCTTGCCTGTGGTCAGAAGGTATGTTGTTCCGTACTGTAAATATATGTTTACATTACCTCGTGCTCGATTTACTTCGCGGTAATCCATTGTTCTGCCCAAAATTGCATACAGTTTCAATTAATTTGTGCATTTACAAAGTCCGTATTTATGTTTTTTTTACGGTCTAATATTTGTTTTAGCACATAATAGCATATACTTGTAGTTAATTGATCCATATATATATATATATATATATATATATATATATGTATATCATTGCATGCTACATTTTGTGTTTATATGATTGAGACCATATTTTTAGTGCATTGCATGTAATTGTATTGCATTTGTGCATATATGATTGAGACCATATTTTTTCATACTGTAGGAAGAAGTGAAATGTAACTATGTGGAATGGGTAGACCCGGAGTGGTCAGTGGCTACGAAGTTCTGCCTGAGAGAACTGTGGAGCATGTATGACGAGAAGCTGAGACAGAATATTAAGAATGCTGAAGAAAAATGCATGTTAATTGGAGTAAAGAGGAGGACGGAGGAAGAGCTGAGATTTTTCAAAATGGACTTTGCTAAACTGGTGGCTGATAAGGAGGATGCTCTCACGCAGTTGGGCAATGCAAGATTGTCACTTAGCGATCCCAAAGAGGAGCTGGAGAAGAATAAGATGGCAGACCATGGTTGTGCCAATCTACATCAGGTCCTGAGGGTAAAGGCTGAGAAAGACCGGGACCGGGTGGTGCTAGAGAGAGACCAAGTGATGAGAGAGAGGGACCAGCTGAAGCAAGAGAAGAAAAAACTTGAGTATATTATTGCAGATTTTCTCAAACAGAAACATGGGTACGTTGATAAGATCAAGAAGCTGAAGGAGATTTATGATGAATTTTAAGTATGTTTTGTGGTTTATTGTTGAACAGAATGATCAAGTCCTATCTGCATTGTGGCCAGTTCATTTGTGTAATGTCTAAGTATATTATATTAACCAATAAATTATATCACTTTCGAAATAGTTTGCCCTTGTTTGACCTGCATCCTAATGCGGGTTTTCGGCTAAGCACTGAAATTCTTTTGCTTCCAGCGGAGCTCTAAATCGTACTGATCAAGGGGGCGAAATAGTAGTTGATCATGTGATTGATGGTGCTACTGATCCTGATCTTCATGATGCAGAAAAGGAAAAGGCTAACAAAAATGCAGCAAAAAAAACTGTGCAACATGATTTCAAGCAACACATAACGCTAAGGGAGTCTGACGCAAGACACGAGGAAGATCCACCTGCGCACGCCGATCCCGAGAGATCCAGCGGCAATCTTGCACACGGGATCCTAGGCGGATCTGCCTACTCCACCAATCGCAGGATCCACGGGTGGCCCGTCTGCGTCCGACACACGGGCTGTCTCCACCGAGCGGTCGGGCGGGACCGGACCTGCCACGTCCCCCGCGTGAACTGGCGCTCGTCGACTGGGTCGCCCGCGCAGGGACCGGATCTGTCGTTGTCTCGGGCGCGGGATCCCACACCGGATGGCACGACAGCCGAGGTTGATTCTCAGGCAAACAAAAAGGAATTTATCAAAAAAAATTCTTATTGTTGAATAATGCCAAATCAAATCAAAAAAATATGCAAAAGTAAAAAAGAAATGAATTACTCTTCCATGACAGAAAAGAATGAACACAGCAGCAAAAAACATGAAGGTAGAACAAATGAAGGGAAGCAAAAATTTATTGGTACGAAACGTATAGTCTGACTGCATTACACATACACAAGTATGTGTGAGCGACCAAAAATCCACACAAAATCATGGTATCGTGCTTATTACATGAATGATAGAAAATCAAAGTTGTCCATGCCGGGAAACGTGCTTCCGGACTTAAAACAAACGACTAAAACTAGAATCTTGAATCATGTATGATGTCTTCACGCCTTGCTTTTCTTTGCGATGTCGCGGATTTTGTTCTTCACACATTCGAGCGTGTTGGTAGGTGAGAGAACCAACTCGGCAACGAGACGCCTTCTCCTTGCATTAACCGTGCCCTTCAATTTTTAGAACAAGGTTTAATGAATAGAAGTTGGTATTATACGACAATTGTACAAGTGTACGAACAGAGAGGACAAATTACCTGGGTAAAATCGGCGGTCCATCGATCCCCGTCCCAACGCTCCATAACTTCAATCACAAAAAGGCCACAAGAGTTCCTAATATATATGCAAACATTAGTCACCGTGCACACGAACATGTCTTTCGTAAGTAGAAAATGATGAACCATAACTCACCCGTCCTCTTGTAGTGGCATGTCGATCTGAGGTATGATAGGCCACTTAGTGACGTCTGGATATTTGCCAGGTGTAATACGGTTTGCCTCTTCCATATCAATTGCTATTGCTAGTCGCTATTTGAAAGAAAGTAGTAATGAGAAACCATATGACATTTCATATGAAGAATGCTCAATGTTGGGGAGAGTACCAGTGCTTTCATAGTGTCGAGAGAGAACTCGAGAGGATAGAGCGAATCAAAAACTCGAAATTCTTTCTTGAGGTTGTGCATCACCACGGTGATCCGGTGTGTATTGCCGACGTTCAACGGGATAAACGACTAAAATGTGGAACACATTTGTAATCAGATGCAATTATGCTTGTTGAAATGAGTGTTAATGAACTAGTAAGAACATATCGTACCTTATCACGGACGGTATACTCGTCCAGAACCCTACGTACTGCTCCAGCTCTGCTCAGCGCACTATCCATGTTGTATTTCGATGGTTTAGGGTTGTCTCGTGCCTTAGCACGATCAACAAGGTATTTGGACCTCCAGGCTAGACAGAGGTGCCGATCATGACCAACGCGCAGAGCCAAATGTGTCTGATAAGCATCGATAATCTGCGTAAAATAATAGAACATTTTATTTTCATAGGTGACACCTAGATTATGCACTTAAATAGCAGGACATGGTAATAGATCTTACGTCATCCGCCAGCCATGTATGCTCAAGTACCGGTCGTATACTCTCCACAGTCACAGAGGTGCCACGTTCATTGTAGTAAACTCTTTTTGTCATATTCTTCTCAGACCGAGCAGCTGCCTCCACAAACGCAACAGTAGCATCGATGAGTTCCGGTGTCAAATCGTCCTTAACAGAGCCTTCCATGTCATTGTCACTAAACAGAGCTGCATGATAAATTACGAACGTCACGAACGGTGAGTACATGAAATGGTAGTAAATTAAGCACTAAGATAGCTACTAACGGTGCCTCTAGTTGCGGTAGTGTTGCCGGATGGCTTAGTACCGCGAGCGCTTCGCTTGCCGGGCTTGTCAAGTTTGAAGGGGGATTCAAATTTCTTGGGAACAGTCCGTCGGCGCTTCCCGGATATAACATCGTCTTCTTTTGCGGTTGCTGCAGACTTTTTCCCCTTGCTCTTACCCACCATCCTGTCGATAGAACTTGCAGAAATGTCAATGTCGGACGATTCTGCTCGAGGAGAATTACCTACAATCCAAGGGTTCTCCGGTGTTGCGCCGCACTCATCAGTAGGCTTCGTTGTCTTGACAACATTTAACTTGGCTGGTGTTTTCTAGTTAACAAAGCAATAATGTGATAGGTTCAGTTAACGAAAATGAAGATGCATAATTGAGATAAATGAAGACAAATAAATGAAAACATACTTCCTCATCATCGTTGTTCTGGTTTACAACAGGCTCGTCAGGCTGTGTCAAATCAATCACGGGCTCTAGACCGTCAGAGTCATCCTTGTACACGAATTCTTTTTTTTTCTGGCGGACCATTCTCAAAGGAATCCACTTCTAGGTCGGCATCGTTGTTGCCGGAAGCCGCAGCAGCCGCTGGCTTATACATCACACCATTTTGGTTCAACTTCTCTAGCAATCTCTGCATTACATAAAAAATATTAATTAATGTCGGCACGGTTTTGCAACTTCAAAAATGTTGTAAACATAGAATTAAGGGTGTTTCACCTCGGCTACTTGTTCCGGTATTTCCTTCATTTGGCTGCGTATGTAATCCATACACCGCTTCATGATGAGGTTCATCATCTCGTCCGCGTTTGAGGCTAACTTGGACTTCTTTGCCGCACCAACGGCGGGCTTCATTTTTGGCTTTTCTAGTTCAGGTACTTTGCGCTCCTGCGCCCTATACTCCTTGGTTATGTTGTCTTCAATCTGCATGTGAAATACAAGTATATGTGATCAAAAAAATATTAATACAACTAATTATGTTATATAAAAGATTTAAGAAGTACCCAACGTAATGAATTACCTTGATGTTACCACGGCCACGGCCGTGGTCATAATCAAACTTGTCTCTCCTTGAGGCTGCAGCTTCAGTCCAATTCCTCATTAGAGGTTCCATGGACAAGCTAGGATTGAATGCGCATTCACCTTCCAGAGGCTGAACCTTCTCCCGGTATAGGTACTGC
This sequence comes from Aegilops tauschii subsp. strangulata, assembly GCF_002575655.3. NCBI lineage: Eukaryota > Viridiplantae > Streptophyta > Magnoliopsida > Poales > Poaceae > Aegilops > Aegilops tauschii. The sequence continues at coordinate 599,771,768 of NC_053037.3, forward strand.
ATGAATATGAAAAATTACAATTAGTAATATACAGCAGGTAAATTAGCAACCATATTTTTTTTGCAATGGTACAAGTCTGAAAGGTGTACCTGCGGGAGAGCTAAGTTCCCTCTCGGCCATTGGCGGAGGTGTTTGCCTTTCCTCACGTTGCGAAGGCAGTCCAGCAGAACCCGGAGGGTGAATGCATTCCAATTAATCTTGGATATACGCTTCACATCGTCCACCAATGCGTAATATTGCTTTGGTACAGTCTTGCTTGACATGGGAGCAAGAACTGTTCCAAGCAACACGAGGACAACTCTCCGAAGGAAATCGTCGTCGGCAGATTTATTTTTTGTGATGTCCACAATCAGATCATCGATGACTATGTTACCTGTGGTCTTGCTCAAGAATTGAGGCGGCACTCGATCTTTAACATCCTCACCTTCCTCACCGAGAATACCTTCTGCCGACAGTCCGTGGTTCTCCAAGGCCAAGATGCACTCAACATCCACGGCACCGAGAGACACTTCGCCAACCAAGTCTTGTACAATGAATCTGCCCTTGCTAGGATCAAATATCTCAACCATGTACCGGATCAACAGTGTACGCATCTTCAGCGAAGGTATCTGAAGAATGCTACGGAGTGGTGTTTCGGCAAGTGCGGCCCGTTGACCGGAAGATAGACCGGCAATAAGTTTGCACCATTTTTCTACGGCGCAAACAATTTCTCCGTTGATTTCATCCATCTTGTTAAAAAAATATACTTGGTTATAGTACCATAAATTATGTAATCAACTTTTTTCCTAACATATTGTTGCATGAAACATAATAATGGAATACACTATCCCACAGTAGATAGAAAACTATACAACATAATTTATTCATACTGAAACATTCAGCAGAGACACGTGCAGCACATAAAATGACAGTTTAACAAGTACTTATTTAACCAATTAGTTTCATAATAAAAAGCAACATAATTTATCTAATCATTTATTTTCATATGGTACTGTACAAATAGATATAAGAATCGGTGACAATGCCTAATTAACAGTAAATTGAAAAGAAAAAAAAAAGAAATTATGCATACTGGAACATGCATCAAACAAACGTGCAACACATACAATATTAGTCGGCGTCTCATAGTTGCAACATGCATGTCTTAGGGCATTGCTATAACTTAAAGTGACTATGCTATAACTAACACTGATTAAAAATTGTTGTTTATTCATCAATCCAACCTACAAGTGAAAGACAACAAACAACATGCAGAAACTAATTTGCAATCGTAGGGCTATCTAATCTAATACACGCACAAACAAATCTAGTGTCATAGGCCTATCTAATCTAATACACGCACAAACAAAAAACATCTACTCCAACAGATGTAATGCGAAGATTATGCGCTAATTAATCTTAGTCCTATCGAATCTAACACACGCACAAAGAAAAGCATCATGGATGCGGTACGGTTGCCAACATACTGGATCGCTCGATGAAGATGGAAGTTGTCGGCGTTGTAACGTGGACGCAGTTCGTCCACGACGGCCAGCACGCGCTAACGACCTGGATGTTCTCGACGATCTTGCTGGGGTTGGGCTGATGCTAGGGACGCAGCTGTCGTCGACTCGGCGGTAGGAGCCGTCGTAGACGACATGAAAGACGATGCCGAGACTAAATAGGAGGAGGAGGAGGATCTCCTAGGTCGTCGTAACCACCAGGGATAGAATGCCCGTGATCTTTGCCTTCCTTGGTTGAGGAGAGGCAGTACGTGCTCCTAAATTAAAGGGATAGGCTTCCCACGCTCGAGTTTTTTTTTGTAGATTCCGATCCGGGAATTGTGTAACAAATCGCAGCTGCTCCTCTCTTTGAGCGACGAGGGGCTCGTTTCATGTACTTTTTTCATTTCTTTTTCATATTAGAAAATTTTGATATCAAATAATTATTTCAACTCAACCAAATGGCCCCAAATTTTTTTCACACAATGGGATGACCATGGACATCATGCATGCCAATTCTCATCGATTTCCGACACTCGATGCATTTACTAGGATTTTGCCGGCGAAAAGAACCCGAAACGCTGCCCGGACGTGACGCAACGTTCGTTCGGTGTCAGGAATGGCTCACATATTGCATGGGGGCCTACATTGGGCATCCTCACATGGTGCCAAAGTTTGGTGTCATTTCATGCAGGCCAGCACATAGCACATGTGCAATCACCATCATTCGGGTCTGCCGGAGGGGGAGCCCGAAGGACGTTGTTTTTCAGGACTCAACCAAATGGCCCCAATTTTTTTTCACACAATGGGATGACCATGGACATCATGCATGCCAATTCTCATCGATTTCTGACACTCGATGCATTTACTAGGATTTTGCCGGCGAAAAGAACCCGAAACGCTGACCGGACGTGACGCAATGTTCGTTCGGTGTCAGGAATGGCTCAGATGTTGCATGGGGGCCTACATTGGGCTTCCTCACATGGTGCCAAAGTTTGGTGTCATTTCATGCAGGCCAGCACATAGCACATGTGCAATCACCATCATTCGGGTCTGCCGGAGGGGGAGCCCGAAGGACGTTGTTTTTCTAGAGTCAACCAAATGGAATTTTGAAAATAGAATGAAAATTATATTTAAGAAGTGAAACAGAAGACAACATATATTCATGGAATTTTGATTTTTATAAATATAATAAGAAATAAAATACAGAACATATACTTCAATTTTAAAACTCTAAGAAGAAATAACATAGAAAAAATATATTTGATATACCTTTTTTGAAATAGAAAACAGAAAAGATATATTATAATAAAGATGAAACATATTATATTGCATTTTTTTAATTTTAATAGTGTGAGAATAACTGAAAGAGTAGAAATATATTAGATTTTAAATTATTCTACATATAAAAGAAAATAAATATTTGATTGAATAAGTCAAATATAAGACATTAATTTTTCGTACACATTGAATAAGTGAAATATAACACATTGAAGCAGCTCGGTTTTAAATGTGGTAATAATCTGCGCGCGGGTGAGGCTGGCCTGGGACGGCCCACCCGAATTAGGCCCAAGCGAGCGTCGCGCCGGGCACATCCCAGCGGTGCTGGGAGTTTAGTCCCACCTCGCCAAGCGAGGGGAGCTCGCACCGGTTTATATACCGGGCTGAGCTTCCCTTTTCAAGTTCCTTTCTAAAACGGTCAGCACATTGCCTAACCCTGTCCGTCCCTTCCCAGTGGGGCCTACTAGCTGCCTATTATCACAATCTGGCGGGCCTGCATCCTAGCCATTAAATGATTGGGTTGCTAGTCGTATGCTGGCCGTTGAATTGTGTAGTATGCAGCTAGTAGGCTGGCTTTTTTTGTCATATTTCACTTTTTGCATTTGTCACCATTATTTGTTGTTCTTCAAATCACCTCATAAAAGAATATAACAAAACAATTTTTCGCACATTCATGAATTTTCTAACTGTCAGAACAAATAATACAGAAAAATATATATGTGATTCAAAATTATTTCAAAGATAAAACTAAAAAGAAATATTTTAATTAACAAGTGAAATGAAAGAGAATGTATTATCTTGCATAATTTGAATTGTAAAACTGTCAGAATTAATGAAAGAGGAAAAATAGATTTGATTTTCAAATATTTGAAATATATATAAGAAATGAAATACGTAAACATCATGGCAATGCACACATTTCCATTGCAACCAGTAATTTAGGCTAACTAGGATTGTTTCCAAACACAAATGTGAGATTATGATAACCTTGCAGGGCTAAGCTATGTATTTGAATCTAGAACCAAATTAACGCAACCTTAGAGTTGAAGAACTGGTTGATCCATATATCATTAATAATGCTCTATTCCCACTTCAAGCCAGCATAAACCTATATAACCAAAAGCCAGCATGGCCTGCAGTCTGCCTAACCCATCATCCTAGGCTTACAAAGTTCATGAGCACCGCAAAATAATAGCAACAACTACTAAAACATCGCAACAAAGTAAAGGCCACATCTTCAGCAGGAAGTAGAGTCTTCTTTTTTATCCTTCCAGTCTTGCCACATTGATTCTCCACCCCTGCTTCGCTGTGTACACTTCACTTGCTACTCGCTCTAGCAGTCTTGCTCCCACCTCCAGCACCTTTTTTGTGGCTCCTTTGTCTGCAAAATAGATCAATCAACAATCCTATTAGGGGCTACATTTTTCATGCAGAGAAATAACTATAGTTTTCCCAATACTGCAGTACTAAAATCACATTTATTAGGGGCAACCAAACAGCTCACTGTAAATAAAACTAACATAATCTCAAATACTGAAGTATTCTCAAAGAACTTAGAACATAGTATGCTATTAAACGGGTCCAAACTGACTCACACAGATAGACTAACTGAAGACACTGACATGCTATCACTCTGTTTTCTTGTCCTTCAACTTGTTGATGCGCTCTGAGTGACGAATGCCCATATGGATGTAGGTCTCCGCTTCAATCGGCATGGTCCTGTCTCCGAGCTGCGGGATCCCTGGACCCACAATCTGCACGTCCGCCGACTGCTCCTGGACAACATCATCCTGCTCCTCCTCTCCAGCACTGTCGTCCAGCAGCAGAACAACCTCCTCTTCCCCGCTCTCATCCTTGCTCTGCTCCACATCTTCGCTATCACTCTCATCCTCGCTATGCTCCACATCTTCACTATCACTGTCATCCTTTCTTTGCTCCACATCACTGTCAGAGTGAACATTGGACTGATCAACCGGAGCAGGCACCGCGAGCAACACTCCAACAAGATCTGGCACTGGAATAGGAGGGGCGCGGCGGCGGGAGCGGTACATGTACCACCTCGCACGCTGACGCGGATCCGGGGAGTTCTCCGCTTCGTTCATAGCCCAGAGGAAAACCTGAACTGGAACAACTCCTCGAGTAGGACCAAACAATGATTTCTTCTCATTGCCCGTAAGCACTTTGATGAGACCCCTACCGTGGTCGATGAACATCTGCAAGCTGGGAAACCAGCTGCAGATCTCCTCCACATTCGCCCTCTTCTCCAGATCACCCTGACAGAACTTCCCAACTGCCTCCTCCCACTTTTCTTGAGCGCGGCGGCAATCACTTGCCGACCGCGACCTCCTTCCCTTCTTGTCCCCCATCGCCGGCGGCGCCAGATGTGAGATTTGAGCTCACGGAGTGAATGGGGAACAGAAGCAAAGACCTAGGGTTTGTATCTGCCAGATGAACTGGGGAATTTTTCCCCTCTCCAGCTGATAACCGCGTGTGAGGCCGGCCTGGAACGGCCCACCCAAATTAGGCCCAAATCAAAGCCGCGGCGGGCACTGTCTCGGGGTGGTGGGAGTTTAGTCCCACCTTGCCAACGGAGAGGAGCTCGCACCGGTTTATAAACCCACCTGAGCTAATCATCTCAAGTTCCTATCTAAAGCAGGCAGCTCATTGCCTAACCAGTCTCTCTCTGCCCCGTTGGGCCTACCGGCAACTTATATACATTCACCGCAGGCCTGCATCCTGGCCCAATGGGTTACTAGTCGTATGCAGGCCGTGGGGTTTCATATAAATGTTGTTGGTAGGCTGGCATTTTTTATTATTTATTTAATTTTTTTGCATATGTCACATGTCTAATTTTTTGCATATGTCACATGTCAAATTTTGCAAACAAGTTTGAATCATTAAATTTTCAAATTATAAATTAAATTTAAAATTTAAAAATATTAAAAATATTTGGACCAAACATTTCCACCATGTGAGGATACCCAAAGTAAATTTTAAATTTGTATTCAATTTTTTGCATATGTCAAATTTTGCACACAAGTTTGAAACAAAATATGTCCTTTAGACTGACTGGTCAAAACATCGGTCTATACCTCAAGGGGGCATTGTAAAGTATTATTTTTCCAAATTTTCTTTCATAGCCATGTTTGGCACATGTGGGTCACCATGTACAAGAAAATTTGGGTGATTTGGAGGTGGTGGAAAAAATCACGTATGTTCATGGCCCCTCCGGAATGCGATGATTTTTTCGGCTACCTCCAAATCAACTCAGTTTTGGCACACATGATCTCTTGCACAAACAAAGCTAGTTTTCCAAGGTTTTACATTTTTTTGAACTTTTTATTAATTTATAATGCCCTCTAGGCTGATGGTCAAACCATCGGTCTATACCTCAAGGGGGCATTGTAAAGTATTATTTTTCCAAATTTTCTTTCATAGCCATGTTTGGCACATGTGGGTCACCATGTACAAGAAAATCTGGGTGATTTGGAGGTGGTGGAAAAAATCACGAATGTTCAAAAACTGGCTTAAGTTAACCAAATGGCCCCTCCGGAATGCGATGATTTTTTCGACCACCTCCAAATCACCTCAGTTTTGGCACACATGATATCTTGCACAAACAAAGCTAGTTTTCCAAGGTTTTATATTTTTTTGAATTTTTTATTAATTTATAATGCCCTCTAGACTGACTGGTCAAAACATCGGTCTATACCTCAAGGGGGCATTGTAAAGTATTTTTTTCCAAAAAAATTTCATAGCCATGTTTTGCACATGTGGGTCACCATGTACAAGAACATTTTGGTGATTTGGAGGTGGTGGAAAAAAACACGTATGTTCAAAAACTGGCTTAAGTTTAGACCAAATGGCCCCTCCGGAATGCGATGATTTTTTCGACCACCTCCAAATCACCTCAATTTTGGCACACATGATCTCTTGCACACACAAAGCAAGTTTTCAAAGGTTTTATATTTTTTTGAATTTTTTATTAATTTATAATGCTCTCTAGACAGATGGTCAAACCATCGGTCTATACCTCAAGGGGGCATTGTAATGTATTATTTTTTCCATTTTTTTTCATAGCCATGTTTGGCACATGTGGGTCACCATGTACAAGAAAATTTGGGTGATTTGGAGGTGGTGGAAAAAAATCACGTATGTTCAAAAACTGGCTTAAGTTAAACCAAATGGCCCCTCCGGAATGCGATGATTTTTTCGACCATCTCCAAATCACCTCAATTTTGGCACACATGATCTCTTGCACAAACAAAGCTAGTTTTCAAAGGTTTTATATTTTTTTATTAATTTATAATGCCTTCTAGACTGATGGTCAAACCATCGGTCTATACCTCAGGGGGCATTGTAATGTATTATTTTTTCAATTTTTTTTCATAGCCATGTTTGGCACATGTGGGTCACCATGTATAAGAAAATTTGGGTGATTTGAAGGTGGTGGAAAAAATCACGTATGTTCAAAAACTGGCTTAAGTAGACCAAATGGCACCTTCGGAATGCGATGATTTTTTCGACCACCTCCAAATCACCTCAGTTTTGGCACACATGATATCTTGCACAAACAAAGCTAGTTTTCCAAGGTTTTAATTTTTTTATAATTTTTTATTAATTTATAATGCCCTCTAGACTGACTGGTCAAAACATCGGTCTATACCTCAAGGGGGCATTGTAAAGTATTATTTTTCCAAATTTTCTTTCATAGCCATGTTTGGCACATGTGGGTCACCATGTACAAGAAGATTTGGGTGATTTGGAGGTGGTGGAAAAAAATCACATTTGTTCAAAAACTGGCTTAAGTTAAGACCAAATGGCCCCTCCGGAATGCGGTCATTTTCTCGACCAATTCCAAATCACCTCAATTTTTACACACATGATATCTTGCACAAACAAAGCTAGGTTTCCAAGGTTTTATATTTTTTTTGAATTTTTTATTAATTTATAATGCCCTCTAGACTGGCTGGTCAAAACATCGGTCTATAACTCTGGGGGCATTGTAAAATATTCTTTTTCCAAAATTTGTAATGCCCTCTTATATTTGTTTATAATGCCCTCTTATATTTTCTTTGAAATTTATAATGCCCTCTTATATTTTTCTTTCTATTTTTTTGAATTTTTTTAATTTATAATGCCCTCTTATATTTGTTTATTTTTAATGCCCTCTTATTTTTCTGTATTTTTTTATTTATAAAGTAAGGTTTCCAAGATGGCTAGGCTGGCCCATGCTTTTCCTTTTGTTTAATGCCTTCAGTTTATTTTTTTAATGCCCTCTTATATAACTTTATTAAAAATAAAGTAGATCTTATTTCAAATTCCTTTTTTTGCACACATTATTTTTAACTAGTTTTACATTACTCTTCTAAATTTACATTTAATTCCTTCACACTTTGATGATGGAATATTTGCTCTGTTATTGCAACATTGGTTCAAATGATGGAACATTTGATCTTTTTGCTTATTCAAATTATGCATTGATGGAATGTGTGAGGATGAACAATTATTAGTAACTTTACGAAACCCCTTGTAATATAATTCATGACAGCCTATTTGGAACATTGCCAGATTCAATATTTGGTATAATTGGCACATGCGCACAGCATGTTGCACTTGCGCACAGCATAGACAAGTGTTGCAGCATGTCTGAAGCAACACTGAAGCGCCATTTGTGATCATTGCACCATCGAAACAACAAGTAAACATGAAGGAAGCATTCACCACCAATAAAGTTAAGGTCAGACATATATACATAGCATTCTAGGTTACCACCACAGGTACCAGGCAGTTCACAACAGATCCAGTTCAGACACACAATACATTACATTACATTAATAGAGGTAGTTTCCAACCAGTTCAGACCCAGATGCAGCTTTCCAAAAGTAAAACATCATCAAATATACTGATGATGAGTATGGCTTCCAGCTTCTGATGATCAGCATGATGTAGGACTAGAGGTTAGGGTTTCTCAGGACCTTCAGGAGGGCAGAATGCTCAGCCCTGATCTTGTACTCACCACTGGAGATCGATGTAGCCCGGCAATGTTCCATCAGATGCTCCAATAACCCAGACCTGGGCTTGGGCTTGCTGCAGAAGGGGCAACGGTACTTTTCCGTCCTCCAGTTGTGGTACATACCAGGTCCTTGGGTCCTGATCTTCAACACCACCTTCTCTTCAAACGACTCGACGTTCCCCTCGACCACATCATCTCCAGATTCATACTGCACACATTAATGACTGACATTAATACATTATGCATTCAAATACTATAAACACACTAACTCAATGCACAAATAACATTTCAACTAGGCCTTACCACATACGGCTCATCTTCATCAGAGTCATATGGGTAGAACTCAGTCTTGTCCCACTTCCTCTTGTTGCCCACAACCACAAGATCCTCCTCCTGCTATATTGTCAAACAAGCACATCAATTACAATCAATTGAATTGCAGTTCAAAGAATGTCATTACACACAAAATTGTGAATGTGAACCACATTGGTATGTTGCAAGTGACCAAATGCTTTCCTTATAAATACAGAATCTAAGCAATCAATCAACAGACAAATGCTTTCCTTAAATGCTAATGAAAATCCAAGCTGGATTCTTGACATTCCCTGGATTAACCCAACACTTTTCTTTTGAGGGAATCCCCCCCCACACTACTTAATGGAAACATATAGTATATTTTGTTGCTAGGATCCTGCCTTGGAATGTTTACTTCATAGTTATACAATGCTGACATCCTTGCTGCATATTTTTGTAATTCATCATAAGTATTTGCACAAGAGGAAAATCTCTGGCCAGGTTAATTTTATGAGGCTCGACAATAGGCCTGCCTACAACATTTGATTTATAAAATTTTGGGCAAGGACAATATTTCAAGGCCATGTTACTGTTTTTGAGGCCACCCTTCTGCAATTGTAAAGTGAGTTATCTCTTAGCCCCCTAAATATAAAATTACATCCATTGCTACTAATTACACAAGCCAACTACAAATTTTAATATGCACAAATTACTGTTTTTGAGATAATGCAGCAAAGCTCCTACACATATTAACATAATGCAGTAGTTAATTAGGTACAACTTCAACTATAAATGCATACATCTCCAACAAACATCTAAAATTTCATTACTTACCTAAACAACAACAAATTATACTATAGATGAATCGTGTATCATCTAAATCCATTCATTGGCACATCAAAATTAATGCATTCCAAATCAAATATGTTTCCATCCAGTATCATTGAACCACATATCAAATCAAATAATCATATATGTCTGCAGCATTGAACTACAGATCTAATAATCATATGACGTCTATCTGACCTTAAATTCCCCCTTAAATAAGGTATTCAACCTCATGTTAATTAAAATCTAACAAGCAAAAATTCCACTACTAACCACTGAAAAAATCCCAAGGTGCTTTTATCTCTGAAGCAACGGCATTGGAGAGGATGTTCAATGTTGTAAATATCTCTGAAGCAACGGCAACATTCCACTACTAACCCAAACTAAATAAGCTTAGACCGCCCCTTCCCCTCTCCTTCAGAAGCCCCAATCCAATACAAACAAATCCAGCCCTTGAGAAGCTCTTTTTGATTAACATGACAACACCCATTACATGAGCACATCCTTCACTATATTTACAACCAAACTAATGCAACATCTAATCACCTCAGGTAGACATTTTCCAAAAACACAAGGACATGCACAACCCATCTCATAGCCTCTGCCTGACAGGCATCAACCAAGCATCAAAGAACTGCAACTATGACAGGCATAATCCCTATAAGTAAGCATCCATTTAATTAATCATCAAGCCAAAGAACTAAAGCAGGCACCAACCCAAACCAATAGAGAAGTATATATTTGAATAATCCATTGTCTAATCCTCAAGCCAAACACCTAAAGAATTGCAAAAATTCCACTACTAATCTAATAAGCATCTGAAAAAACCCCATCCCTCAATCCGGCTACTTCTAACCTAATCTAATAATCATATGAGGTCCACCATTCTTGCACGAATCAAATACACAACAACCCTAATGCAGAGAAAACCCTACATCCAACAAATCTAACCAAAAAACCTTCTGGCCACAAACCCTACAATCTAAAAACTACCACATTAAAGTGATAAGCAGATACGTTCTGCTCCGCCTGCTCCTCGCCAAAGCCGGCCTCCACCTTCTCCACCTTCTCCACCTCGTGCGCCTCGCCAGAGCCCGCCTCCACCTTCTGCGCCTCGCCGGAGATCGCCAGAGCGGGCGCATCTGGCTGGACTGCGCCGCTGCAACCCGCCCCCGCCTTCTCCAGATCTACAGCGGGGGCAGCACCGCGCTGGACGCTGGCACGTCCCCTCACAAAGGTGCCCGCAGCGACCTGCCGCGCCTGCTCCACCAGATCTGCGCCCTAATCTGGGCGCTCGCCTCCTGCGTCCGCCATGGCGATGGAGATGATGCGGTGAGGGCGACGAGGAGGTTGGAGAGGAGAGGGAGTGGGGAGTGGGGAGTGGGGAGAGGGAGACAATGCGGGGGGGGGGGGGGGGGGAATGGTGGGTGATGTGGCCAGAGGTGGTTGCCGTCCACATTTATATGATGGGACGGTTTTGGAATCTACCCGTGACACGTGCTGCCCCACGCGCGGGCGGTTCCACGCGTGCACGAAACGCCGCCATATACAAATACGTATACGGCCGGGCATACGATCTAACTGGGCCCGTACGGGCCTCCCAGGGCTCCTCGACGGCTATACGCGGGGGCAACAAAGACGATCGTGCCCCTCGTTATGAACCGTTTTTGGTTCATCCTGGCCGTCGATGTGTTTTTCCACCTCGCGTTCAGCCCGGGGGGGGGGGGGGGGGGGGAGCACCGGAGCAGAAACGAATCTAATTGTTGTGGATGCTCTAAATCTCAATGTAGGTCATTTGATGGTGGCTGGCCCTATACTTGAAGAATGTTCACGGTTATATGGTGACTCCGGAAAGGTTCTTTTCGAACATTGTAATAGAGAGTCGAACATGCTCGCACATATGCTAGCTCAACAGGGACGTGTTGACCACCGCCCGTGTGGTTGGACTCACCCCCTAATTTTATCTCTTGCTCCTTGCCCCGTGAGCGTGTTTGCCAACTAGGCTTCTCGCAGGCGTTGCCGCCGTTCATCGGTCCTCTGATTCACCTCCAGAGCCTGGTAGCCAGCGCGAGAGCTATATCTCACTTTTAGCGAGTATAGCTCTCGTCTCGCTTGAAGAGTCCGCAAGTATGGGCCGTCCCATTAAAGCGTTTAGTTGCACCAGTCGGTTTTATTGTTCTTTTTTCATTTTGTTTTTTGTTATTCACCTATTCCTTTTGTTTTTTCAATGGTTTTTCTTTTTTCCTCATTATAAATTTGGTTTTCTTTCATTTTTTTGTTTCTTTCTTTGTTTTCTTTGTTTCTTTATCAATTTTTATCAGTGTTTTTGTTTGGTCAGCACATGTTAACTTCAGCTGAAGAAACACATGTTAAATTTTTTCAGTACACATTCAACATTTTTGTATTCATCATACATATTTTTATATACATGTTAAACAGTTTCTAAATAAATTATTAACATATTTTGATGTCTAATTTTCGCGTAGACATTGTATATTTTTGTTATATGTCTAATACATTTTATAATAGACATTTAACATTTTTCAAATACAAGATCAATGTTTTTTTGAATAAATGGCAATATTGTTTCCATAAATATTTTTCTCAATTGTCAAATGCTGATTAATTTTTTTAAGTACAAGATTTTTTGAATCCATGGTCAACATTTTGTCTATACAAATTAATATTGTCAAATGTTTGATTAACATTTTTCAATGACAAGATTAACTTTTTTTTGAATAGATGGTAACATTTCTTTCTATACACATTTAATAATTTTCAAATACTTGATTAATACATTTTGAATACATGGTCAATATTTTTTAAATACATGATCAACTTTTTTCATACACACTGTATTTTTTATACATGAGAAATATTTTATCTATACACATTTAACATTTTTCAAATGCTTTGTTAACATTTTTTTAAAATATTTTACGCAAAATGTTGTTTTGTAATATATTTATTATATTTGAAAGTATAAAGATAGCAAAAACAGAAACAAAAACAAAAACACATGAAAAGAACCCCAAGGCCGTGGCATCCTCCCTTCGGACGAGGCTTCCCCCGGTCTCGCTAGAAGCGAGGTATAGCAGTGCCCGTAGCCAGCTTGTTGTTCGTCAAAAATGAAATAAAAAAAGCTTGTCGTGACAATCAGTTTGTTAGAGCATCTACAGCCGGACTTGGCAAATCCAGCCCCTCAAACGTCTGCGGACGCAATTGGGCGCGTCCACGCACAGTGACCGGTCACGCCTCAAATTAGCCACTTTGCATCCGACTCTCTCATATTTCAACCCCTAGATTCATACAAAGCATGCAAAAGATATCCTACGTACTACGTACTACCCTAACTACTCTCGTCGTCGGAGATGTCCACGACGACGGTGCCGGGCACCGGCTGGACGGGCGGGTAGGAGTCAAGATGGCAACGGGGACGAAACCCATCGGGTTTTGCCTTCCCAAACCCATCCCCACGAGAAAATCATAAACCCGTCCCCATCACCATCACCGTGCGCGGGGCTAGTTTTCCGCCCGTCCCCTAAACCCACCGGGTTTCGGGGAACCCACGAGAAAATCAAAAAATTTAAACAAACATAGTGGCGACAAAGAATAACATTTCAGCAGCAAAACAAGCACATTTCAGCAGCATAACATGAGCAAATTTCAACAAAAAACAATAGTAGATGGTTCAACAGCTATATAGAGTGTACTTCAGCAGCATGATACCACATTTCAGCAACAAAAATGATCAGATTCCAGCAACAATGATGATCAGGTTTCAGCCATACATGGTTCAACAAGATGTGCAATTACATAAGTTTTAAAATAGAATTCTTGGTTTGGCCTTCAACACTGGGGGGTGGGGGGCTCGGTCGCTCAGGCTCGGTAGCTTTGGTTTGGGCCGCGCCGGATCAGTGCTTGGTAAAAAAATGTATTTTGCCGAGTTTGCCGGGTTTCGGGTTCGGGGACTACCGAAACGGGTGCAAACCCACGAAACGTGTCGGGTTGTATAATGTGCCCAACAACAGCCCCGCGGGGATGAAAATACGCCCATCCCCGTCCCCTAATAGGGTAAAAACCCGCGGGGACACGGGTTTCGGGGCCCCATTGCCATCTTGAGGTAGGAGGATGTCGGTGTCAAAACCGGCGGATCTCGGGTAGGGGGTCCCGAACTGTGCGTCTAAGGTCGATGGTAACAGGAGACGGGGGACACGATGTTTACCCAGGTTCGGGCCCTCTTGATGGAGGTAATACCCTACTTCCTGCTTGATTGATCTTGATGAATATGAGGATTACAAGAGTTGATCTACCACGAGATCGTAATGGCTAAACCCTAACGTCTAGCATGTATGATTATGATCGCCTCTACGGACTAAACCCTCCGGTTTATATAGACAACAGAGGGGACTAGGGTTGTACAAAGTCGGTTACAGAGAAAAGAATCTTCATATCCGAATGCCAGGCTTGCCATCCACGCCAAGGAGAGTCCCATCCGGACACGGGAGAGAGTCTTCTGTCTTGTATCTTCACGGCCCATCAGTCCGGCCCACGTCACATAGGCCGGTCACCCGAGGACCCCTTAATCCAGGACTCCCTCACTCACCACCTGGTGTGTTGCAGAGATGTATAATAACATGGGTTTGCCGACGTTCGGCGCGGCCAGGATTGGGTTGCTCGCTAAAAGAGCCTTTATTTCTTCCAGTCCGGCCGTTGCCGCTTCCGTCCACTCGAAGTGGTCGGTGTGTCGGAGAAGGCGATAAAGTGGCAATGCTTTTTCTCCTAGTCTGGAGATAAAGCGGCTTAAAGCTGCCACGCATCCGGCTAGTTTTTGGACCTGTTTGAGGTCTGTTGGTGTAGCCAATTGTGACAAAGCTCGGATTTTGGCTGGATTTGCCTCAATTCCTCTATTGGAAACGATGAAGCCCAGCAGTTTTCTAGCGGGAATGCCGACAACACACTTTTCCGGATTGAGCTTGATGTCATATGTATGGAGGTTGTCGAATGTGAGATGCAGGTCGTCTATTAATGACTCGACGTGCCTAGTCTTGATGACGGCGTCATCCACATACGCTTCAACTGTCTTGCCGATTTGTTTCTCTAGGCATGTTTGAATCATGCGTTGGTAGGTGGCACCAGCGTTTTTAAGCCCAAAGGGCATAGTGTTGAAGCAGAAAGGCCCGTATGGGGTAATGAATGCCGTTGCGGCTTGATCGGACTCCTTTATTTTGATTCGATGGTATCCGGAGTATGCGTCGAGGAAACACAGTGTGTCATGTCCTGCAGTAGCATCAATAATCTGATCGATGCGGGGGAGGGGGAAGGGACCTTAGGGCAGGCCTTGTTGATGTCTTTGAAATCAACGCACATGCGCCAGGATTTATCCTTCTTTGGCACCATCACCAGGTTTGCTAGCCAGTCCGGGTGTTTTATTTCTTAGATGAATCCGGCCTCGATTAACTTGGCAGGTCCTCCCCCATAGCTTGTCGTTTGGGTTCGGAAAAACGCCGCAGTGTTTGCTTGACCGGCTTATATCCCTTCAATATATTGAGGCTGTGTTCGGCCAGCCTGCGTGGGATTCCTGGCATATCAGAAGGGTGCCAGGCAAATATGTCCCAGTTCTCGCGCAGGAACCCTTGAAGTGCGGCGTCAACCATTGGGTCCAGCTGTGCCCCGATGGAAGCTGTTTTCTTGGGGTCCATCGGGTGGACTTGAAATTTGACTATTTCGTCTGCTGGTTTGAAGGAGGTGGATTTGGGTCGCTTATCAAGGATTACGTCGTCCCTATCCACCGTGGAGCGTAGTGCAGTTCACTCTTCTGCTGCGAGGGCCTCGGACAGTGCCTCGAGGGCCAAGGATGCGGTTTTGTTTTCGGCGCGGAGTGCTATGTCCGGATCACTGGCAAGAGTGATAGGTTCATGTATCCGTAATGAGGTATAGCTTGGAAGCGTGTGAATGCATCTCGCCCCAATAGGGCATGATATCCACTGTTGAAAGGGGCCACTTGGAAGGTTATCTCTTCGGACCGATAGTTCTCCGGCGTGCCGAATACCACGTCGAGTATAATTGTCCCCGCGCATCGCGCCTCACGACTGGGAGTAATTCCTTGGAAGGTCGTATTACTTTGCTCGATGCGGCTCCTGTCTATTTCCATTTTATTGAGTGTGTCCTCGTAGATGAGGTTTAGTCCGCTGCCACCGTCCATGAGCACTTTAGTGAGCCGAAAACCATCCACAATTGGATTGAGGACCAAGGCAGCTGGTGCCCGGACTGACCGGAATTGTGGTTCGTCACTGGCATTGAAAGTTATGGCCGTGTCGTTCCAGGGGTTTATTGCTGTGACTTGGCAGACTTCGGTGAGGTCGCGGAGTGCCCTCTTGCGTTGATTGTTTGAAGCGAAAGTCTCGAAGACCGTGAATACTCTGAGGTCGTCGTCTTCTGGGGGGCGTTGCTCTGGGGTGTTCTTGGCGAGGATATCCTTGCCGCTCTTGGCCACTTGCCGAAGTATCCAACATGCTCTAAGGCTGTGGGTTGGTATGGTATCCGGTGTCGTGTGTATTTTGCATGGCCTATCGAGCCATCCCTCCAGAACGGTTCCGCGTCCCGTAATGGGCTTAGTTTTCTTCACTATGGGGTCAGGTGCCCCGCGAGGGTGCATCCTTTTTGCCCGCCAGAGGGGTTGAGTGGAGACTGGTGGTTCCCGGAGAGCTGTCTGAGTTTTCCAGGCGCTTTCCATTGCGCAGTACTTCTGTACTATGGTTGCCAAGTCAGCGAAGTGTAATACGCGACGGCGGTTGATGGCGTTGATGATTCCTTCGTCCGGGCAATTATTGCAGAATACTGAAATCGCGTCCTCGTCGCGGCAATCTATAATCTTGTCTTTGACAAGGAGGAATCTGGCACGAAAGTGATGTACTGTTTCTTGAGACTGCTGTCGTACGTACATAAGGTCGCATATATCCGGAGGGCCGGAATTGCTTGGCGAATATTGCTTGTGGTGGGTGGGTGGCTTTAAATCCGATCCCTGACCCAATTTGGAGTCCAGAGTTTGAAAAACTTCCGAGCTTATTAGTTCGGGCTCCGGGATGTTAAATGATTTGCCAGGCTCGACGCCCGATTCTAGGTTCGGAGGACTGGGAGTGTCGTTCCGCAGACAGGTATCCGGCTCTTCGAGCTCGGAAATCCGAACATAGCTCATCTTCAACATAGGGGAAGAGTTGTAGTTTTGCTCTCTACGGCCGCTATCTGATGGGTGATCGACAGAGATTTGATTTCTCTCTGATCGGGTTTAAGCCCAATCTGATCGTAGTCTGTAGCGACCCCCATGGCAGCAATGCGATCCAGGAGTTCATTTAAAGACGACAACTCCACTGGATCCATACGTTTGGAGTATTCGGAGTCAGCACGGAGACAATTTTCGATGACCTAAGAAGTCATCATTGGCTTGACAGCCGAACGGGCGGTCATGGTATAGCCGCCCAGCGGGAGGGTTTGGCCTGAGGCCAGGGCTCCTCCGGAGGTTATACTGTCCTTGATAACAAGGCGAGCCATCAATCCTGTCTTCGACGTCACAGCGGAACTCTCAATGAAAGCACCAATGTCGGTGTTAAAACCGGCGGATCTCGGGTAGGGGGTTCCGAACGGTGCGTCTAAGATCGATGGTAATAGGAGACGGGGGACACGATGTTTATGAATATGAGGATTACAAGAGTTGATCTAGCACGAGATCGTAATGGCTAAACCCTAGACGTCTAGCATGTATGATTATGGTCGCCTCTACGGACTAAACCCTCGGTTTATATAAACACCGGAGGGGTCTAGGGTTGTACAGAGTCGGTTTACAGAGGAAGGAATCTTCATATCCGAACGCCAAGCTTGCCACCCACGCAAAGGAGAGTCCCATCCGGACACGGGAGGAAGTCTTCTATCTTGTATCTTCATGGCCCGTCAGTCCGGCCCACGTCACATAGGCCGGACGCCCGAGGACCCCTTAATCCAGGACTCCCTCAGAGGGCTCTGGCTCATCCTCCTACTGCTCGACCTCATCCATGTAGGCGAGCATCTCCACCTCCTCCGCGGCCAGCTATGCCTCCATCTCCTGCCGGCGATGTCGTCTGGCCTCCGCATCCGACTCTGACCGGAGAGAATCGAGAATGGCTTGCTGCACTGCCTGCAGATCCGGGCTTCACGCCTAGCCCGGATCTGCACAAGGATCTCGAGTCGGCGCTCCGGCATCAGAATTGGCTGGCCCCTCACCCGGCGGCGCGGGGGGCATGGCTACTAGACGGACGGGTGGAGTGGAATGTGGCGGCAGCAGCGGCGGACAGGCGGAGGAAAATGTGGAGGGATCGTAGGGTTTTGGTGTTGTCAGTCGACTTAAATAGCCGGGCTAGGCACTACGCGGCCCAACGGAGCAGCGCCGCTGGTCCGACGGAGGAGACTAGCTTCGGACCCCTGGGTTTCCGGGCGTTTCCGCGTGGGACCCTGCCGTCAGTCCAACGTGACGACGCGCCTGGACACCCTATATCCGTCCCATATTTGGGCTGGATATGAGTGCTACCGGTCAGTCCGGGCATTTGAGGCCCGTTTGAGGTGTCCATCTGGATCGAAAAATCGTGACCGGTTAATGTCAGGCGTTTGAGAAGGGTTTGGAGCGCCGGGGTGTAGATGCTCTTAGACAGGTAGTCGCACTCACGGAATGGCCCAACCAGCATGTGACCATCTTCTTTCCAGACAAAATACACGCTGTAAAG
Source organism: Aegilops tauschii subsp. strangulata (assembly GCF_002575655.3). Lineage (NCBI taxonomy): Eukaryota > Viridiplantae > Streptophyta > Magnoliopsida > Poales > Poaceae > Aegilops > Aegilops tauschii. The sequence continues at coordinate 599,790,421 of NC_053037.3, forward strand.
TGATGTATGTTTGGTGGCATCTGTCTCTGTTTGGCTGCATCGTTCTGTGACTCCTCTTTGCTGTTACGAGCGCGCGTGCATGTGGACGGCTGAGACGGACATAATATGATGTGTCGTCCAATTCAAACGGGGGCCATGAGAGTTGCCCAGTACCAAACGCCCAGACCACAGGACCTGCTATAAGCCAGCGCTGCTCCTTGCTACCGAGCGGGGCTCGCAGCACTCTCCGGTCTCTCTCTCCTCCACCTCTGCCCAGCACAAACGGATCGATTAGCTAGCTAGCATGGACAGACAGGCGGTGTGCATCTCGCTTGCGATCCTCGCGCTTGTGCTGCTCGCCGGCCCGGGCGCGAAGGCCGCGGAGCTCGTCGGCGGCACTGCCAGCATCGACGGGGTGCGGCAGCTGATGCCGTCGTCGTCGTCGATGAGGCTGGGGGACGGCGTGGCGCCGGAGCTCGCCGTGGTGTCCACCGTGGTGGATCTGGGGGTGCACCGGCGCGTCCTCGCCGGCATCGACCCGGGGCCGCTGAACGGCAACAAGCAGGCCTGCAGGCCCAAGTGCGCGCAGCCCGGACAGCCTAACACCGGCCGGAACTGCCTCAAAATTTACCGCTGCCTAGGAGGAAACTGAGCGGGACAGCACCACGGACGTCGATTCCCTCTCCTCCGTCCATGGGTGCATGGGTGCGCTCGCGTTCCATGTTCTGCTTCCGTTTCCATTTTGCGTTTCAGTACCGCGTCATCGTTGCTGTCGCTATGTTTCTTGAAATGTAACTTGGCATAATGTCGCTATGTGTGATGATGATGATCAAAAGTGAACGTTATCTTACATCCAGTTTGTGAATACACACATTTGTAGTCCTCTTTGGCCAAGGATAACAGCACATCAAGCTGGAACGGGCATCGCACTGGTGGTGTTGCTGTAGCATAGGCCGGAAGCCCGGTAGGAAGATCATGCATGGTCACTCATAATTTGGCCCACGGGACCACCTATCTAATAAACAACAAGATTCCCTAAAAAAACAAAAACCCACATTTTTTTGTCAAATAGTTGTCGGCACAGTCTGTATTCTCTCTTTCTCTCTTTCTATTTTTTTAACACACTACAGTACAGACGCAGATGCTCATATATACGCACATACACTCACTTTTATGACTCACGCACACGCACCCTACATCTATGAGCACCTCTGAGAAACTGAGTCGGTATGTCGTCTTGAATTGATGAAGTCGCCACAGACATCTTCGTAGTCGGTGGGAGCGTCTCCTCCCATTGAATGCACATTGCCGGAAGGCCTGAAATAAATTCAGGAAAATGCGAGTACCAGTGTCAAGTCTAGGACTTGAACCCTGGTGGGTTGTGGATACAACCGTCCTCCTAACCATCTGTGACGCCCTCGATTCAATCGTACACTAATCATACACGCAAATGTGTACGATCAAGATCAAGGACCCACGGGAAGATATCACAACACAACTCTATACACAAATTAAAATAATACAAGCTTTATGTTACAAGCCAGGGGCCTCGAGGGCTCGAATACACAAGAGTCAGCGGAAGCAACAATATCTGAGTACAGACATAAGTTAGACAAGTTGCCTTAAGAAGGCTAGCACAAAAGCAACAACGATCGGTAAGGCCTCCTGCCTGGGAGCCTCCTAACTACTCCTAGTCGTCGGCGGTCTCCACGTAGTAGTAAGCATCGGCGGTGGCATCTGGCTCCTGGGCTCCGACATCTGGTTGCATCAACCGGAAAGAAGAAGAAAGGGGGAAAAGGGGGAGCAAAGCAACCGTGAGTACTCATCCAAAGTACTCGCAAGCAAGGAACTACACTACATATGCATCGTTATCAATGAAATGGGCTGTATATGTGGACTGAACTGCAGAAATGCCAGAATAGAGGGGAGAACCTAGTCCTATCGAAGACTAGCATCTTCTGGAAACCACCATCTTGCAGCAACAGGAGGGAGTAGAGTAGCATAAAGTAAAGTAGTAGTAGTGTTATCAACCTCGGCCAGAGATCCTTTCTTGACTCCCTGCGAGAAAGCAATCCCAGAGCCATACTATCCATTTCTCATATCCATGTGTCATCTCAAGTATCCAGTTCTAGTTGTATCGATCGGGATACAACTCCAAGTGTCCTTACCGTAGGACAGGCTATCGATAGATGTTTTCTTCCCTGCAGGGGTGCACCAACTTACCCACCACGCTCGATTAACTCCGGCGGGACACACTTTCCTGGGTCATGCCCGGCCTCGGCCAAACACGCCGCAACCCGACCTAGGCTTAATAGAGAGGTCAGCACGCCGGACTAAACCTATGCCCCCAGGGGTCATGGGCCATCGCCCCGGGAACTCCTGCACGTTGCGAGGGCGGCCGGTGAGCAGACCTAGCTACCTCCTTAAAAAGGAAGGTGCTTACCAGTCCAACCCGGCGCGCGCCGCTCAGTCGCTGACGTCTATTAAGCTTCGGCTGATACATACGACACAGAACGCCCATACTATGCCCACGTGATGGTTAGTGCTATCAGGCCAGAGGCCCCTCGGATCAAATATCCAAATCGTATTGGATTAGGAGCACGCGGTAACAAGCAGAAACTCACCAAAGATGTGACCCCGTTGCCTCGTCTCGAGGACTTGCGGCAAGGGCTAAGAATGCTCGGCCACGCCTCGTAAGTATCTCGCGGGCACCTTCCAGGTCAACACGACTCCACATCACTCGCGGGAACCCCTCAGGGTCGACCCGCCTTTCCAAGTAACAGTGGTAAAGTCCAAGTATCCGTGTGTCCAAACATCAAGGGGAAAACCCAAGGAATCACCCCCGGTAAATTCCACTCGATGTAATCATCAAGGTGAACGTAAGAGGAACCACCCCGAGGTTCACACATGAGGGGTTGCACGACAGAGTCGTATCGGAAGTGGTTAAGGCGGAATCACCCCCGATGACCACGACCGAATAGCTACACTAAAGGGTTAACATTAGAAGTGCTATAGAGGTCTCACCCTCGGCACTCGATAGTAAACCAGTAGTGTCGAGCAACTAAGGGGAAAGTGATGTGCGGTGCCGGGGCCTGGTCTTCGATCCCGTTGATCAGGTCTTCAATGATGAAGCAGGGGCAACAAGGACAAGGTGGGGGTCACTGATGGATCACTAACCAACCTATACTAAGCAATTTAGGATAAGTAGGTAGGTAACAATAAGCAGGTTACAAAAGCAGGCTATGCATCGGAATAGGAGCAAACAATAACAGTAGCAAAATCTAATGCAAGCATGAGAGAATGAAATGGGCAACATCGGGATGATCAAAGTGGGGGGCTTGCCTGGTTGCTCTGGCAAGGAGGGGTCGTCGTCGACGTAGTCGATCACAGGGGCATCAGCAGCGGTCTCGGGGTCTATCGGAGAAGGAGCGGGGGAAGAAACAGTAAATATAAGGCACACAGATGCATGACATGACAATAAGCAGCATTAGGCGTGTTCTAATGTAGTACTACACGATACCGGCGAAGGGGGGTAACATCCGGGAATGTTTTCCCGAAGTTTGGCATATTCGGACAGACGAAACGGAGGGGAAAGGTTGCATGTTCGCTATGCTAGGGGCATGTGGCGGACGAACGGACCACGTATTCGTATTTGTCTTGTCGTTCTGAGCAACTTTCATATATAAAACTTTTTCATCCGACTTATAGATTATTTTAAATGATTTTCAAAGTTTTATCAATATTCTGGAAATTCCTGGATTTAATTAATAAATTGAATTAAATAGAAAAATGGCTATGGGTACCCAAAAGTGTACCCAGCCAGAGTGTGCATGAGGCTGACAGTGGGGTCCAGTTGACTGCCCAGTCAGCAGTCAAATGTTGACTTTGACTGGTCAAACTGGCCAGTGGGCCCCAGGTGTTAGTGAGACATTTAAATAAAACTGTTTTATTAGAAAATTTAACCAATGTGGGGGCCCGGCTGTCGGTGAGAGTTAGGGGCCGGCTTAGTGCTAATTAAGGGTTAGCCACTAATTAAGGGGGCGGGCCCCAGAGGCTGGGGCACAAGGCCATGGCCGCTGGGCAAAAACGGGGCGGGCGCCCGCCCGAACAGGCTCGGGCATGCGGGCGCCAGTGTGGCGGAGGCCGCCGGAGGTGGCGAGGCGCCGGCGGGCGCGTGGCCAGGCGGCGAATGGCGGCGGCGCACAGGCAGGCGGCTAGGGGGGGCGCTAGGGGCCGTAGCAGGAGCGGAAGGCGCGGCGCGGGCACGATCAGGGAGGGCTCGCGGGCGAGCATGGACGGGACTGCAAAGGCGGGGTTGGAGCGGGCCGGAGCGGCAGCAAAGGCGACTTGCAGCAGCGAGGGGACGGGCAGAGCGGAGCGGGGCCCGGGTAGCATGCCGCAGTGTAGGAGAGGTCGAGGCGGGTGCGGGCAGCGCGCAGGCGGAGCAGTGGCGTGGCTTGGCCGGCGTGCGAAACGGGGGGGGGGCAGCGAGCGGCGCGGCAGGGCACTCCGACGGGTGAGGGAGTCCTGGACTAAGGGGTCCTCGGGCGTCCGGCCTGTTATCTGTTTGGCTGGACTGATGGGCTATGAAGACATGAAGGCCGAAGACTATACCCGTGCCCGGATTGGACTCTACTTGGCGTGGAAGGCAAGCTAGGCGACCGATTATGAAGATTTCCTCCTATGTAACCAACTCCATGTAACCCTAGATCTCTCCGGTGTCTATATAAACCGGAGGGCATAGTCCGGATAGGACAGATTCATGACCATACACTCATAGGCTAGACTTCTAGGGTTTAGCCATTACGATCTTTTGGTAGATCAACTCTTGTAACACTCATATTCATCAAGATCAATCAAGCAGGAAGTAGGGTATTACCTCCATAGAGAGGGCCCGAACCTGGGTAAACATTATGTCCCCCGTCTCCTGTTACCATCGATCCTAGACGCATAGTTCGGGACCCCCTACCTGAGATTCGCCGGTTTTCACACCGACATTGGTGCTTTCATTGAGAGTTCCATTGTGCCGTTGACGAAAGGCTCGATGGCCCCTTCAATCGTCGGTAATGGCATCATTCAGGGAGAAACCTTTCTCCCCGGACAGATTTTCGTATTCGGCGGCTTCGTACTGCGGGCCAACTCACTTGGCCATCTGGAGCAGGTCGATAGCTACGCCCCTGGCCATCAGGTTAGATTTGGAAGCTTGAACTACGTCGCGGATATCCGTGGAGACTTGATCTTCGATGGATTTGAGACCGCGGCGATCGCTCCCCTTCTCTCCGATGAACATGACTCAAATCTGTCATCGGAGCACACCCAGGAGATGGATCCTGTTGCTGCAACGGCCTCAGTACCGAAGTAGGTCATCCCCTCCGAGGCCATAAGGTCCGCGGCGTTGGAGCCGCACACGGATTCGACATCCTGCAATGCTAGCATCAATGGAACTCCGGACTCGTCTCCGGCTACATGTTCTGGATCAAGTGTGCCTGCGGACACCGAGCTGGATCGGTTATCGACTTTTGAAATTAGCGCTGCAGACATCTTCCAGCATTCGCCTTTGGGTGACGTACTAAATTCTTTGAAGAACTTGTCCTTGGAGGAAGACTCACAGCCGAACTATGTTCGGTTCGAGCTAGAGGCGGGCGACGAGGAATTTTTCTCCCCACCCGCCACCCACTTCATAGCCACGGTCGACGACTTAACCGACGTGATTGACTATGGCTCCGAAGACATCACCGATATGGACGACGATGCCGACAATGAGCAAGGCCAAGACCCGCCATCCACTGGACGTTGGACGGCCACCTCTTCATACGACGTATACATGGTTGATACACCCAAAGGATCTGGCAACGACAAAGAAGAGCCAGATAAGAATAAACCTTCTGAGACGCAGTCCAAGCGCCGGTGCCCCAAACGCCGTTCTAAGCCTCGCCGCTCAAAAGATAGCAACACTGGTACCAGAGAAAATAGCACTTCGGGCGACGCCGAAAACAACAAAGACCCTGTCGGTGCTCCATCCGAACAGGAGGAACATGACGACAGACAAGACAACCCTGATGAGCAGGCCATAGAAGATGACTCGGGGGACGATAGTTACCGTCCACCCTCCAAAGAGGAGACAAGCCTCGGCAACGAAGATTTCATCATGCCTGAGGACCCTCTGGATCAGGAGCGCTTTAAGCTTCAACTCATAGCCACCGCAAGGAGCCTGAAAAAGAAACAACAGCAACTTCAAGCTGAACAAGATCTGCTCGTCGACAGATGGACTAACGTCCTGACAGCGGAAGAATACGGCCTCAAGCGCCCAGCCAAGAGCTACCCGAAACGCAGACTGCTACCTCAATTCGATGAGGAGGCACCGGAGCACACATCTCCCTCGCGTAATGCGGAACGACCACCACGTGGTCGAGACAGGGCGGCCGACCGGCCACCACGCGGTCGGGATAAAGCGGCAACTCAGGCCGAACAGCAGCCTGCCCAACCGCCCCGCAAAAATAAGACAGAAGAGTTCGGGGTCACACGTATGACCTCCGGCAGACCCTGGACAGTAGAGCAGGACATACAAGATCGATCTACGGATCACGAGGACGTGCCTCGAGGCACAAAGACGGCAACCTATTCGGACATGACAAACCTAACCACGCCCGGTCCGAATGCCGCAGCGACACGGCCCAGTACAGAGGTGCCACACACCCTCTCTGCTTCACAGACGAGGTACTGGATCACGAATTCCCCGAGGGATTCAAGCCCGTCAATATCGAATCATACGACGGCACAACCGATCCCGCAGTATGGATCGAGGATTTCATTCTCCATATTCATATGGCTCGAGGAGATGACCTCCACGCCATTAAATACCTCCCACTCAAGCTCAAAGGGCCAGCTCGGCACTGGCTTAACAGCCTGCGTGAAAATTCTATCGGCAGCTGGGAGGACTTGGAAGAAGCTTTCCTAGACAACTTCCAAGGAACCTATGTCCGGCCACTAGATGCCGATGACTTAAGCCACATAGTTCAACAACCCGGAGAATCAGCCAGAAAATTCTGGACTAGGTTCCTAACCAAAAAGAACCAGATCGTCGACTGTCTGGATGTCGAAGCCCTAGCGGCCTTTAAGCATAGTATCCGGGACGAATGGCTCGCCCGCCACGTCGGCCAAGAAAAACCGAGGTCCATGGCAGCCCTGACGGCACTTATGACCCGCTTTTGCGCGGGAGGAGATAGTTGGCTGGCCCGCAGTACAAATACGGCCAACAAAATAAGTCCCTCCGAGGCCAAAAATAGCGCCGGCAAGCTCCGGCACAATAGAAACAAACGCTGAAGCAATGGCGATAACACCGATGACACAACAGTTCACGTCGGATTCAGTGGCTCTAAGTCCGGCCAACGAAAGAAGCCCTATAAAAGGAGCAACGGAAAATCATCCAGCTCGAACTACTCATTTTTTTTCAAAATGTACCTACAGGTTATTGCATACCTTGGCTGTCCTCCAACTACTTCTTCACATGGTCGAGCTCCTCCTCGGCCCGCTCTAGTTTCTGCTTCAGTCCTGAGACCTCCGCAACATGAGCAGTGGCAGCCTGCAGGGATACCTGCTTATTCACATAGACAACTCACATTAGACTCCTGCGATTTTTTGATCCTTTGTTCGGCTTTTCTTCCCGAACACCAAACAGAGTATCAGGGGCTACTGTCTACACTGTGATACTTTTCCTACAATCACATTACTTACCTCAAAGCCTGTTAGAAGGCTGGTGCAGGCTTCGGTCAGTCCGCTTTTAATGAACTGAACCTTCTCTACTACCGTGTCTATAAGGACACGATGTTCATCCACGATAGAGGCGCCTCGTAGCGTCTCCAGCAGATTGTCCGGTGCCTCTGGCTGGACAGAGGTCACCGGTGGAACAGGCACACTCCCTCCCCACAGGGAATGCCATTCGCTGGACCATGGAGCTGTGTAGATCTCCGGAAGGGTATCCAGCTGAGGGCCGAAGGAAACTCGGGCCCCATCACCAGTCCCCATGGGGGCTTTTTCCCCCATGTGTCCGGCGTCCGAGAAGTCGTCCTGGGGCGTCACCCCGATGATCTCCGGAACCTCCCCCCGGCCTGAGAAACTCTTTTTGGACACCACCTCGTCATCACCCTTGGGTGAGAGGGAATGAGCAGGTGGCGGAGACATGCTAGCCATCTCCTCCGTGTTTAGCGAATCCTCGGTCGAGGATCGCGGAGAGCCATCGCGCGCCGGACTGCAAGGACAAAGTTTACAATATGTCAATATCAAAAACCAGAAAAGCCAGATATTCGCAAATTCTGATACTTACGAAGTGGCCCGAGGCTTGGTCCGGCAAGGCCCGGGTCATGGACTAAGGGGTCCTCGGGCGTCCGGCCTGTTATCTGTGGGCCGGACTGATGGGCTATGAAGACATGAAGGCCGAAGACTATACCCGTGTCCGGATTGGACTCTATTTGGCATGGAAGGCAAGCTAGGCGGCCGATTATGAAGATTTCCTCCTATGTAACGAACTCCATGTTACCCTAGATCTCTCCGGTGTCTATATAAACCGGAGGGCATAGTCCGGATAGGACAGATTCATGACCATACACTCATAGGCTAGACTTCTAGGGTTTAGCCATTACGATCTCGTGGTAGAGCAACTCTTGTAACACTCATATTCATCAAGATCAATCAACCAGGAAGTAGGGTATTACCTCCATAGAGAGGGCCCGAACCTGGGTAAACATTGTGTCCCCCGTCTCCTGTTACCATCGATCCTAGACGCACAGTTCGGGACCCCCTACCCGAGATCCGCCAGTTTTGACACCATGCAGGAAGCGTCGGGCCAAGCGGGAAGCAGCGGCGATGCGGGCGAGGAGCGGTGGCCAGCAGCAACCGCGGGAGAAGGCAAGTGCGGGGGCAGCGGGGCAGCGCGCAGTCGCAGGTAGCAGAAGTAGCAGGCAGAGTAGCGAGGGTAGCGGGCGGCATCCGCAGCAGCAAGAAGCAGCGGCAACACGGGTTTGTGCGAGCACGGGGAGGTGCATGGGCGACCGCGTTGGACTCCTAGGAAGTCCAGTAACACAAGGCCGTGCTCGAGGGCGAGCGGCAGCAGCGTTGTGCGCAATGACGAAGCTAGTGGCGGCGGTGAGCTTTGGCCCTGGCGAAACTAGCAACACCAACAGCAGATCGAGGAGGGGAACGGAGGGGAAACGAGGTGGAGCTCACCGGGGAGGCACACGGGGGCCCGGTGGTAGCTTAGGAGCGGCACAATGGTGACATTCACCGGAAGATTGCCGGCGGCTGTGGATGAAGACGGGCTCGATTCCTTCGCTGCAGATCGCCCCGGCTTCAACCAATTGTCGAGGAAGAAGAAGCGGTGGCCGGCGCACCTCGCAGACAAGGCTCCCGGGCGCGGGCGCGCCGGTGGCCGGGGGATCGAGCGATGCACGGTGGTGGCTGCGTTCGGGAGAGAGAGGGGAGCGAGAGGAGTGGACCGATCGAGTGGGGGAAACGGCTAGGGTTCATGAAGGGAGGGAGGAGGGCGTCGGGGCCTCCTTATACACGACGGGGAACCGCGGGATGACCGCCACGCACTCACAGCTGCGGCCATGGTGGTCGGATGCGCGCCACCACCTCTCGTTAACAGGAAGAAGCAGGAGGGTGGGGTAGGTGGGCCGACCTAGTGGCCAAGTGGGTTGTGTGGCCTGGGGGAGGCCTTTTCTCCTTTTGTTTATGTTTTGCATTTTCTTTTAGTACCAAATGAGTTTTGTTTTGGCAAAACTTGGCACATAAATAAAACTCAACACCTTGAGATGGAATACAAAGTTTGGGGGTCAAAGGAGTTGTCTAACCAATTTTAGAAATTGAAAAGGCCAATGTGACAATTGTTGGACCACAAAATAAAATCCCAGAGGCATTTTGGGAAGTCAAATGAGGTTGGTTTCAACATGACAAATAACCAGAGATTATTTGCCACACTTTGAACATTTTAGTTTTGAAGTTTGACAAATTTGAATTTTTGACATTAGATTTGAACTTGAAATGGAACAGTGACTTGGATCAAGTGAGGATTAGCAACAGTAAGAGGGATGACCTGGAATCATTAGCAGGAGGTTATTGTAGCTTAATTATCCGGGCATCACAATTCTCCTCCACTACAAGAAATCTCGTCCCGAGATTTAAGGGGTGAAGTAAGGGGGAAACACTCGGGAAGGACGGAGCTCAATACAAGATAGGTACCTAGGGGCTATCTAAGTGAACGTGGCATAGATGCATCTCTCGAGTTGAAATTTAAGAAAGACGTCGAGAGCAAGGTAAGGAGTTGCAATAAGAAGCTTCAACCGGGTAGGCAATCCTTCGCTGCCTCGAAGAGGGTGTGAAAGGGATCCAGAGCAATGAGAATAGTATTGCATCGGATACCAGAATAGATCACTAGAAAGGTGGCTCGTGATTTACATACTAAGTCAAGCGCGAGGAATAACTTTGACAACAGGGTGTACAGGAGAGTCAGGTTTCGATCCTGTGGGGTTATGGGCCCACCATGTGGGTTAAAAGTAGGAAGGGCGATGACGTCTTGCAAGATCATGTAAGCAAGGCATGTCAGAGGATAGCCTATCAGTTATGTCGGCAACAACATCGATACCAAGGGCGAGGGACGAAGAGAACCATTTTCCTGCTCGTTGAACGAGGCGGGCCAATAGGCAAGGTTCTCGTCCATCGGTGGTTACCGGAATGTCATCAACAATAGTAACAAGGTATTACTGGTAGAGTTGTACATCGAGGTGTCTACCTAAGCAGGAAAATATTACTGCTTATATCCTATAGATCACAAGAAAGGTTAAACAAAACAATGGAAAAGAAAAGGTGATCATTACTGCTTAGATCTCATAAACCACCAGAAAGGTTAACAATAATAACAAGGTCTTACTGACAAATTGTGCACCGAGGTGTTTTCATAAGCAGGGAACTATTACTGCTTAGATCTCATAAACCACCAGAAAGGTTAAACAAAACAATGGAAAAGAAAAGGTGATCATTAGATTAATCAGAACATTGGAAAGGAAAATGTGTTTACACACAAGAATTGGGAGTATATCCTTCCCAAGGGGAAGCGGAGCAGGATATACATGATATGACAGCAAGTTCAAAAGCATTTAGATAAAGGGGGCGAAGGAAGAATCATGATATTACCCATACAACGGTGTTTGGATAATTGATCAAGAAACATTTAGCATTGCGCCTCCAATGTTCTTAATGATGTTTGGAGTAACACAGTCATACTTTTGGATAGCATTGACATGGTCATCAGGTAAAGGCCGGACCTTGGGAACACAAAGGATCCATCGGGAATTACTTGAACACCTCATGCAATTTTATCAGGGAAGACGAGGAGGTGGCCGATGGTTTCAACAAAAATCCATCGACGTGTCAAAAAGGATGTATTTCCAAAATTTAAATGAACAAATTCGTGTTGGGGGAGGCAAGAATGTTGTCGATGATAACACAAATCATCGAGGGGCAAGGATGGTATTTCTCATCATGAATACAATTGATAACCTGAAAGAGCATCAGAATGTTGATGATGATCACGACACATTTGTCGAGAGATTTCAGATGTAATCGATTGGTGATGGCATCAAGTCAAAGGAATGATGAAGCGAAAGGTTATTCGAACCACGGGTACGACACAAACTTGAAATCAAGCTTATTGTTCAAGGAAAAATGATATGACAAGGAAGATCGACGTAAGCTTAGCTCATTGTTAAAAATTGTGCTGCGGGAAGAAGAACCAGGTAGCACAGTTAAAATTTGGTACGATGTTGACATAGCCGGCCAGGCAAGGAATGACTTGAAGGATTATTAAACTCGTAAGCAATGAAAATTACTTAGTTATAGAATCGGAGTGCGGAATCGATTCACTTATCGGTGTTCTCGAGTGACTAATAACTCAGAACCCGGGGAAAATTGGAATCGGTGAGAAGCAATACTAGAAGAAGACTCACAGGAAGCAACACATATGTTTGATATTCTCGAGATACCAGAGGGTAATACTCGAAGGTAGAGTAGAATAGATGCTTGACAGGTGAAACGATCTGCAGAAGACAAGTACTTTAACTTGTTCGAGAAATGGGATCAAAGAAGAAAAATATGGCCAGAACCATGATTACAAAGGACCAAACATAGATACCAGATGAACTTATAATAAGGGGATTATTATTATCTCAAGAAGCTTCCATGATAAGTTCCACATTAGGTCCATGGGATGGAACACAAAGTTCAAGGTCGACTCCCACTTCTTCAATGCATAACCTCTCATTCACTCCTCGTTTTCGAAGAAATTGTAGTGCAGAAGATTTATCTAGTGAAGTACCAGAAGAGTATGACTCACATCTCTTTCGAGTTCACATGGATTAGGGAAGGCATAGGTTCAACCCGTAGGGGTATCTTAGGCACATATACCACTAACTTCCAGAGCATATAACATCAGCTCAATAGCAGAGCATGGTGGACAAAGCAGATAATAGAATTTACCAAAGGCAATATGTATCAGGGGAAGAGCGCACAAAATTT